>NC_138232.1:36994669-37334669 GCF_964197995.2 Scardinius erythrophthalmus | reverse complement strand
TTGTGTATTTCCAAGTACTACACTAAATGATTTCCACGTGAACTTCAACATGCAAACGTTATGGTTGTGTGCCACTCTTTAAAAACTTAAATAAATGAACACTGATACATTTTATTATGGCATCCAGAATTTTTTTTTTTAAATAAATTTGTTCTTTTATTTAAGCAAGGTTGCATTAAATTGATCAATTTGATTTTACTTTGATGCATTTTTTTCAGGATTATTTGATGAATACTGTTTCCACAAATATTATTTATATCACGTATTATCACATTAAGCAGTACATCTGTTTTCGAGATTGCTAAAAATAAGAAATGTTTCCTGAGCATCAAAACAAAATATTTGAATGATTTATGAAGGATCATGTGACACCGAAGACTGAAGTAATGATAAATATTTAAAATCTTTGAATGGTAAATGCCCCAAATCAAACATGGTGTTGCTGTAGTGCCACATCAAAACCCCATGGTAATAACATAGTACTTTTTTTTTTGGATAATGAAATAATTGTGTGCTGTTTTGTTTACGTCTGTATTCCCAGGTGACTATTTTTCTGCACTTCCTGTGGGTAGGGCCTCTTCAAGCCGCAGCTGTGACTGGTTTGCTTTGGCAAGAGATCGGACCATCATGCCTTGCAGGCATGGCAGTTTTGGTCTTTCTTATGCCACTTCAGACCATGTTTGGGAAACTATTTTCCAAGTACAGGTACAATCTCAGGATTACTCCTGACAGGGATTTTTTTTTTTTTTTTTTTTTTTTGGATCAGAAAAAAGGAATCGTGAGAAATTGAAAGGTTTAATCTCAGTCACAAGATACTCCTCATGTAGTGTCATGTAGACTTCAGAATCATATGTAAAACACATTTATTATCTCTTAAAAACCTCTGCAAAAAAAATGAATGATTGATTGTGTAAAGATGGTGTATTTTTCTGTTACATTCTATCCATACTGAGATGTTAATCATCTCCAAGCAAGTCATTTATAAGAATTTACTGTGGTCAGTCTTAAGTTACCACAGTGCTCAAACACAATGAGACAGAGTCACACATTCAACCACACGCTCTTTCCTTCTGGGGTTATGCACTCTTTCTGTGTGAGGTCTGAGTTCAGGTTTCTACTCCATATGATTCTTGAGTTAGAGGAACTTTTGTGTCACGTAATATGATTTTAAAGAAAACATTCCTTTAAAAAAATCATGTTACTTTAAAGGAAAAATAATACATAGATAATATTATGATAAATACTTGAGAGATAAAAGGTTAAATATTTCAGAGTTTCTTCATTTTTGACTTGGATGTTATAGTAAATTCACTTTTATAGTAAATGAAAGTGTTAAATCAGGAAAATGTATTTTTCTTTTCAATTTAGTTCAATGCCCCCAATTCTCCTGTCATTACAACCACTTCAAACATTTATACAACTTTAATTTTTCATAAAAATATAATTTAAGAAAGGCCAGAACAGGTGACTGACAGTATGAAAATTGAAAAATGTAATCTTTAGATTTTCACATCATAATCTGAGACCTTAGTGACCTTAATCATTATTATTTGAACATTTTAGAAGTTAATTAGCAAGTCCAAAGCTTTTTAATTTTCTTGTAAAAATCTTAGTACCAGCACACATCGCACACAATATCAAAAATCCATTCCAATGTTGATCAAGGCCATGGTCAGATCCAATTCTAGGTTGTGTAATGTGTTTTAACAAAGATTAAACCTAATAAGATGCTCCTAATTGCAGGATCACCCTTTATGTTTTAGAATTTAGCCCAAAAATATTCTCTTTCTCTCTGTCTCACTCTCTGTCTGTTTCTCTCTCTCTCACAGGAGTAAGACCGCAGCCTTTACTGACAATAGGATACGCACTATGAATGAGGTGGTATCTGGTATACGTATAATTAAGATGTACGCCTGGGAGAAGCCATTTGCAGCGCTGGTTACTGATGTACGAAGGTAAATTATATACTGTGGGTTTATTTAGTGTTATTACACTGCTATGGCTCTGACATAGGTCAGCAGAATTCTTCACTGAAGCCAGCACATTGCCAAAGGATTTATGGGCTTTGATTATCTCTTTTGATTTAAAGTCTTAAAATGACTTTATTTTAAAGGTCTATAAAATCTCAGGTCAGTCAAGGGAGTGATAGAACATGCCTGTGCCGTTAAACTGGATTTGCTGTTATTCATATGGCTATATATAAACGGTTTTACAAGTTTATCCAACTTTCTCAGCAAAAGTCTTCTAAGACTGTTGTTCTGCCGTGACAGTAGTTGACATGAAAGTGAAAACTGACTATAGAAGAGAATACACAGCATACACAGTCCAGTGCCAAAACATCACATGGCTAGAACCGATTGTGTTCACATTCTTTCATAGCATGTTTCAGTAAATGCTAGCATGTCAAAAACTTAATGGGTCTCATTCATGAAACGTTCGTAAATATACGAGTAAATATGTGAGTGATTTGCGCGTAAAGAGACCTTCCCGAAAACTCTTCTCCTGATTCACAAATACTTCGTAAACGTCAGATGTGATAGTGAAATGTGTGTGTGCGTTAATGAATTCCAATCAGTCGTAAATGGGACGCACGTGCACGCTCATTCTCAATTATCATAAATCCCGCCCATTAAATCCGACTGACAACTATATATGGGTATCATATTATGACACCAAACAAAGGATTTCAACATGTCTTCTCGAAAGCGAATGAAAAAGAGAAATTTCTCAGATGCAGAAATTGAAGTTTTATTATCAGAAGTTCATTCAAAACGCCACATTTTATTTTCAAGCGTACATAGTGGCGTACCAGGTCCTAAAAAAAGGAAGCTTGGCAGCATATTACAGATGCAGTTAATGGAGTTTCATCTGTTAATCGAACAGTCCCAGAAGTGAAGAGTCCCAGCCCTATTGAAAGCAATTAATTATTTGATTAAAGTGTTCCGTTTGCAGATGCTATTACTGGCTCTCATAATAAAAGTAAAAAGAAAAACCGTATGTAATTACTATATATAATATTTTTTCAAAATGCTGTGTAAATATGTACCCAATTAAGGTGAATTAAAATGCAGCAAAACATTCGGATGTTAAACGCACTATTTACACGTGGCTGGGAGCAGGTGTAGATTTCTTTCGTACCAACTAACATTTGGAAAATACGAACATTTGAATGAATCCGAAAATTTACGCCAGAACCACTTTACACACGATTTACACAAAAATTCGTTCTGCTTGTGTTTCATGAATGAGCCCCAATGTGTTTAGTAATGTGTATTAAATTTAGAAGCCATGATATCTCAGATAAGCTTTAACCTTTCAGTGCCACAAACAATGCTTATTTTAATGTTATCTGTGGTTCTACATTTGATCTGTCTTTTTAACTTTCTTTTTAAAGACAGAATGCATTTTTATTGTGCAAACCATCCTTATGAAGTACTATGCAGGGCCGCCCAGCTCTAGGATGTAATATATTAGTGATTCTTGGGCATGCTCTTACATAAAGCTCTTATTTTTTGTTTCTTGTAGGAAGGAGATCTCAAAAATCATGAATAGCTCTTACCTCCGTGGCCTGAACATGGCCTCGTTCTTCACGGCGAATAAAATCATCCTGTTTGTGACCTTCACCGTGTATGTGCTAGTGGGCAACACCATCTCTGCCAGTCGTGTGTTTGTGGCCGTGTCGCTGTACAGTGCCGTCCGCCTCACCGTTACTCTGTTCTTCCCCTCTGCTATCGAGAAAGTGTCTGAGACTGCCATCAGCATCCGGAGGATCAAGGTACAACCTCTATCATTAGGAAAACTGTCTCAATGAAGTTACATGGTCATGGAAAACCTAAAGTTATTTCTGGGAAAGTCATGGAAATTATTACAATCTCAAAGAAAAACTAGAGCATACTACACATTATTGTATCCCACAATGCAGTGTGTTTATCATCTCTTTTATGACTATTATTTTATCCCTGCCAAAATATGAGATTTTGACAATATTTTTTTATCCAAAATGTAAATTTCCAAGTTGGCAACAGGACGCCACCAACATGCAACATGGTGTCCAAGAAGTCTCTACGTGTTTTCTTTTCTTGATGTATTGATTTGCCATGACAATTTTTTTAATTAAAAAATGTATTAATGTGCAAAAAATTAGGGAAAACCAGATCTTGTTGGGCCAAAACTTGTAGGGCCTGGGCATTGACACAATCCATGTCAACATCCCGACGCGAAGCAGAGGGGTCTTGAATCCGCCTGAAGGGGTTGTATTCGCTATAACAACCGCCTCGCTCTACATTATCCCGCTTATTACATGGCTACCCACCAAATAAATCAATAATTTGACACAAAATATTGATTTAAAAAGGATTTTATTGATTTAAAAACGATTGTATTGCTTCCGCTAAAGAAAATAGTCCGTTCCGTCTCTACGGTTAGAATCCTGTGTCCATAGCAACGCTCTGTTTTTCATGGCAACGGTGTGTTATACTTATCAATAAATAACAGACCGCATTCTACATTAGAATTCAACCAAGCCATGTAATAATTAATTATATTTCAGCATAAACATACATGGCCAGACAGGTACTTAACATAATCTAGCTAACATTTATAATGAATCTATAGCTGAAATGTTACAGGTATATGTATCGATCAAAATATTTAACATAATGTATTTTAAATAACATTAAAAACATAAATGCTAGAAAAATATCAGTTCTGCTGTTGTTCAGAAATTCAAGTAGTGACGTCATGTCACCATCAGGGTCCAAATGTGTAGTGATCAAGTGTCCTTAATGTCCTTACCGGTGCCCCAGTTTGTGTACACGATAAACTGATACACCCATAGTTTAGTGAAGTTTTGTACACATGAACTGAAAACAGCATAGACTGAAATATAGATTCTTGGGATTTAAGAATTGATTCCGGTTCATCAAAATGAGAATCAGTTAAAATCGAGAAGTCTATATTTCCAACCCAATCTTGCACATTAGAAATGAGCAGAACTTATATAAAACATGAATATACAACTTTCAATACAAATAACAAATAAATGAAATGTTAAGACAATTTGCCACAAGTAATAGCATACAAATCTCTGTCGTCTCTGGTTGTGCTGTAGGTATCATTTTCAGAGTTAATTTTAGATCTATTCTAAAGTTTCCACTGACGCAGCAACTGTTGCATAAGTCCAACATGAACGTGCAGATTTTGTAATCATGGAGTGTCTGTTTAGAAAAAGCTGATTATATTTATTTTGTTATGTGAACACACTGAACTCATTTCTTCTGCTTGCTGGACAATCCTAGTTTGGGTTAACCACAGAAACTCAATTACAGCAACTGCACTGTCAGTGAGTGTGAGTGTTAGTACAGCAGTTTTTTTTGTGTGATGACCTTGTGTTCATACATCATAAGCGCCTGTGGTTTTTCTTTCTCGTGCAGAAGTTCCTCTTGCTCGATGAGCTTGTGAGAACCAACGTCCCCCTTTCTCAGGAGGAGAAGAAAGAGGCATCTGTGGAGATTCAGGATCTCATATGCTACTGGGACAAGGTGAGTTCAGTGTATATAAATGTATAAAGTACACACACACCTTCCCCGGAGTTATACTTTTGGAAATGCAGAACTACAAGCCAATATAGTGCCCATCAAGCAGTGCAAGTTTTATCTTGATCCCAATAGCAAAGTTTGTGTAAGCAATGTTTTTGTAATAGATATTAGATCTCGATATATTAATTAGTAGATAGATAGATATATTAATTAGTGTAGATGTTGTTTGTTTTAAATTTTGTTGATATTTGCAATATCATGATCAAATGCACAGCAATATTGTTTAATCGACTAGTCGAATAGTCTCACACATCCCTAAATATTACGTTTATAGATATTAACACATTTATAGTCATATATTTATGTATTTATTAAATACTCAATGAAATGGCTCAAGAAGTGCCGTTTTCTTCCCATTCTGTATGTTTTCAGCTGGTTAAAAAACGCTTTGCTGGACACGCGGCCTAATGGGATATCAGTGTTTTGGTCCATTTTCTTTCCTAATTCCTAAATTTCTTGTTTGCTAATTTTGGCAACTTTTAAGAGGTCAACAAGCAGATGATCTCAAAATTACCTTTTATAGATGTTATAGAAATAGGCCTAACATTTTATTTTTATAATGAAATAAGTTCAGTATAAGTTGTATATAAAGTGTATATACGCAATCGTTCAAAAGTTTGGAGAGTACGATTTTTCTAATGTTTTTGAAAGAAGTCTCTTCGGCTCACCAAAGTTGCATTTATTTGATTAAAAAAAAACAGTACAGCAGTAATATTGTGAAATATTATTACAATATAAAATGACTTCTGTTTTCTGTTTAATATATTTAAAATGTATTTTATTCCTGTGATGCAAAGCTGCATTTTCAGTATCATTACTCCAGTCTTCAGTGTCACATGATCCTTCAGAATTCATTCTAATATACTGATTTGTTGCATTTTTGTTTAGAATACTTTGTTGAATAATAATTTCAAAAGAATAAAATGTATTTGAAATAGATATTTGTTGTAACAAAGCGTTTCACTTTTCCCCCTTTTTGCATGTTAAGACTAATATGTTTTCTCCTTTCTACTTGACAGACTCTGGATGCTCCAACATTACAAAATCTGTCTTTTACTGTGAAGCCTGGTCAACTTCTGGCTGTTATTGGTCCTGTGGGGGCTGGAAAGGTCAGTCACAATAGTTTCATTTTTCCCAAGCTTGCCAATTAAAATAGTGATCATGTCAACCACAAGTGTTATTAGTTACTAATCATGACCTGTATCCTACAGTCCTCTCTCCTCAGCTCTGTTCTGGGGGAGCTTCCAGCAGAAAAGGGTGTTATAAAGGTCAAAGGTGAGCTGACGTATGCCTCACAGCAGCCTTGGGTTTTTCCAGGGACCATTCGGAGCAACATACTGTTTGGAAAGGAGCTGCAGCCCCAGCGATATGAGAGGGTCCTCAAAGCCTGTGCGCTCAAAAGGGTGAGACGCTTATTAGTTATTCATCCATCACACTCTTGCCTTTCTGATCTTATCTATCTACTTCCAGATTACATTCTCAGTAAGGTTCTTTAGTGTTTACTTTGTTTTAAACAGGATCGTCAAATGAATTAAGTACACATGCTGATTATTTAATTTAAACAATTAAGTACATACTTTTTACATTACCTTTAAAATTTTGGGCCCTGTAAGACATTTTAATGGTTTTTTTTAAGTCTCTTATGCCACTAAGGCTACATTTTATTTAATGAAAAATAGAAAGTTCATAATTTATTTGAAACTGAAATATTTTGTAACATCATCAATGTATTTACACTTACTTTCGATCGATTTAATGCATCTTTACTGAATAAAGGTATTCATTTCTTTCAGAAAAAGCTTACTGACTGCAAACTTTTGAAAAGTAGTGTATTTGCTGAGAGCCTCCAAAGATGATCATTCAAATACTTTACATTTTTGTGTTAGAAGAAAGCATTTTAATAGACACTTTTTTTGTTGTTGGTCTGTGTACATACTGGTGTATTTGGCTGTTGTGTTGAATTTTGCCTTTTTAGTGTAATTTTCTATTTATGAATCGGGGTTATTTGTTAAGTGCATTAAAGCAAACATTCACTAATAACGTCAAATAACACTAAATTGACAGCACTAGTTTCAGTATTTGTAGCTCACTCCAAAGCTTTATACTGTAAACTTTAAATTGACGTCTACACCAGCATAAAGCTAAAGTTATTTTAAGCAAACTGTAGTTCTCTCTGTGTCGTATAGGACATGGAGCTGCTTCCTGATGGGGATTTGACTGTGATCGGAGACCGAGGAGCAACTCTCAGTGGAGGGCAGAAAGCTCGAGTCAACCTGGCTAGGTATCCCAACCTGTTAACTCGGCCATTTTTCCTCTTCATTATTCAGCAATACAATGAAACACAAGCCCTTTCCTAACCTTAACGGATACATTAGTGTGAGCAAAAAAAAAAAAAAAAATAGAAAAGAAAAATATATAATGTATATAATGTGCATTCAGAAGACTGTATCTTGGACATACTGATTAATTAATGTAAACAATGACACTTTGTAAGGTGTATAAATAATATAGTGGGAAAAAAATCTAACCATAAGCCATTTCTATATAAACAAACTGACATATATTTGCTAATTGGAAGTGTATATTTTGGAGCTGTTTTATTAGATTTTTAAGCAGACCTGTTACTGTCTGGGTTTTAGGGCTGTGTATCAGGATGCTGACATTTACCTGTTGGATGATCCATTGAGTGCAGTGGATGCTGAAGTGGGCAGACACCTGTTTGAACAGTAAGTCTTTACTCTTCACGGATCCTGTTGCATTTTTCTGTTGCTCTTCACTCTGTTCCTTTCCATACAATAAGAGCTTTTAGTGTTTAGGGGCAGTCAAACTCAATAAAGGGCCAAATAAACCATAAAAGCTTCATGAAAGTAGTTCATATGACACATCATTTGATTCTTTTCCCTGAACTGGATCTTTTGGACGGTTCGTTTCAATGAATAGGCTCAAAAAAACGATTCACCAGTTCGTCTACGTAATCACGCAATGACTTCACGTATACATAATGATGTGAAACGTGGATGTTTTACATGCCTCAAGCATAAAGTGAATAAATTAGTCTTAATCACTCACCTTTTTACCTAAACCATTAGAAACCATTAAAAAAAATGTTGCCCCGTCTTTCGAGTCAACTGCTCGGTTTACGCATGCTCATATTAGCAGCTCATAGGTTCATCGTAGACGTGTTTCTTTAGTTCAGTGTACAGGTGACTCGAGAGCTGTTGTAACCATTAACCGACTCTTGACTCGAGAGAAATCTGCGATCCGTGTACTTTAATGCCCTGCCATGACACTTTAAGCTTGATGTCAACTAGTCGCTGTTCATGGCCTATAGAGGGCGCAACAGAATAAGAAATCTTTGAAGTCCACTTTTACACTCCGTTTTCAACAGTTAAAATGGCAAATTAATGCATACTCTGAGATTGCCCCACAAGGTATATTTGATTTTACTATCTAGAAGCTCAAAATTGATCGGGTGAACTCACGTTTTAAACCACTTATTGTACACGCAGTTCTAAACTAATGCGCTGCTGCACTGTAAACGCACACACATACAGACAGACAGTAGCACACGCAGATCGCACGCACACAGAAACATTCAGTAGCGCAGATCAGCGCTATTTATCAATAAAATAGTTTAGAAACTGAAAAATTACAGCATATGTTTCTTAGTAAATGAAACCCACAGCTTCACTATTAGTATAGAGACACTGCCAGGTATAACTAATTCACACACAATCACTCTTACTAATGCATTCATATAAATGTTATCTTTACTGTGCTACTTTATCTGTATCTGATTTAGAAAGATCAGAAATCTGTAAGAAATACAACCAAAGAACAAGACAAAAGAACTGATAAAAATAAGCTGTTATGTAGGAGCGCTGTGTCATATGTCATAACTGTGCTCAAGAAAACCCGTGTTCAAGTCTAAGCTCGAGGTTCAGGCTTATTTGTTCATTCATGGCATCATCAGCGACTCTACTTTCACCACATAAACGCTGACTTTGAAATAAGCAGTTGAACAACTTCCCATTTTTCAAAGACAGCTCGATCATGCAGGTTTGCACTGCACAACATCAGGAAGATATCCGGCCTTTCCTAACTGAGCATGCAACACAACTTCTCGTCCAGGCCCTGGTCATCTCTAGACTTGACTACTGCAATGCTCTTCTGGCTGGACTTCCAGCATGTGCAACCAAACCTCTGCAAATGATCCAGAACGCTGCAGCTCGTCTTGTCTTCAACGAGCCCAAGAGGGCCCACGTCACTCCTGTTCATCTCTCTGCACTGGCTACCTCTCGCTGCTCGCATCAATTTCAAGGCATTGACGCTTGCTTGCAGATCTTTATTACAGGCTCAGCTCCCTCCTACTTTCACTCACTCCTACGAGTCTACATCCCTACCAGAAGCCTACGCTCGGTCAACGAGCGACGACTCGTGGTTCCATCACAGAGAGCCACAAAATCACTTTCCAGAACATTCTCATTCACTCCCCACCCTCATCTGGAATGCAGAATCCCTGACAACATTCAAAAAACCTCATAAAAAATTAATTAAAAAAATAATAATTTAAAATATATTTCCTTTAATCCTCCCTTATCAGGCTTATGCGACTCTGCACAATGCCTGAACTTCGTATTTTGAGCACTTCTTGCGTTGTTTTTGCCTCTTCACGATGACTCGCCTAATTTAGTCCTAATTTGTAAGTCGCTTTGGACAAAAGCGTCTGCTAAATGACTAAATGTAACCACTAGTCTACTGCTAATGATGTTCAAATGTTTCTTGAGCATTAAATCAGCATATATTAGAATGATTTCTGAAGGATCATGTGACACTGAAGGCTGGAGTAATGATGCTGAAAATCCAGCTTTGTCATCACAGAATAAATAATATTTAAAAATATATTAATTTCACAGTATTACTATTTTTACCATATTTTAGATCAAATAAATTCAGCCATAAGAGACTTCTTTCAAAAACATTAATAAATCTTACCAACCTCAAACTATTGAACCATGAGTATTGTTGTAGTTTTCACTCTTATGTTAACATTTCTTTGAGGTGATTATTAAGAGCACTGACTGTCCTTGCAGCTGTATTTGTGGTATTCTGAAGGAGAAGCCCAGGATCTTGGTTACTCATCAGCTGCAGTTCCTGAAGGCTGCCGATCAGATCCTGGTTTTGAAGGAGGTGAGCCGTGGCACTGCACACCATTCAATTTGCATTCCATCTGTGAATAAATGAGCCAAGATGTAATCGTTTTGATCTCTCTCAGGGTCACATGGTGGCAAGCGGCACATACTCTGAGCTTCAGCAGTCAGGAGTGGATTTCACCTCTCTGCTGAAGAAGGATGAGGAAGAGGAGGCTGGGAGTGAAAAAGTAGAGGCTCCTCGCTCCCCCCGCATTCGGACCCTCTCCCAGAACTCCAGTCGTTCCCTAACTTCATCTGTTAAAGATGAATCCGATCAGCTGCCGGTAGGTGTGCTATTGACTTCTCCTCCACCGTCCGGTACTATTGTGAGGATTAGTATAAAATTGTCATGATTCACTCACTCTCTTGTTTATTTTTGGGGGACCTTTCCCTGTACATTCACATATATAGATTAGATGGGTGAATAGCTTCATCTAGTGGATTGGTGGGATTTCAATTACTGTCTGATCATGAACATAGACATTTTCAACTAAAGTTGTTCGTAATGTGTAGATGGAGCATGTGCAAACCATGGTCGAGGAGACGCGCTTAGAGGGGACCATTGGTCTTCGCGTATATTGGAAATATTTTCGAGCTGGAGCAAACGTCGTCATGTTGGTTTTTCTTGTGCTCCTCAACCTTCTGGCACAGGTAAAAGGCATAGCAGTGCTACTGCGGTTCAGAGTTATACACTGAAAGACCTCTCGCTCGCACGCTGAGATTCATGCTAATGCTGTTTTCTGCTCCATAGGTTTTTTATGTCCTTCAGGACTGGTGGCTTTCATATTGGTGAGTGCTCTTTGCTGCTAAGCTACCATTTTCAGCGCATTAAAGTACTGTAAAGCATTTTCTCCAAAAAATTATATATATTTATGCACACACACACACACACGCATATATCACACAGAGAGAGAGGATAATAGTAAAATGAATATTGACGGGCTAAGTTTAAATTTTGTTCTTTCCTGTGTTTTTTTCTGTCAAAATGTCAGAAAGCATTTTGTATTATACAATGGTTGTATTTTATATTTTACTCTTAACACAGCCCTCATTAAATGTCGGATTCGTCTAACTTATTATATACTTTATATTCTTTTTAGAATAAGTGATTTGTTTTGCTATAATTGGACTCCTGTCTATACATTGTCATCTGTTTTCTATAAATATGTTTGTATTGGCTAACATTTATTCAGCTAATGCGTGTCCTGTTTAAAATGTGCAATGTTCAAATGCAAAGACAGCACGTCACAAATAGAAGCCCTTTTTTCTGTGGGATTTAGTATCATATTTGGGTATTGGAATAATAAATTAAGTAGCCTATCTTAAATGTACACACAATGTTCCTATGTTTTTTTTTGTTTTTTTTTTACTGTTTTCTAGGGGTTTCTTAATTTTAGACTAATTGACCAGCACACATTATATGCAATATAATGCATGTACCCACCAAATATTATTATATTATATTATATTATATTATATTATATTATATTATATTATATTATATTATATTATATTATATTATATTATATTATATTATATTATATTATATTATATTATATTTTATAAACAATACATTATATTCATTCAAGTACATATCTTTTTCTTTGCACACTTTCAATTTAAAGTCTTGTTTGTGGCAAAGTTAGGGATGTCCCGATCCGATCCACGGCATCGGTATCGTGCCGATACTGGCCCAAAATGCTAGATCGGATATCGGAGGGGAGAAAAAAAATGTATCCGATACCTATGATCCGATACCCATTAGGGGTGGAACGGTAGGTATTCGCACTGAACGTTCGTTCGGTGCATGGATTTACACAGAGAATTCACGGTATAAAAATAAATAAATCTCGCGTGCACATTAATTAATGTAATACGGAACTAACGTTACTGTTAGATACGCGCATATGCGGGTTCTTTAGGGACACCTAATCTGTAGCCCGCCTTAGCTCTGAACGCGCGTCTACATCGCTTCAAACGCTCACTTTATCATTATACGCGCGCGCGCGTCCTATTCGCTTTGGACGCGCGAATGGATTCAAACTGTTCAAGCATCGAACTAGACGCGATAGACGCAAATTTGACGCTCTATTTGCATTTGGTTTGAACCATAGGGTTTGAACGCAGCAAAATGAACAGGCTGCGATGCCAAGATTGCAATGCTGGAGTGTGTGTGTGTCAGAGAGAGAGGCACGGGCGCGATCGAACAGTAGAAACACAAAAACATACTCCGTCATTTTCATACAGGACATCATTAAAACTGCAAAAAGTGTTTAGCCTACTTATATTTGTATATAAACTCTTGTCAAACTGTAACTGTCACCCAACCAAAATCTCTCTCTCTCACACACACATACACACACACACACACACACACACACACACACACACTCGCTGTTTAAAAGCAAAAATGATCTCATCTTTTGGACATTCATCATTGCATTGGTTTTCATTTCTTGTCCTAAAACAGAGCACTCATCTGTTTATTTTTAAGTTACACATTCTACATTGAATAAAAAAGAAAATCAAATGTGTTTTTAAAAGTAGTATTATTTTAAACAGAAATAAATTATTTATAATTCAGATGAGAATGAAGTTAAAGTTAATTAAAATTTTAAGGAAACAAATATATTGATCTGAAATATAGCAAATTAATTTTAAATTCATTCAGGTTACCAAACATATCTCAAGGTCTTTTGAATAAAGGCTGGCAGTCTTTCATTATCAGCTGTTGTTGTGGACTATATACTGGAGAAGTATTTGTTCTCCATTTGAGTGAGATGTTTTTAAGTGGCTAATTGAGCAAAGTGCTTCCATTATATTTTATTATTATTAGTATTAGTTCAAGCATAAAATAAAAATATCGGATTGGTATCGGTATCGGCAAATAGCCAAAGCTGCGGCATCGGTATCGGTATCGGAAGTGAAAAAGTGGTATCGGGACATCCCTAGGCAAAGTCACTCTAAAAATTGTTTGAAAAAGTATCTTCATAAATTTATATAGAACAATTGAATCAAAGTAGGCAAAAATGCAAAACTCAATGGTATAACACCTAAAATTACCTTTCAATTCATTTTACTTGACCCTCCTGTTATGTGTAGATTTAAGTGATGATCAAAATGCCCCCAGACATGAATCACAGATTATTTGTGAAACAACGGATGTGGTGATGTTCTGGTTATTACTAGCTTCTGTAATGTCAATATTTTGTGATTGACAGGGCCACAGAGCAGGCAAAGCTGGACTCCGCAAACATCACTTTAACCAACGGCACTAACACGACTCAACCCCTCAATTTGGATTTCTATCTGGGCATCTATGCAGGTATGCTCATGATCGAAGTCAGCCAAAGTACAAATGTATACATGTTTCATATGTCTCCAAATTGTGTATCTTTGCTTCTCTTCATCATCAGGCTTAACAGGAGCCACCATCATCTTCGGCTTCACGCGTGCTCTGATCACGTTTAACTGTCTGGTGAGATCAGCGGAGACATTACACAGCCGTATGTTCAACAGCATCCTGAGAACCCCGGTCCGTTTCTTTGACATCAACCCCATTGGTGAGTTCAAACATAAGAATGACTTCCTGTGTCTGTTTATCAAGGTAGTTTGAAAGGCAGTGTTGAAAGTGACCAACAGAGGGCAGCACATCCTGTGAAATGTCCTCCTTTCCTCTTTCTTAGTCTTACGAGCAATTTATCTGTTCTTGGAAAACCTCTGCTGATGTGCAGTTACACAAACGAAATCCCTCATACACAGACTCCATATATTATCCGTCAATAATATAGGTATCAGAAGAAATACTGTGGTAGAGTGGTACCCTGGTAATTTGATACTAAATGAGGATGTTCATTATTAATGGATGATTGATTAATTTGTATAAAGTAATTTGATTAAGATTATCAATTGTTATTTAATACTCAGCTTGTAATAGTAAAGTGGACTCAACTTAACAGTGTTGGAATATATTTTTATAAAAATAAAGTGTTTCCGTTCACTGCGTGTGATAGTGAGTTAATATAAACATGTCAAAAGCACAGTTCACCTGTCAGTCTCAGTGTGTCATGCAGCAACACTCACCTGGAATCTCACCTGACTGGTATAGCTGTATTTTATCCATTGGATATGTACTGCGTGGTGTTATACACACTACCGTTCAAAAGTTTGCGTCTGTAATTTTTATTTGTTTTTGAAAGTCTCTTATGCTCAACAACACTGTATATTTGATCGAAAATACACTAAAAACAGTAATATTGTGAAATATTATTCAATTATTATTTCCTAATTGAATATATTTTAAAATGCAATTTATTCCTGTGATCAAAGCTGAATTTTCAGCATCATTACTCCAGATCCAGCCACATGATCCTTCAGAATTCATTCTAATATGCTGATTTGGTGCTAAGAAACATTTCTGATTATTATTATCAATGTTAAATACATAAAACAACCATGTGCTGGTTCACATCTGTTGATTATTTTAAAAAGCAGCTGAAGACACTTCTATTTAGACAAGCTTTTAGTTGATTGGGCTTTTATGTTTTATGTTTTGTTTTTAGCTCTGATAGTTTTATTGGTGTTTTATTGTTCTTTCATTTAAATTGTTGCACTTTGTAAAGCACTTGATAGGTGTGATTTCTATCTGTGATAGGTGATATATAAATTAAGTTTACTTACTTAAAATAACAGCCTTTATTTAAAATAGAATTTAATGCATCCTTGCTGAATAAAAGTGTGTGTGTGTGTGTGTGTGTGTGTGTGTGTGTGTGTGTGTGTGTGTGTGTGTGGTAGTTTAACTTAAATTTAAAGTCAAAAGTTATGTCCAACACATTTTATCATCCACAAAGTTTTAATGAAGTTGTATGTGTATTTTCAATTTTTACTTTATATAAAATAAAACTTTATATAAATGTATATACTCTGAATGTATTACACATGGTGTTTGGAATCGTCAACATATTTTGTGTTATTAATGTTAATGATTAATTGTAATTTTTTTTTTTTTTTGTAATTTAATATTTTTATTCATTTTCAATTTTTTTGCCAAGATACAATAACAACAACAATTTGTGCAGTTACATTACTTCCAGTAATTGCATTAAACATAAGTAATATACACCACACATTCCTTAACTACAAACCCCCCCTCACTCCCTCCCTCTCTCTCTCCCTCCCTCTCTCCCTCTCACTTCCCTCCCTCCCTCCCTCCCTCCCTCTCATTTCCCTCCCTCCCACTTCCCTATGGGGCACACAAGTTAGACCAGAGACATGATCAAGATTACAAATTGGACCTAACGGGTTACCACAAATGAAAGATACAAAAAGTCATAACAATAGCTTCTTTACATCCCCTGCAGCCTTTTCCCACATCACCAACGTTTTTAACTTGACATTATTAATACGGGCTGATGACCACTCCAGGTAGATCACCTCGAGAAGAGTTTGAAGCCAGTGTTTTATTGATAATCGGTGCGGAGGAAGCCACCTCAGAATAACAATTTTTTTCGCTGCAGTCAAACCAGCCAACCAAAGTTTACGTTCTATCTCAGTGATCTTGAACCTGGAATCGTCATTTAGAAGAAGCAGCGCCGGCTCCAGAGAAAACTTCTTCCCCACCAGAACAGTCATTTTATCCACAACTTTGCCCCAAAATCTTTGTACATCTGGGCACTCCCATAAGACATGTAGTAATGAGCCCATAGTGCCCTGACTACAAAATGTACAGAAGGGGTTGGGCACTAGACCTAATAAATATCTTTTACGTGGTGTCAGATAGGTCCTATGGCAGATTTTGTAGTGGATTAATTGGTGATTTGGATTTTTAGAAGACTCAAATACATTATTCCACACCACCTCCCAATTAATGGTCTCTGTTCCAAGAGGTATATCCACCTCCCACGATCTATACCCAGGCAATTCT
Organism: Scardinius erythrophthalmus; assembly: GCF_964197995.2. NCBI lineage: Eukaryota > Metazoa > Chordata > Actinopteri > Cypriniformes > Leuciscidae > Scardinius > Scardinius erythrophthalmus. The sequence goes on along the minus strand of NC_138232.1, from coordinate 37,317,957 downwards.
GTAGTGATGTATGCCATGAGATTGTTATAAATGAATGAGACCGTTTTCCTTTGGGGTGCTCTTTCCATAAGAGACACTATAGGATGAATCTTTAATGCAGACCCCCAGGGAACCTTAAGAGAATTAAGTGCTGACCTTACCCTAAAATAGAGGAATTGTGAATTTCTTGGAATATCAAAGTGGGACATTAGAACAGGAAAATCTAAAATAGAATTTTGCCCTGAGATATCCCCCAACGTCCATATCCCATATTGAGCCCACAATTGAGAAGTGAATGGTTTACCACCTGTCAATAAATTGATATTGTGCCAAATAGGAGAGTGTTTATGCCATTTCAGTTTGAAGTCTACGTGTTTCTCAAAATTTTTCACAATTTGTAATGTATACGAAATAATTGGTCCAAATTCTGAATAGCACCACTTATGTTTCAAACCAGAGAAAATCACATCCCGAAGCCTAAATGGGTGCACCATTTCCTGTTCTAACGTTTTCCAAGGTGACACTAATTCCGCATCAAGCCAGTATTTTAAAGAACGTAATATAAAGGCCCAATGATACAGTTTGAAGTTCGGGCACGCCCATCCACCCTGAGATTTATCCCGTTGTAATGTTGACCATTTAATGCGCGGCTTCTTCCCATTCCAAGTAAATTTTTTAAGCATTGAATCAAGTTTTTGCCAGTAGCCTGTCGGGGGTGATATTGGAATCATAGAACTAATAAAATTTATACGTGGAAGAATATTCATTTTGATTAATTGTTAATTTGAATGACATTTAATTATGAAAATCCCTGAAAATGTACATATCAACTACTGAAGGATACCATTTTTATAAATATAACATAGTGCTAGCATTGTACTCCAATAATACCTTGTTATTACCACTATACCGCTTTATAAAATAATATAGTTACCATGGTACTTTGTGGTATGTCTTTAAGGGTCTATTGCTTATTGGGTTTTCTTTTGTGCCCTGAAAATACCATGGTACATTTCCAAACGAAACATGTTACTGTAATGCCATGGTAAATTTAGCTACTTATTTGTTAGTGTCTATGTTTTCCTTTTGTACGGATTGTGGCTATTGAATGTTATTGCACTTATTATGTGCACTGTCCAAAAATGTCTTTAATTTAGTGCTTCTGGGTACTGGATGACATTCATCTAGAAGCAGTCACAGTCTTTGAGGTGCACTTTGTCTGTTTTAAAGAGATTCCCAGACTTCCTCAGTGGAGGAGGAAAGTGTAAAGCTGTGTCTTCGGTGTTTACCCTGGATTTCAGTGTTTACTCTGGAGCATTGTGTAAATGGCAGCGTTTGAGGCCTTTGCTCATGCAGTGAGGTACATTGGCTGTGTGAAGCGTGAAGTGTTTGGATTGAGGTGCAATCCTTCACCTCTCACTGGTTTTGAAAAATAGAAAATGATGGTCTGGATTGATAAGTCATAAAGCATTATTAGAACAATCTGAGCTGTAGCCTTTTATAAGCCTCTGATGGTTTTTATTGCACCTTATTTGCTATAACATTTGACCTGTACAGTAATTCATGAAATTATTTGGAGATACCATCAAAACTTGCTCTGTTGGAACACCTATCATTATAAAGACATTCCATAGGTGTAATGATTGTTATGCTTTATACGAAATACAGTAAAAACAGTAATATTGTGAAATAATATTATTACAATTTAAAATAAATGGTTTCTATTTTAATATATTATTCCTGTGATGGTAAAGCTGAATGTTCAGCATCATTACTCCAGTCTTCAGTGTCACATGATCCTTCAGAAATCATTCTGATATGCTGATTTTATGCTCAAGAAACATTGGATAAATTATGAATGTACAAATGCATCAGCGTATTAGAATGACAGTTGTGCTAGATAATGGTGGTATCCAGATATGACCAGTATAGAGTAGTTTCTTCTCACCTTCTAAAGAGCAAACAGCAGACCTGGGTTCTGTCATCGTGGTCTCCTTATCGGGGTGTTACTGTTGATAACATGAGCAAAAGAGCATTTACAAGTCTCAAAAGTCTAATAGATAGTTTTTATGACTGCTGAAGAGTCAGTTGGAGCCCTTTTCCGTGATCCTGTTATCAGCAGCGCACACACGAGGCGCAATTACTGCGAGATGCACTCACAGAAATCACATTTAGAACAACTTTTATGGTTGGAATAAGCTTGTGTTGTGGATTAATTGCCACAACTACTGTATCCTGTGTCTCTACGTTCTAGCCTTTATCGTTTATAATCTATGGTCTCTAGTAATAAAGAATGGTTAGCACTAGTGGGTGTTTGTCAGTTCTTTGGAACTTGTAATCTTAGCATAATTAGCTGTAAACATTTCTGACAAATGACAAATAGATATCCAGCATGGTGCCATTGTTGATTGAGCTCTCCTTTGTTTGCGTTATTTGTTTAACCTGTCATTTATTATCCTTTCAGTGATTCAAATTGTAGGTTAAAGGCCTTTATGGCCAGTATTATCATAACCAGTTAGATAAGTGAAGGGCATTATGGGATTGTTGTTGTTTGTTGATAAAATAATGCAACAGAAAAGTTTGCCCAGTATGTCACTGTCAGCATTTCTACTTTTTAATTAGTGGTGCTTTCATGGTTCAGTGACAAAAGAGTGTCATGACTTCGATTCGATTAAGCTTATTCAAATATTAACAAGCAATAAAGCAGTTTTGTTAATTGTATTATTCTATTTGTCACTTTCTAAGAAATAACAATAGAAGATTATGCTTAGAAGATTTTATATTCAAGAATTTCATTGTATTAATGAGGCTTTTTTTTTCTTGATATCCTTCTTCAGGCTGTCCTGTCTAGCTCATTTCTGGAAGCTGTTGTGTTTGCTAAATGGTTTTTCTCTTTTCATTTCAGGAAGAATCCTCAACCGGTTCTCCAAAGACATTGGCCAACTTGATTCCTTACTTCCCTGGACGTTTGTGGATTTTATCCAGGTTTGCTATTGCTTAGTTTGCTTAGAAGTATTTCCTAGTAAAGCAAGTTTTGTAGTTGAGCGTCTGTTAAACACTGTGTAATTTGCACACTGGTAACGTGGCTATATTAGAGCACCCATCACTTGTGGCCATACGCATTATTATTCGCTCTGGTAAACCAAGTGTTGTAGTCTAACAACATATTGTGGCTTTTCCCCTGGCAAATGACAATGTGGTCAATGAGTGGGGGACAGGCGTCACTTTATGTGCTCAGAGCGCTATTGTCTGAAGCTTGACAGACTGAGTGGAAGTACAATAGTCTTTCTTTTAAGGAGCTTTTCATTGTGTGGGGCAGCAGAATCTTTCTTGTTCTCTCTCAGGATGAGAAAACTCTCAGTCACTTAGCCTTTCCCACAGTCCTCTCTCACTATTGGTTCCCTTTAGTGTGGCAGCAAAGTCAGCATGCATTGTTGAATACTTCCTAAAGAATAGCATACCACTGTCCTGCTTGTACTATTTCTGTATATTTTGTTGCTGCCTTCAAGTCGGAATGATTCTTGGAATGATACATACACTGGTGACACATATACATTACAGACACAAGATACCAGTGTCATAATCAACAGTGGGGAAACTTTGACTTTGAGATCGTTAAGACTAGTTAATATCATTTGTTTCCTTTTCTTGTGCTAGTGCCAATACACTTTTTGTGTTCCTCTGTTTAGTGAAAGTAAAAATGAAAGAAACTTTTCCCAATGCATTCATTTTATTTTTAGTAAAAATCACTTTAAAAAAAAAAGTTTGCTGATTTTGAACCCAATTTGTGTTGTTACAGTGGCTTTCTGCTATTTTCCCGTGTTTTGCCTAAAACAGTGTTTGTTGTCATCCAGTTTGAAATGTTGACTACAAACATGGATGTTTTTCCAATTTTCTGCCACAGAGTTCTCTTCATGTTTACAAATTCACATGTCTGGAATTCCTACAACGCACTGGATCTTTCACTGGAAACTGAAAATAACTCGCTCCTACTAAATGTTTACTCTTTGAATTCTTGCACCCGGTAACACAACAAGTCAACACCATTATGATGACTAAAAGTTTGCTAAGATTTCCTACTAAAGCAAGGTGATTTTTCACTGGTCAGGTGCAGGGTTTGAAATGAACTTTTTCACTCACCGGCCACTTTGGTTACAAAATCTTTAAGTTACCGGCCATTCAGAACTTCTAAAAGCCAAAAAAAAAGAGGAAAAGCCAGATTAACTATGACAGCTTGACTCTGTGTTGGCAAAATCTGGTACATTTGATGTAATGACAACTTTTTTACAATTTTAATCTATGGGCAACATTCCTAGTTTCTGAATATTTACATTTCAAGATTCCAGAAGATTTAAGAGCTGAATGTTGTTGAATGGTCCCACTCTTTTTAATGAATTTGCAAGACTTTTCCAGTCGTTTGTGATTAACTGGATAGGAATTTAAAGAACGTTTTATTCTAGTTTTATGCATTTTTTAATCAACACTTGAATGTGGGTTTCATACAAAAGCAACATTTTGAGCAAAAAGCTGAGAAAAAGCCTAGCCTAGAAATCTAGACGCACCCTAGCGGCAGCAAAATGTATTTTGCAGCCAGGGTAGTCTAGCAACTCTCCATAGACTTTCGAGCTGCAAAAACCTAAATTGGGTCAGGCCAATCACGTCGCGTATAGAGTAGGCGGGGCAGGCTTAACATATGACGACAGAGTTGCGACGGTTCCCTGCTACTTGAAAACAAAGACTGGCGGCTGCTGGAGAACATTCTTTCGAATCGGCTTTGGCCGCGACTCTGGAGGACTTGGAGTTAAGTTTTTCTTTGAGAAAAGAGCAAAGAATGGCACTTAAGTCATTCTTAAAAAAGGGAAGATGTGTTCGTCGTTTTGCCGGCCAAAAGTTGAATCTGTCAACTAGCTCGGCTGTTGGGAAAACGCTCTGGTTGGTTGAAGCGCTGTCCTATTGCGTGCAGAGGGAATTTGAAAGACAGCCGTTTATCCCGCCCCTCGGATTGAGCCGTGTCTATGGTGAGTTTCCAGACCTAACATCTTGATGTAGGTCTGGCTTGCCAGGCTAGAGAAAAACGCGTTTTTGTTAAAGACTACACCCAGATCGGATTCAGAATGATGATCAAAAAATGGATTGCGTAGATCGAGTCCATCAACACCCCCAGAGCTTCACCGTCCTATAGCTCGTCCTGTGTCGACATTTCATTCAGTAACGTGTTAAATGTTGATGATCACGTTATATTACCTATGCCTCTACTTGGATATGCTATTGCTTATTCCTGCATCTTCTTGAACAGTGTTTTGATCTGTAGATTCAGCACTCTTTCAGAAGATGTGTAATAGCATCCCCTGCCGTATAACAGTGAAAACACAGAAAGCCGGAAAATCCAGTCAATGGCAGGGAAAGAGTTAAACTACCTCACCGATCCATTTTTTCCAAGGCCATGAGAATCATGGTGGTGGTTTTAAAAAAAAAAAGCTTTAAGCAGGTTAATTAAAATGTATTAATACTTGTTTTTCTTATTTTAAGGACAACTTAGAAGTTTTCGGCTTGCTGAGGCTTCCTAGTGGGCTCCGGCCCCTGTATTGAGAACCACTAGTATACATATTGTATAGACACCCCCACTGAATGCCACTTACTAAATTAAACATGCAACATGATGAGGGCATGTGACAGCAGCAATGCATACCACTTTTTGGAATTGTTGTAACTGCATAATTTATACAGTTTCACATACTATTTTTGTGAAATAGTAGGCATACATTGTATAGTGCACACACCGTATTCTCATTCCATTACTGAACATGACAACGCTGGCATTTTGACCAAAGCGTTTTCTTTAAATAGTTTTAAAGAGGGAGATCTCACTCTGACGTTATTGTGGATCATCTATGTGGCGAGTCCCAAAATCACGAGCACAGTAATGCTTTTGTCAGTTTGTATTCTGCCATAGTCTGTGGTCATTCCCACACTGACCTTAAATTGTTAACATGGTTGCAGAGATTATGGGTAATTTGAGTGAGATCTCACTCGGAAAGTGTCGAGTCATGCTGTCATGGCAGCCTCACTGTTATTCTTCCGTGTTCTTTGATTAATGTTTGTGGTCAAAAGTAGCAGCCAAAACCACAAAGTGCTTTTAATGAGCCAGCATTCAACCACCGTGACGCAGTGTTTCTACAGCTCTCTTCCCATTTGGAACACTTTATACTTTATTTTACTGTATTATAAATTAAATGTACGTTTAAATTTTTATTATGTATATCTCTCCCTTTTTCATGCTCTTATGCACTACAGGTGTTTCTTCAAATCATCGGAACCATTGCTGTGGCTTGTTCAGTCATCCCTTGGATCTTGATTCCTGTGCTGCCCCTATTGATATCCTTCCTGTTTCTACGCCGCTACTTCCTGCGGACATCTCGAGACGTCAAGCGCATTGAATCCACTAGTAAGCATCTTCAAATGTCTTCTGTCAAATCTGAGAATAATATCGTCTTCGGTAATGTTTCTTCAGAGCATCTTTGTTTGTGTGTCCTGTACGTTTAGTCGTTCTGATGTTGATGACCGTGTGTATTTGCGTTCCTACAGCTCGAAGTCCTGTGTTCTCCCATCTGTCTTCCTCACTGCAAGGCCTCTGGACCATTCGTGCCTTTAAAGCCGAGGAAAGGTTTCAGCAAACGTTTGATGCCCATCAAGACCTGCACTCAGGTTAGTAAAGGAGTCGGTCACTTTCAGGACTCAGATTAGCTCTTACCTTGTAAATGTGGTGTTTAAAAGGTTATGTGTACTCCTACAGAGGCCTGGTTCTTGTTCTTGGCCACTTCACGCTGGTTCGCAGTGCGCTTGGATGGAATGTGTTCTGTGTTTGTGACCATCACAGCCTTTGGATGTCTTCTTCTTAAAGACAGTGAGAAATCCAGATCAAAGCATACACACTACACACCAAAACACAACCCTCGGCGTTCATGGTGGCAGTGCACTGGATCTCGAGTACTGAGACAACACAAGCTGCACAACTAGGGGGAGAAATATTATAATTATTATGCATTTCATAAATATCTAATGGGATTGACAAAAAGTAGCTGTGAAATTAAACACTTTCATTTAAATTTAAATACATAATGTTTATATAAAAAGTATCTTTGTTTCGAAAAAAATATTCAGTTTTTAATCTTGAGCATCAAATCAGATTTCTGAAGGATCATGTGACACTGAAGTCTGGAGTAATGATGCTGACAATCCAGCTTTGCATCACAGGAAAAAATGACATGTTAAAATGTATTAACATAGAAAACTGAAATATTATTATCATTTAAAATAACTGTATTTTTGATTGCGTTCATACATTTGTTCTATACGAAGTGAAAATGTTATGTGGGACGTGTCTCAAGAATTAATGGTCTTTGATGGTCATATAGCCTCAAATCACCAACTTTCATTGGAAATAAATTTGTAATTGATGTTTCAAATCATTATCAGTGGAAACATCTTTTTTTCCTAGGATTAATGCCAACCGTTTCAAGCTCATGCGTTTACATGGTACACAACTGTACCAGCTGAATCTCTTTTTTTGAGACCAGTTTGTGAATGAAGTGTTGATCATGTCTGACTCTCACAGGTATGAGGGCGGGAGATGTGGGATTGGCCTTGTCTTATGCACTCACCCTAATGGGAATGTTCCAGTGGGGCGTTAGACAGAGTGCCGAGGTGGAGAACATGGTAAGAACCTTGAAATATTTGAATTTACTGAAATATCCATTTCATGAAACTGCCTCACACTTTTGGTCAATCAAATAATCCTCCTGAACTACTGTTCATAATTATTGTTATTATTATATAAATTACTTTTAAGAAACTCTCAATTATGGTCAATTGAATGCTTGTTTTATTTAATAACGTGGAGTTACTGAAAATACTGTTCTTATAGGAGTATTGCATTGTTAGCTTAGCAACATGAGAACATCAAACTCATCAATTGCGAGTGCTATTTCTGTAATGTGCATGCAAGTTGCTTTCTATATGGTGCATTTCAACTCAGTTATGAAGTACCTTGCGGGTTGATGCTGATGGTAAGAATGCTGTCTATGGCTCTGTTTACACCTGGTATTAAGATGCGCTTTGGTCGATCGGATCACAAGTAGACGAGGGAGACACATACCCTTTTAAACCTGGTGTTTTAATCCGTCTCTTTTGTCCACTTTCAACCACTTCTGTCCTGATTTCTACGGGCGGGTAAATGTATGGGTTTTTTCAGATCTTTTGATCTAAAAGACAAAATAAGCTTGTGCAATTTACATATGAATGCACCGAAGACAACGGAAAAATATTGTTATGTCAAATATTGTTGTGGACAATGAGAAGCCTTGAAGTCATAATGGTTGAGATCCACTGACGTAAACCTCTCATTGTGTGTGTGTGGGCATATTAAATTGATCTGCTTTCTGAATGATGTGTCCTTCTAGATGACGTCAGTGGAGAGAGTGTTAGAGTACACAGAGCTAGAAAGTGAAGCACCTTGGGAAACCAAAAAACGCCCCCCTCCCGAATGGCCAAATCGGGGCCTTATAACCTTCGACAAGGTCAACTTCTCTTACAGTTCTGATGGACCCGTCATCCTCAAAAACATCTCCGCCATGTTCAGACCTAGAGAGAAGGTGAGTCCAGCACCAGCTCCAGATCATCATACGAGTCTGTCAGGACATTTGCACTGATGTTTTCTGCTCTGCATTGATCAGGTTGGAATCGTTGGACGGACCGGTGCAGGGAAAAGTTCCCTGATTTCAGCACTGTTCCGTCTGATGGAGCCAGATGGTAAAATCTTCGTGGACGGAGTGTTGACCTCAGAGATCGGCCTGCACGACCTCCGTCAGAAGATGTCAATCATCCCGCAGGATCCCGTACTGTTTACAGGAACCATGAGGAAGAACCTAGACCCCTTCGGCCAGCACTCAGACCTTGACTTGTGGAACTCTCTGGAAGAGGTGAACATGCGCACACTCGCTGTAATAGAGAACTGCTGCAGGGATGATGACATCATTTTTGTAGGCCAAAACCCAAAAACGAGTTTACATTTTAGCACTTCCGATTCCATCGCTCTAAAGTCAGTGGGTTTTTTTTTTTGGGCTAAATGGGACTGCAGAGGTTATCAGGAAAATTAAAAATCATCGCATCGGATTGAACAGGAAAACTACAGCCTCATCGTGTTTATAATTGCACTCTTTTAACCTATTCTAACTCAAACTTTTTTAGGGAAACTAAACTGTAAAAAAAACAGTTGCTGCCTTAAATTAAGTACAATCAACTTGGTGTTTAAGTCATTTCAACTTAAATTACATTAAACATCAAATTGCTTAACTTTTGATGAGTTAAAGCAATGTAAACACATATGTTGTCATAACTTATTGATTAGTTAATTTTTTTTACTGTGGATTTTTTTTTTTTTTAACTAAAGACTGAAAGAGTTGTCCGAAGCTTAATGGTGCTGACATTGAAGTCAAGCAATCGTGGTGTAGTTCGCCTATAGCCTACGTTTAGCTTTTTACTCCTGCCGATTGTATTTAGGCTTTAAAATTCATAAAAGGTGTGTACATTTGTGAGAATTATCATGATAAACATAAACTTTTGTTGGTCATAGAGCTTATTGCCTGCAATAATCCAAAAGCCAATGGAAAAATAATTTTGGGTTTTTGTGGCATGAGAGGTTTTTAGCTGGTTTTTATATCGATTTTAAGTGGAACGACCTAAGATTGTTCTTTTGTAAGGTGCCCATAGATCCATTTTCCAGTGTGACCTTTTATGCCAGTAGATTTACATTAATTATTAATTACTTATTACATTAATAAGTGATCTCTTACTTATGGCATATGCGGTCTGCTCAAAGGTCCAGCTGAAGGCTGCTGTGGAGGAGTTGCCTGGTAAGCTCGAGACAGAACTGGCTGAGTCAGGATCAAACTTCAGCGTGGGCCAACGGCAACTCGTCTGCCTAGCTAGAGCCATTCTGAGGAAGAACCGTATTCTCATCATCGATGAGGCCACTGCAAATGTGGACCCTCGGTGAGTCCTTTACCTGGTTACCTGAGATTGTTGAAGGTCCTTTATAATCTATAGCTATAGCTTTAAATGTATGTCATGTGCTCTACAGGACAGACGAGCTGATCCAGAAAACCATCCGGGAAAAGTTCAAGGAATGCACCGTCCTCACCATCGCACACAGACTCAACACTATCATAGACAGTGACCGCATCCTGGTGAGTGCAGGGATGGAGAGCTCTATCACAATGCATTATATCCATTATGAACTAAAAGAAGATGCATAGTTTTAGTACAGAAAACAATATTGTAAATGAGCCGAGGCTATCAAAATACTTGTAATTCTTAATAAAAAAAAAAAAAAGATGTCACATTTTACACAAAAAAAAGTTTACACCTTTTACAGTAGAGTCCATTTTATTCAAACATCAACTGAGTTTTTTTAGTTTTTTACTTGTTCGATTTGCCTCAAATACTTTTTAAAAAATATATTTAACTCATTGGTGCTGAATTTTGTTGATAAACATAAACAGTTATGCCAATTGATGAACCGTTACAGCATGAAAAATGTATCATCTTTTATCTGAAAGTGATAGATTATCCCAAAAAAATAAATATTTTTAATTTGGAAAGTATTTCAGATTAATATCAGTTATTATCAATGAAAATGTAGGTTTCATAAATTTGGATCGTTTTTAGCAGTTAATGTTGAGAATTCTGTGAAATTTTCTGTAATTTATGTTAAATTTGAAATTTCTCAATTGCTTAGTTACAAGAATTAAAAAAGGGGGTAAAGGTAGGAATAACGTGGTAATAACTAACATTCAAAACTGTTTTTTTGTGCATTCACTTATTAATGAGAAGTTATTATTCAGAGGCAGTATGGTTTCAGTTGAAGAATATTAAGTTATGAAAATCAAATGCAGATTTTTAATGCATTATGAGGGTTAAAGAAATAGTGAAAAATAATGAAAAATAATTTCTCACCTTCATATCTTTCTAAACCTGCATGGTTCTTACATGAAATTTAATTTTTTTCCATACTACATTAGTGTTTTTTGGGACCTACAGTATATAACCAGGAGCCATCAAGCTTATTTTACTTTACAGTACTTTTTATGTGCAGTTTTAAGTCTTACAAGCATTAAATGCACATATCACAATAGCATGTTCTTCGTTTTGAGTTGGACATGATGAAAGTAGTCACTTGAGTCAATAGACTAACTCATGACTGATCTTTGAGTCCTTTTTCTTTGGATCATAAGTCATTCATTCATGAATCGGACTACAGTTACGGGATCCTAATGTCACAAATCATTTGGTTCCAGTATTTATTTATTTATTTATTTATTTATTTTCAATGGAAAAAGTACCGGTTCTCAATAAAAAACCGAGATGTTTTTTTTTCTCTCAGGTTCTGGATGCAGGTCGGATCCACGAGTATGACGCCCCCCACGTTCTCCTACAGAACCAGAACGGGATCTTGTACAAGATGGTGCAGCAGACGGGAAAGGCAGAGGCGTCCTCGCTCCTCCAGACCGCCAAACAGGTGAGCAGATCACCGGATGTCCACAGGAGCGCATCAGTTTAACACCGATGTGAAGTCTCCCGTCCATGTCGCCCTGTCCCATGGCCAAATATGTGCCACATGTACCTGTGCCAGAAACCCACAATACGCCGTGTTTCAAAGAGCCCAGGCCTTTGTGCTGTCAGTCAGTATTAGTTTCCCTCTCCTCAGCGGCATGTTGTTCTCCCTTCGGATCGGGTTCCTCTCCGCCTCGTTCAGCCGGTGAGCTCATTCTCTGTGCCGGCCCCTCTGGAGCTGACCGCCGGGGCTTTCAAGCACACATCTACCTGATATTAGACCACTCCGCCTTTGTGCGCTCTGAATGCCGGTTCAATTGAGAGTATATCTGATAGTGTGGCCAACTGTTTGTCGGCCATGCTTTGTGTTGTCGGGACTTTTCTCGGTGTATCTGCGGGGGGTGTGGGTCGGAACACCAGGTGCTTTTTATTCTTTTTGTCTTTACGCTCATTGTTAGCCATGGGTGCTTTTAAATACAATGAGAGGTTTTGATTACTGCATAATAATGATATTAAATAAGGGGGGATTTTTACTTCCATTCAGCCTCCTGTGTTCCATCCCCTGTGTTTAGGAAAGCATTGTCAGGGAAGGTTTGGGAAAAGAGTGACGCCTTTCATCCCTTTCCAGGTCTCATTAAAAGGTCATATACACAGTGCTGGGGAGATTACTTACAAATTGTAGTGCGTTGCATGATGAAAATTGTAGTTAGTAACGTAATCGGCTACGTTACTCATTTTTGGTAATGTATTCTGACTACTTTTAGATTATTTTGGATTAGTGCTGTTGTCAAATCGATTTAATCACGATTAACCGCATCTAACGAAAGTTATTGTTTACATAATATATGTATGTGTGTGAGATGATAGATAGATAGATAGATAGATAGATAGATAGATAGATAGATAGATAGATAGATAGATAGATAGATAGATAGATAGATAGATAGATAGATAGATAGATAGATAGATAGATAGATAGATAGATAGATAGATAGATAGATAGATAGATAGATAGATAGATAGATAGATAGATAGATAGATAGATAGATAGATCTCTACTTTTGAGCCAATTCATATATCAAATTGATTTAAATAGGACAATTTTATTGATACCATATTGATATAAAAATGTAAAGTTATATATTGTAAAAAATATATTCCACAATATTACATTTCTATAGTTTGTGAAGTGCAGGGGGTTAGTGAGCTCATCAAAGTTAATAATTAAATCATAAAAATTTCCAATTTAAAGTAAATAAATAAAAACAAATCAACACATAATAAAAAATATTAAACATTTTATTTGTTCACCTGCATGTGACCATTAATCGACATCAGAGAACCGTGAATATGCGGATGTGTTAAATTATTTACTTGAATATATAGTGTTCAAGTGCTGTTGCCTCTCTGAACTAGTGGCTTGTGTGTGCAATTCAACAAATCAAGAAGACTTTACCAACATATATATGTAATGAGCTTTTTTAAAAAAGAAAAATTGAAAAGATAAAAAAGATTTGGGAAGAATTAATAAAAATGTTACTGGATTATATTCCGTTTTAAAATTCCCTTAAACGGAATACAACTACAAGACCTTAATTTTTGTAATCAAGATTACATGTAATCGGTTACTACCCAGCACTGCATATACGTCACACTAACCGTGCTCTGTCTCTTCTGGTTTACAGGCCTACATGAACCGCAGTCCGGCCCACCAGCTCAACGGTTTCGCCACCACTGGAGATGGCAGCTTGATTATCTTCGAGACTGCCCTATAACAGCCTGGAGAGTGGATGATGTACACGGGGCACGGCTATCCCAGCATCCTCGGCTTCTGCGGAAGGCAACAGCCACAAGTTCTGCCTCCCTCGCCCAAGACACCAGGCTGAGCGGAGAAGGAGACGCGTACACACGCCAACATCTCCAGAGAGGACAGGCTGCAGTCACACGAGGGAAAGACCCAGTTCAGCTCTACACCAGCGCTCTGATTTCTCCAGCGTGATAGCACTTGGTTGTACACTGTATATTATGATTATGAATATGTGCCTTAATGTGTAAGTATTGTACAGGACTGCTATGGGCCAAAGAGATTTCTTGCCTTTGCTCAAATGAAACACTATGCTATGATCTAGACTAGTTTAGTTTTACCGGTGCCTTTATACTCCATGATCCTTAAAAAGCTGCTGATTCTGACGACACGATAAGGCCTTCTGAATGTTAAGACAACTCTGTACTGAGAGGGCTCTTAACAGTAGTCAAGTTTAAAAACAGCATCTGTTTCATTATTATTATTATTATTATTATTATTATTATGACACTCCATTTGCCTTAATCAAAAATAATAAACACTTTGTAGAGACAGCTTAGAGAAAAACATATTTGCTGGAAAACAATCTTTCTGAAAATGTGTTTTTTTTTTGTTTTTTTTATATAATAATAAAGACAGTTCTTGTGCTGGACTTTTTGTTTAATATATCCTTTAAATGTAATGCTGTCCTTGATTCTTTTGAACTTTTAAAAAAAAAAAAAGTATTTTTATAATTTTTTGTGTGAATTTGGAACTGTGAGAATGAAAGTGATGTTGAGTGACGGTGAGTTGAAGAATCAGTGTTTACTGTTCAAAAGTTGCAGTTATGTTCAAATTTGTGTTTGAAATTGTGTCATATCAGTTTCTTGTTTTTGGATTAAACACTTGGTATTACACAAAACATGTTTTTCATATTCATTCTTCAATCATTTTCTTAAATTGATGTTTGTGTTTTGATGGGTATTTTTATTTAATAGTTTTGGTCATCCTAACCAGTCAAAAACATGAATTGAATTGCACTAGTAGTATGAATACAGCTTTTTAGGGAATTTACGTACGGATCGGGGCAGTGCTGGGTGGATTACTTACAGAACGTAGTCCGTTACTGAATACAAATTACATGATAAAAATTGTTGTTAGTAATGTAATCTATTACATTACACATTTTAAGTAATATAATATGCACTGTAAACAATTATCAGTTGACAACTTTTAAAAAAATTAAAATTGCATCAAAATTAAGTAAAAACATGTATAATTGTAAAATAAGTTATGTGGAATTGTCAAGTTCACATCACTTAATTTTTTCAGTTACGCATGGTTTGTTAACTTAAAACAACATGGTTTGTTGCCCTTAAATTAAATCAGCTGATAACTTTTCACAGTGTGCCTACTTTTTGATTACTTTTAGATTGCTTTGCAATAGCTTTTTTTATAACATTGATTTGAATAATATAATCTTGTATCATATACAATAAAATATAAAGAGAAAGACTTTTTTTATTTTTATTTTTTTTATTATTATCAACAACATGAAGTGCATTAAACATTACATCATGTCAGAGTTTTCCTAACTAGGGTTTGGGAAGAAAAGTTAATGATTAAATAATAAAAAAAGTTAAATTATAAGAAATAAATCATTTGAAAATGAAAACAATCCAAATAAAACACTAACCAAAACAAAAGATTAAATATTTTATTTGTTCTTGATGTGCAACTTCTCTATTTTCCGTGTAAAAATTACAGCGGCCGGTATGTTTGTTCAATTCCATAAAACTTTTGAGAAAGGAAAATTTAAAAGATAAAAAAGAATAATTTGGGGGAATCAATGAATTCTGAGTAATGTTGTGAATATCAATCATGTAGCTAATCAATAAAAAAAACTAATCTTTTTTTTTTTAAATAATGTGATCTAATTACAAGTATTTCATTTTTGCAATCTGATTACGCAATCCAGATTACATATAATCAGGTACTTACCTAGCACTGGTCAGGGGCTTGATAAATTGCATTCATATTTACTTTATTAATCACAGTAGAATGACAACACTGATAATGATCATGTCGTACCGCATAAAGTTATCCCAACCTTCATTTCCATATGGGTTGATTACAACTGGGAATCCCCCTGTATCCCAATAACCCAGAGAAGAAAAACATTGTCACTTTACATCCCGCCCCATAATGTCTTTAAGATTTGGTGCCGGAGGTGACAGCGGGTATTTGTTTACAGTCTGTCATCCGTGTCTCATGGTGTTTTGAGACTAAGTTATGTTAGGGCATAAAGGAATTAACCTGAAGGCAAAATCCTGGATTGACTGAGAACAAGAGGCAATGTGTTAGGCGAGCAGGCATCGAATCACAGCCTCTTGTCTCCGACATTTGTGGCTTTGTCTGTAATCGTAACCATCATCTCTGGAGAGTAAGCGATACTGTAGGCCTTTCTCCTCCTGGATGGACAAACAAAAGTGTGGGATCTTTGCAGTAGACGATCCTATTGTGTTCAGTTCAAAGGTGTGCACAAGAAGGAATGCGTGCCTTTACCTTTCCATTGAAACGGCACTTTCAATACACTCTCGTAATGCGCAAAAATTGAGAGAAGATATGAAAGGATAGCCAGATCCATTATAATGGGAGATATGTGGTATGCTTCCCTTACAGCGATGATCTCATGGCAAAGCTGAACACACACACACACATTTTCACAGGATTCATTCATTTTGTGTTTAGCCTAAGCTTTTGAATGATACCTAATTTATGATCATTACTATTAAAAAAAGGCAATAAACAACCCGCCAAGTGTCCTACTACCAGGACAGCTAGGTGTAGAAAGAAAGCACAAACACTTTAAAATATGTATTGTTTAAAATATTATTTGGACACTTTATGGAACATGTCCATGGTTCAAAGGAATGAAAGTTCCCCCATCATTTACTCACCCTCATGTCATTCCAAATCTGTATGACTTTCTATATTTTGAAGAACGTTTGGATTCAAAAACACATTGCAGCCCATTGGCTATTTGTAAACACAATAAAAATACATATTTTTGAAAACTATTTCTTTAATTTGAAGGTCATCTGTGGTTAGGATGCCAGTGTGAAATTGAGGAGAACAGACTTCATGCAGCCACCAAAAATTACCATAATTTTTTTTTTTTTTTGATGGAATATTTCAGTATTTATTATGAATGATTTATCCATACATAGCATTATTTTTTATGTGCCCTCGTAATCTATAATCAAAATAACTTCCCCTCCCTACGACATCTCTTCTCTTCTCTGATGATGTGTTTACTGGCGTGAGGGCGGGGCAACCTGTCACTCACATGAGATTGACCAATAGCAAACCACAACCATCCAATCAATTCCCGATGAACAAAATCAAGTCCCGCCCTACATTTGTTCTTGTTCGAGAAGCCGTTTCACTCAGATTTACTTCACGCACGGGAAGAAAAGACCATCGCAACCTTCGTTTCATGCCGACTTAAAAAAAAACTGGCTCAGAAAAGTTTGTTTTTGCAGACAATGCTTGATTTATTCTGTATTCTAATGTGAAGACATAAAGACATTAGGTGTGGCTTAAGTTTCCCAGTACTTTCAGGAGTAGTTTATCATGTTGTTTTGTTTTATATGTGCCATTTCCTCACGAACAGAACAAAAGAACTAAAGTTAATTCTTCTAAACAAAACACTTTCTGACAGAAATTGCTTTTCTGGAGCAAATTGCTTAAAGGAGCAGGGCGAGAAGCATTCGTTACGCTACCACCTCCATTCTGTGTCTTATGGCACGGCCTTAATATCAGTTGTAAAGTTGCACAATGGGCTGATGAAGGTTAGAAATCAGTGTGACACGGAAAGCAGCTGTTCGCTTCTCCTTTGGACCGCTGCAGTCTGCGGTGACAAAGTAGATTGATAACTGATTACACTCGACACGCTTAAAGGATTTTCCCAGTTCAAACCAGATGAAGTTCTACTGACAGCATCTGGGATTTTCTGTCGTTTACCTCTGAAAATAGTTTCGACTCATCCCTCAAGATTGTAAAAACAAGCCTGAATTGCATTTACAGTAAGGCTCTTACGATAAGCCTAGATGGGGCAAGTTAAAATACAGTAAAGAATTGAACATATTGCGAGATTCATATGACATTCAGCTCGGCTCCTTTTCATGAACACATTAAAATACACAAACACAGGACTTATGTCAGCAGTGTGCAAGTTTACTCTCCTAAAGCCTTTAAAAATAATTTTTTTTACATTTTTTACGTAAGAATTAATATTAGCGCTTGAAAAATGAAACCCTTCCATTGTGTGTATTAAAGTTGAACATAACTTAGAAATGAGAATTTTCTATTCAAAAGAAGCTATACATCATACATACAGTATAGAGAGATTGCGATTTATCAGTAATGACAAGTTAGATTTATTTAGGTAAATATGGAAATCACTTGGGAACTTGATCACCTTATGTTATGTTTCGTATTTATTTTATTTGGTTTTTTTTTTTACACACTTCACTATACCCTTCTAGTATTTTACCAATCAGGGATATTCATCTTTTACATCTTTGCATTATACATTATTTTGTTTCCACTTTATTCATTTAAATATCCCATGCTGTTGTTTCCCTTTTTAGAAAGTGCATGCCTTATCAGAAAACTAAATTCTTTATTTTCCCTGACGACTAAAAAGTGTTGTTATGTATATTTAAGAGCTCGAATTATGTAATTACAAAGCAAATTCTAAAAGAGTTTGTCATCAATTGTATAAACTTAACCTCCAAATTTTTTTTTCAAGGTTTCATAGTCCCATTAACAAAGAACGTCAACAACAACTCAAGCCGTTCTCATGCACGTGATGGTCGAGCATGACTTTTTGAGAGAATAAACGTTGGCTTTTCTCTCCAATCCTCTCCATTCATCCCGTGTTTTCTTTGGACCCAAATCCCTGTCTTAAAGTCCGGCTGTCATGGTGATAGATGAGGATTCTTCCCCTTTCTGTCCTTTTGTTCACGGGCCTGAACTCTCAGCAGTTTCTGTTTCGAACAAAACCTTCAAATGACTCTGAGTGAATGTGATTAGGTTGAAGGACCTCAGACAAATTGAGTGGACAAAAACACTGGTCATTGTCCTGCCATTTGCTTCCATTGTTGGCATTCTCCACAGTGAAACCCTTCAGAACATTAGCCACACAGTGTGACCATCCTTCACTCTCACTGGAGCTGTCCTTTTATCTCCTTTCACATTCACTGGATTCATTACGGCCTACAAAAGACAGCCAACAAAACAGCTTGTGATGTCAGCTGGATTCTGGGTTCGTCATGGGAGGGCTGTGTGCTCGACGCTGGAGCGGGTGAAAAGACTCAGGACCCCTGTAATGGCGGGCCGAAAGCACGTCGAGCGCTGGGTGGCCGTACGTTGTGGTGGATACTGCATGTCGTAGGACGCTGTATGTTCTGGACATTTCAAGTGGAATTCGTTCAAATGATCCGACTGTTTCGTGCACGGTGTGACTCGATACTTTTTTAAGGTTTCGTGATTGGTTATTGAACCCGGCGGTTGTGTGCCATTCAGAATTGAGAATTTCAGTTCCATTCCTGACAGGATGCAGAATTGCAATATGAATTTGAATATAAGCAGTGTTAGGGAAAGTTACTTTTAAAAGTAATGAGTTACAATATTGTGTTACTTCCTATAAAAGTAACTAATTGCATTAGTTACTTTTTATGGAAAATAATGTGCTATGTTCCTTTTGTGTTACTTTTTCTCACCTGGGCTCGGGCTCAAAAATCCTATTTTGGCAAATGTAAAGGCCCTTTCACACTGTTTGAGCTTTCCTGTAGCTCAAACAGTAGAGTGTTGGCTTGCAACGCCAAGGTTATGGGTTCGATTCCCAGGGAAAGCAAGAATGAAAATGTACCGTGTACCCTGAAATACAATGTATATCGCTTTGGATAAAATTGTCTGCAAAATGCATAAATGTAAATGATGCAAGTTAAAAGTGAAATGATTAAGCCTCAGGGTGAAGTGAATGCAAATTCACACCTGTACATTCGAGGGTGCCGCTCAAACCTTTCACCTGTGCTGGGGTGCGTTTCCCGAAAGCATCGTTGGCCAACTATGGTCGCAAGTTCATCGCAATGTCCATTGAACTCTATTGGTAACGAGGGAACTTGAGACCATAGTTGGCTAACGAATGCTTTCGGGAAACGCACCCCTGGATTGCAGAAGAATAGGACGCAAGAGAAGAAAGATCAACACTATTTAGCAATAAAAACAAAAAAATGAAACAAATATGGGGCCCTATTTTAACGATCTGAAACGCAAGTATCAAGCGCGAAACGCAAGTAACTTAGAGGGCGGATCTCAGGCGATGTTGCTATTATACCGGCGGGATAAATGACTCTTGCGCCCGACGCAAATCAGACGCGCTTGTTCCATGGCGGATTGCTATTATAACGCCGGATTTGCCAGGCGCACGCCAGGAGCGGTTCACAGCCGAGGAGAGCAACGTTCTCGTCAGGGCCGTAAAACACAGAGAACTGACATTGTATGGTGATGGGAGAAACCCACCCAAATTAGCTTCGGTTAAACAGGCGTATAATAATTTGGGTAAATGTGTAAGCTAGATTTATGCCTATTTTTTCACATCTTCATGGACACCACAATGATTTCCCTCGTGTGGAATATTTTTCCTTGTAATTATGTATGGTTTGCAAAAATGTCAACTGCTGCGTCTGTGTAGATGAGAGAAGCAAAGTGTATGCGCGTTGTGCACACGCTACATTGATTATGGCCAAGCATGCACCCTGAATAATGCGCCACTGACTTTAGACTAGGTTTTTCCTGGTCTGTGGCGGAATTGTTTTCTGGAACTGCAAAATAGCACCAGGGAACGTTTGCGCCAGAACACGCCTCCTCTTTTCGCTGAACCGCCCCCGGGGAGCGCAAGTTCATTCCCTAATTTACCGACTGTTGAGGGGAAAGTCCACTGTGCGTCGGGTGCAAAATAGGAATGATACATGCGTTGGTGTACAAAGTCAATTGCGCTGGGTGCAAGATAGAGTCCATGATGTTTAACTAAAGTCATTTTTGCTTATGTGGTTGAATTAGATCATTGAAGATCAGCAGCAAAGACATTGGTTAATAAAGTGAGATGAAATACATAAAGTATATTGTATTATCTAACATATTTAATTGTTGCAGGTTTAAGTAATATTATGTGCTTGCATTTCACTGTTTTTATTAATTTTGAGGAATTGTGAATCGGTTTTTGAACTGCAATAAGCGCACAGCGCACACAACACCTCTGCACTTACTCACGATTTCTCTCAATAAAGGTACAGGAGAGCTGTCAGTCAATAAATTGGAAAACAACCAAGACAGCAACATAGTGTCTGCCCAGATCCGGCCCACATCTGGGCCGTGTGGAATCCACGTGTACCAGATGTGTGGCCAGATCTGGGCCGACACTGTTGCTGTCTGGGAAAGTAACTTTCGTTACTCATTTAAAAAAGTAACTCAGATATTTTGTTGTTAATTGAAAAGTAATGCATTACTTTACTCATTACTTTTAAAAAGTAATCAGATTAAGTAACTCACGTTACACTGAATATAAGGAAGAATCACAATGAATTCAACTGAAATTCAAAGAAATGTATGTAATTTTTAACTAGAAGAGCAAAGAAGAGCAAACACATCTTGAATACTGGCTTCACAAAACCTTGTTTGAACCTTCTTGTAAAGCCGATAGCCTCGTGGGCAGCTCACCGACATATAGCACAGCTGTGCCTCTGGTGACCCGAGTTTGACGATCAAGTTCCCCTCTCTCCACCCATGCTTTCATATCTGATCTCTAACAATAAAGCCATAATATGGTCAAAATATAACTTAAAAAAGGCCTTACGGACTGAAAGAATGATACATTTTCCCATGAATGCATTGAATTTCTTCGAAATACTATTCAGAAAATTCCTATTCCTGTCATAAAATTTCAAATTCCAATTCAGTTTCCTGTGGGTTGTTGCCAATTCATTTCAAATTTACACTTTTGGATTTTCCCCAAACCTGAGCACCACACGCATTTTCTTCAGGAAATGTGAATATATAGTTCATCACTATTGTTATTTCTTCAGTCTGGTTAAACGTCTTCTGCACAGTTATATAAGTGATTCTTTCATGTTCTTGAGAACACAAATGTTTAGATTGCTATGGTGGTTCTGTCAAAGCACTGTGGAGATGAAGAACTGAAGGCAGGGCAAAGCTGGACATACAATGGTTCTTCTTCTAGCTGAAAATTAAAGGATTTCTCCTTTTAACGCATTGTTCTTTTCTTCCGCTCTCTCCAAAGGACCTTCTTTTCCTTTCTGCTAAATAAGCTTCTCTTTGAGAGATAACCGAGAGCACTCATGCAGTTCCAAGATGCGTTCCGAGATGTTTTCAGGAGAATAAAAGGAGGCTAAACACAGAGCCGGTTTTAAGAGTCATTTGTTCCTTTAATTACCCCGGAGCACATTGTTCTGGTGTGGTCCTGACTCATGACAGACACCTCCTAGTTCTCAGGGTATGATCGCTCCAATTACAAAAGGATCTTATCACTTCCTGTTGATGAAAACATGGTTTGATTTCTTGTTCATTTGTGTATGCAATAATGAAATACACAATGAAAACACATTGACTTGTGTCAATGTTTATTGCGCTTAAGTCAAAAAAGAGATAGTTTATGGAATACATACATGTACAATAAACATTTTCAACAGTAGTATTCACATGACCTCATCACGTTGCATGTAAACGCCACCCAGTTATACTTTTTTAAGAAGCACAATTAAGCTGTTATGCTTTATTGCTGCCAATTGTAATTTGGGCTTGAGTAGTTTATATTACAAGGATGTGAGGTGGATAAATTGTCTGCAAATAGTACATCCATGGTTACAAGAAGATTATGAAGATTTAAGTGTATACAAAGAGACATCATTAAAAGAAATGACGACAGTGTCGAATTTCCACGCTTGACTTAATAATAAGCACTTCCCTTCTCTAATATTGAAAGCCATTCAACAAAATGCATCATAATCACATAGTGATGGAAAAACGCATATGGCCTGCAGTTATGGACACAATGTTAACTGAACTTCAATGGGTGTCTTTTAATGACACAGTATCTGTGATGAAATAGCAGCCTATTGGTTAAGCACTAGAGTTGCCAAAACAAAGATGACAACTGAGTATTTATTTATTCATTCATTTAGCCTTGGAGAGCTAATTTATACATTCGTATATTAAATATGTCAAAAAATAAGGCCCAGGAAATGAACTGAAAAAATGCACAACTTGAATGCGATGCAAGTAAATAATTGTAAATGTGTATTTTTACTTTGTTAAACAACATTAAAAGATAAAAACACATTTATGCGATTCAGATAACATAATATATTGAGTTTCTGTTGATTAAACCAATATCCTTCATTGTATTATATTGTAGCTCAATATTTTAAATTTCAGTTAACTTAACTTTGAAGAAGCAACCAGGTTAGGCCTACTTACTCTTTTAAGTTAAACCAACAATGTTTTAATGTGTAAAAAAATTACAACAGTGTAGTTTGATTTGTATAACATCTTTGCTCACTACATAATTTCTACAATTCTACAATTTAAGTTTTAATGACTAATACTATTCTAACAACTGTTTAATGCTATTTAACATTTTTTAATAAACTTTGAACGAATTATCTGTTAAAAATGTAATAATGTAATATTGTCATCGGAGTGCTACCAGTGGAAGTAAACTTCCCCACACACAGTGCTGCTAGATTTCACAGGACACACACGCATTGACGTCACTTATCTCAGGACGAAGTGACACGCCCACTTCATTCAAAACTCAGCGCAGGAGGTACAAATCCAAGCAGTGTGATGCGCTTTAAACCCAGGTCACTTCAGAAACTCGCCGTGCGTCCATGGATAACAGCTACAACTATTGCCACTTGTGTTTGAAGAGATAAATAGCCCTATCTGATGGCATTTTTGTAAGTCAATGATACTTGGCAAATAGTAAAACTTATTTCTAGGCGGAGACTCAGATTTTGGTGCCATGTTACAAAAGGTAACATAGCCAGGTCTGACTGAACTGTGCGTGAAAGGAACTTTGGGCTGCTTTCCGCTGGACTGAATTGAAAAAGGAGCACCAGAGGAAACTGTTTCAGAAATGGCAAAGCCTATGGACCATGTTAAGCGTCCTATGAACGCTTTTATGGTGTGGTCGAGAGCTCAGAGACGCAAGATGGCACTGGACAACCCGAAGATGCACAACTCCGAGATCAGCAAGCGCCTCGGAGGCGAATGGAAGCTCTTGTCAGACTCTGAAAAAAGACCTTTTATCGACGAGGCCAAACGCCTGAGAGCCGTTCACATGAAAGAACACCCGGATTACAAATACAGACCGCGGCGAAAGCCCAAAACCTTGGTCAAAAAAGATAGGTATCATTTTAATGTGACGTATAATCTGGGTGACAGTGACCCGTTGAAAAGTGCGCGGTTACCCGGTGACGCGCTCGCGGACTCGCTGAGCGCGGAAAAGACGTCTGTCGCTGCTGCCACTCGGGTGTTTTTCAGTCACCACCACCTGTCCGCCAACCCCTATCAGTTTCTTGACCTGAATTCCAAAATTACGGAATTACCCCCTGCTCCTTTCCCACATTACTCTTTGCTCGGGTATCCCGGTGGAGTCTCCGCGTTCCCCGGTATGGGGGTTCTGGCCGGTGCGCCACACGCTCACCCATCTCCGGGGAACCCGGGCCACATGGTGCCTTATAACTGCCTGGGCTGGCCGGGTTCTGGACCTGCTGTTCCTTCTTCTTACGTGCTTTTACCAGGAATGACCAAAGCTCAGCACGAACATTACCTGACATACGCCGCGACGATGTGATTGGATGTTCTTGTGGTATATGGTCACGTGCACTTGTTTAAAGTTTTGCATTTGTAAAAAGAAATAAATTTGTAAAATATTATTTGTGCAAATGAGTTCGCTTTTAATCTTTTTTTCGGAAACACTTTATTTTACAGTGTCTTTGTTACATGTTACATGCTCTCACTGTAGTAATAACAGTAGTAAATAATGCATAATAACATGCAACCCAACCAAACTAACCCTAGCCCTGTTTATATAGTAAAATGTTAATTAATATCACTCAGTACTTAAATGTATAGTTACACTGTAACAAGTACCTTAAAATAAAGTGTAACCTTTTTTCGTATTTTATGAAATTTACGATTTAAAACAAATGCAGCTGATATGGTTGCCAGAACTTTGCTAATGTAAAAAAAAAAAAAAAAAAAAAAAAATATATATATATATATATATATATATATATATATATATACATATATATATACATATATATATATATATTATGTTACAAGCATTATGGGCATGTTGTTGGCTATATTTTTGTTGGCTGTATATGTCATTAAAAACATAATGTTAATACAACAGCCAAATATAGAGCTATTACAATGTGTTACTGTAATATGTGCTGATAATAACAAAGACCAAAGTTTTACACACACAAACACACTACATCAGGGATAGGCAACTCCAGTCCTGGAGGGCCACTGTCCTGCAGAGTTTAGCTTCAGCCCTGATAAAAACTCACCTGCCTGTATCTATCTAGTAATCCTGAAAACACTGATTGCCTTGTTCAGGTGTGTTTAATTGGGGTTGGAGCTAAACTCTGCAGGACAGTGGCCCTCCAGGACCGGAGTTGCCTATCCCTGCACTACATGGTTAAATAATGCTATCAACATTAACTATTCAACATAAAACACTCAAATAACTGAAAACAATAATTACAAATAAATGTTAAATAGGCTACTTACAATAAATGGTTCACAGAATTAATTTTGGGAATACCTATTGGCATACATTGTGAGACTATTCATACTTTAAACTTTCATACATAAAAAAATATTACTTTTTTTAAACTATATTGTAGTTTGGCAGTAGGCCAGTGGTTCTCAATCCTGGTCCTGGGGACCCACAGCTCTGCACAGTTTGTATATCTCCCTCATTTAACACACCTGATTCAGATCATCATCTCGTTAGGAAAGAGCTCTGAACTGAACTGGGTGTGTCAGATAAAGGAGACATATAAAATGTGCAGAGTTGTGGGTCCCCAGGACCAGGATTGAGAACCACTGCAGTAGGCTATGCATATATGTGTGTCGTTTTCTTCATATATTTTAAAGTACATCATACTTTTGCAATATATTGTCTTGTAAAATGTTATTTTATACCATGTATGATTTAGTAACGTAGTTAACCAATTAAAAGTTTTTAGTGTAGCATTTACATTCTTCTGTTAAAATTACTTTGTGAGAAATGACAAAACAGTGGAGAAAATTCACAGAAGGAATCATCTTCCGATCACATTCTAATATCTGTTTGTCATTGTCAAAATAATATTGTTTCTAAAAAAAAAAAAAGTTTGTTTCACCTTGTTTGAAGACTATAGACCTGATAATTCTGCAATATGATGTGAAAAACAGACGACAAGTGACATAATGGCAAACGAATGTGGAAACAATCTGAGAGGAAAGCCATCAAATGCAGAGTCAGTGATGTAACAGCAACTAGCTTATAAAATCAGCTGCTTCTAAAGCCTAAACAGATGAAAGAAAGAACACTGAGCAGTGATGATGAGAAACAACAAGAGTCTCCAGGAAGCTCTTAAGAGGGAAGTGAAGGAAAAGGCCAGAAAATACATTACAAAGGGACTCTAGGGACACAACTAGCTCCTCTTTTCACCAGCTCATGTGATCACTTAACTTGCACTTCTCATCCTTTTGTTGGCTAAACTCAAGACAAAGAAGAAAGGAATAAGTGCATTGATGAATAAATTAAACTGAATTATTTGAGTAAATACAGAATTAAAAAAATTAATCATTTAAGCACGTACCATCAGTGACAGAGTAATAAATACCTTTAACATGTGCAACCTGATATCATTTACTTCTTTAGGTCAAGCAATACAAATAAAACATGTTTTGCATGTCAGTCAACTCAAAACACCCTATAAAACCAGTGGTATAGCCTATTGTCTATAATCAGCCATGAAAACTGGTTACAAAGATCATGAGTAATTATCTGCAGCTTGTGTTTTATATAAATCATTAATAGCAGAATGATTACGCTGCAGCTGTTCTATTATGTTTATAAAACATTATCATATAGGACCAAAAATACTAGGGTGAACAAGTTGATTGGGACACTTTTTGCCATTGAGATGACTGGGAAAAAGTGTCCCAATCAACCTGAATTCACCCCTGCAACAAAATTTCAAGTGTCATTGTGTATCAATTAACTTAAAAAACAAACAAAGAAAAAAAACACCCCCATTACAAATTTTAAAGACATTTTTTTTCTGCTAAGAATATCTCTCGAATAAGACAAAATGTTAATAGGCTATACTGAATTAGAGAATTTCCAACCTAATTTGGGTTTGTTGTGCTGCAGCTCATCTTTTTATTTCCGAGTAAGAACACATGCATATTTAAAGCCATAGCTCCCTCTGCTGCTAACAACTGGTATCTCTCTCTCTCTCTCTCTCTCTCTCTCTCTCTCTCTCTCTCTCTCTCTCTCTCTCTCTCTCTCACACACACACACACACACACACACACACACACAAATAAATTCAATAATTCTAATGTATTTTATTGTATTAGGGTCAGTGACATATGTACCATAAAAAAGTGTTTTTTCAAAAATTTCAAATAACAGGCATAAAAATGCTTGACTTTTGTTCTACTAACTCTCATCTTTATAGAAACATATGTTGTTTCAAAATTTTCAATTGGAATCAGAATTTATGTGACAATTTGTTGTATTAGTGCGTACAATCGTCATATGGTGTGACATGAAAATAATTGTATATAAACTGAAAATGGATTATACCTTTCTTAAGTTACTCACTTTATCAAAGTCATTTATCATAACTAAACTGTGATCCATTATAGTTTTGTGAAAATTGATTAAATTTGTGTATTATTTTCTAAAACATTGCTCAATGTGAGACCTATGCCGTCAGCCTTTCAACATATTTTCTATTTATTGTGACAAACCTTGCTAGAAAATTCTAAAAATATTTGTGACTCTTGCTGATACTATTTTCTATGTATTCTATGAACATTTTCAGGTTTTATCATTAATAAAGGTGTTATTTTCACAATTTGGAATGTCACACCAAATGATATAGTGTCACACCATATGATAATATCGCCATGTGTCAATGCAAACCATGTATTATCCTACTTATTGGTGAGTACTGATCACTCATATGGCAGGAAATATTTAACCACTCTTAAATGCTGGAAGGCAATATTCAAATTTTATTGATTTATTTGATATTTAACAATAAAACAAACATTTTTTTTATATTGTATGAACCATATGAACATACACTCACCTAAAGGATTATTAGAAACACCATACTAATGCCCAATTTATACTTCTGCGTCGAACTTACGCCGTAGCTACATCGTAGGCTGTGTGTAGCGCGCGTACCCTTTGGCGTACCCTGACGTGCACCTCTCCAAAACTGTAACAACGCGTCAATACGCGGACGCAAGCGCTGTGATTGGTCTGCTAGGACCGCTCCCTCGGGTTTCACATGCTCCCTCTGCGCGCGTGAACGCGGACAACGACGCAGAAGTATAAATGAAAACCAACGCGTTGCCTACAGCGTAGAGGCTCCGGAGTAGGTCTGACGCAGAAGTATAAATCAGCCTTAATACTGTGTTTGACCCCCTTTCGCCTTCAGAACTGCCTTAATTCTACGTGGCATTGATTCAACAAGGTGCTGAAAGCATTCTTTAGAAATGTTGGCCCATATTAATAGGATAGCATCTTGCAGTTGATGGAGATTTGTGGGATGCACATCCAGGGCACGAAGCTCCCGTTCCACCACATGCCAAAGATGCTCTATTGGGTTGAGATCTGGTGACTGTGGGGGCCATTTTAGTACAGTGAACTCATTGTCATGTTCAAGAAACCAGTTTGAAATGATTAGAGCTTTGTGACATGGTGCATTATCCTGCTGGAAGTAGCCATCAGAGGATGGGTACATGGTGGTCATAAAGGGATGGACATGGTCAGAAACAATGCTCAGGTAGGCCGTGGCATTTAAACGATGCCCAATTGGCACTAAGGGGCCTAAAGTGTGTCAAGAAAACATCCCCCACACCATTACACCACCACCACCAGCCTGCACAGTGGCAACAGGGCATGATGGATCCATGTTCTCGTTCTAAACGCCAAATTCTGACTCTACCATCTGAATGTCTCAACAGAAATCGAGACTCATCAGACCAGGCAACATTTTTCCAGTCTTCAACTGTCCAATTTTGGTGAGCTCGTGCAAATTGTAGCCTCTTTTTCCTATTTGTAGTGGAGATGAGTGGTACCCGGTGGGGTCTTCTGCTGTTGTAGCCCATCCGCCTCAAGGTTGTGCGTGTTGTGGCTTCACAAATGCTTTGCTGCATACCTCGGTTGTAACGAGTGGTTATTTCAGTCAAAGTTGCTCTTCTATCAGCTTGAATCAGTCGGCCCATTCTCCTCTGACCTCTAGCATCAACAAGGCATTTTCGCCCACAGGACTGCCGCATACTGGATGTTTTTCCTTTTTCACACCATTCTTTGTAAACCCTAGATATGGTTGTGCGTGAAAATCCCAGTAACTGAGCAGATTGTGAAATACTCAGACCGGCCCGTCTAGCACCAACAACCATGCCACGCTCAAAATTGCTTAAATCCCCTTTCTTTCCCATTCTGACATTCAGTTTGGAGTTCAGGAGATTGTCTTGACCAGGACCACACCCCTAAATGCAATGAAGCAACTGCCATGTGATTGGTTGATTAGATAATTGCATTAATGAGAAATTGATCAGGTGTTCCTAATAATCCTTTAGGTGAGTGTATGTTTGTGTATAAAATTTAATTTCAATTCAAAACTGGTCTGCAATATGTATTAATATAAGTAAAACAACCAATTTTTTTATATCATATGAACCGTGAACATACAGCGTAGCTGAGTGGATCCACAAATAAATCAGTTCATCTAGTCTCCATTGTACATAAGCCAGTCAAATTTGGAGAGAGTAGCAAACCGACTGCCTTGCTGAGGTTGTGATAAGCCACAAACAAAATGACTTTATCAAAGTCATTTATCATAACTAAACTGCCATTCATTATAGTTTTGTGAAAATTAATTAAATTTGAGTATTATTTTCTAAAACATTGCTCAATGTGAGACCTATGCCGTCGGTCTTTCAACATATTTTCTATTTATTGTGACAAACCTTGCAAGAAAATTATAAAAATATTTGTGACTCTTGCTGATACTATTTTCTATGTATTCCATGAACATTTTCAGGTTTTATCATTAATAAAGGTATGTTATTTTCACAATTTGGAATGTCACACCATATGATGAAGTGTCACACCATATTATGTTTTCTGCACTTAGCACAACTTTGAGTCTTGTAGCTACACATTAGCATACTAACAACATGCTAGCTATAACAAAGCAGTGTAGATTTACATATAATTATGACAAAATAATAACATTTCTTTTGCATTTTTATAAAAAAATGTGTCACACCAAAAGACATCTGGAAGTGGGACTTTTGTCAGAGTGCCAACAAGATCTGATTTATTGTAAAAATAAAAATGATGATTAACCTCAGGTTGAACAGTAGCAATACACTGATAGTTCTGTACAACATTGCTGAAGAAGGTCCTCTCCTTCCCAAGGGTGTCAAAACAGTTGCCCGTTAAAATATCCCAAAATAGTGTCACACCATATGATTTTGATTTGTGTGACAAAATCTTTTTGATTAGAACTGACTCAAAACATTATGCTTGGACTTTGAAAAGAGTAGGCTCACAAATAGACATCTGTATTATTTTTCTGTATTTTTTTGAGAATTTTTGCATTTATTTTTTTTAGTTTTATTCAAGTTCTCACTTTGAGAAACAAGTGCAGGACAGTCACACCATATGAGTTTTGTTATGTTTGGTTGAAAATTCTGAAAAATTGAGTGATGAACTGTTTTAATGTTGAATATGTTCACATAAAGCATAATGTTCTGCACAATATTAAGAAGGTTTTTGGCAAATATATTTTGTATTCATACATGTTTGACACTGAAGACAGCAAAACTGCCATGTCACGTCACCCACCCATTAGCCTAAGTAGCCTACCATACAGTTACCTCAAAATACTATTAAATACAAATATTATTGAACAAAAATAGTCCTATATGACATTGATTTTGCCGAAAAGAAATTTCATTTGGAATCCTTCGACTTATTATCTAGTGTCATAAGTTGAACGATATCAATACAACTGTTACTGTTATTTCTGTGATGTGAAAGATCCGCGCGCACTGCCGGAAATATGTGGCAGTGCAGTCGCATTTATTGGTGGTTGCTAGGAAACGGTCAACAGAAACGGTCAACAGAAATCTGGACATCACAGGGTAAGACGATGGGAAATAATGCTAGTAGCCATAAAAAATATAATTATTTTTACCAGCCACAATTGTAAATATTAAAAATGGACACGTTTTGTGTATCTTTTTCTATTTCTACTGCTTACTGCACGGAAAAAGTTTAACGAAGGTCTGTTCTATCTATCTATCTATCTATCTATCTATCTATCTATCTATCTATCTATCTATCTATCTATCTATCTATCTATCTATCTATCTATCTATCTATCTATCTATCTATCTATCTATCTATCTATCTATCTATCTATCTATCTATCTATCTATCTATCTATCTGTTAACGTTATCTATCTATCTGTATGTCTATCTGTATGTCTGTTTGTCTTTCTGTCTGTCTGTCTGTCTGTCTGTCTGTCTGTCTGTCTTGACAAGCCAGTTCTGGTTTTGTGTAATAAAATACATCTTCTCTTTTGAGGACTTTTGAATCTGTGATCCACAGACATTCAGCAAACATGTCTAAAAAAGCAGGGAAGAAAGGAGGTGGAAAACATGCCGGGATGACAGAGGAGGAGAGACAGCTGTACATGCAGCAAAAGTCTCAAGCTGAGGAGGATATTGCCAAGAGAAAAGAGGACATGCTCACCCAATTCCTCAAGGTGTGACAATTGTGTTTGAGCGGCTGACACACACACATATATATATATATATACTGAAGTGAATATTTTAGATTTAGAAATCGTTGAGTGATGTCTTTTAGTTGTATAGTGCTTTTCAACAACACGTCGTTTCAAGGCAGTTTATGTAAATGTGACATGGTCAATGTTTACAATGTTTAGTCTCATTTGTCTAGAATAGATGGTGATGAAACTGAAAGACTAACACTTGTGTAGGTGTTCAGTTACATCTAATTGTTCTGATAGTATTTCATTTTTTAGATTCTGAATATATTTCAATATGGCATTACTGTAGAAATATAGCAAAATACTGT
The DNA here is from genome assembly GCF_964197995.2 of Scardinius erythrophthalmus. NCBI lineage: Eukaryota > Metazoa > Chordata > Actinopteri > Cypriniformes > Leuciscidae > Scardinius > Scardinius erythrophthalmus. Next base: position 37,286,073 of record NC_138232.1, on the reverse strand, counting down.
CTTATCCATTTTTGTATTAAGTTTTGAACAGTTTTGAAAAGAGTATAGAAACGTGCAAATTAAAAGATGTAATCATCAAAAGCATTTTGTGTCAAAGCAATGATATATGATCCAAAGTTTGGCCCACATAGACTGCTGTTGTGCTCACTGCACACTGTGTGAAGAGTTTTGAAAAAGTGAGCTAAGTATTGAGAAATGGCTCCTGGCTATTGTAAAAATAAAACTCAGGCAATGGCGTTCTGCACCGGAAATGATTTGTTTTTTAGGATAAACTGCAGAAAGAGGAGAGGAACACCATTCTGAATCTCTACAAGCTGCGGCAGCAGTGGCGTGCTGTTTTAACACAGACCAAGACAGAAGAGCTACGCAATGACATCTCAGTCCTCAGCCAGAGCTTTGAGAGAGTCCTCAACCACAAAGACAACTTCATTAAGGTGACTATATAAAATATATAGACTTGCCTCTCAGTTTTAAATACTATAGCTTTCATTACAGAGTCTGGGAGTAACAAACGTGTGTGTGTGTGTGTGTGTGTGTGTGTGTGTGTGTGTGTGTGTGTGTGTGTGTGTGTGTGTGTGTGTGTGTGTGTGTGTGTGTGTGTGTGTGTGTGTGTGTGTGTGTTTTACAGAGTTTGGTGGCTGATCTGTCTGAGAGGGAGCAGCAGTCAGAGATGGCGCGCAGTTCTCATCTGCAGAACGTGGACTGTCTGTTAGAGCTTCATAGGAGTTGGCTGGCAGAACTGGAGTTCAACTTCAACACCGGTCTCCAAGAACTTAGCTCAGAGTATAATACTGAGAGGTAAACACAAACAATCACACAAAAGTTAGTGTTTTGCTTTCAAGGGTGTGAATTTGGCCAGTTTGCCAGTTCTTGACAATTTAAACCAGGTCATTCCTTTTAGGATATACCTTTTAACTTTAGAAAATGACAATGCTTTGGTTGTATACCAGAATTTCAGAAATAAACTCAGGTCAAGCTCGGGCACTTAAACTTTTTTATTTTTTTTCTATCTTTATTATTTATGCAATGACAAGAAGGTTAGGTAACACTTTATTTCGATTGTCCGCTTTAGACATTCTACTTACTATAAATGTAAGTATCTTTGCAACTACATGTCAACTAGCAGTCATTAAGAGTAGACTGTCCTTCACAGATATACATAAATGCCTCATTAGCGGCCATTTCAGTGGGCCACTATACGTAAGCCGTCCGCCATATTGGAATGGTCAAAACCAGTCTGTCAATGTTCAACATTCGAGAGCAAGTTGACTGTGCAACCATAGTTAGACGCAGTTAGAGTAACTTTAGAGTAACTTTGTAAGTACATGTTAACATTGTACTAACCCTAATGGTCTACTTATACTCTAATGAGAGTTAGTTGACATGTAGTTGCAAATTAATTAGAGATAGTAGAATTTCTAAAGTGGACTATCGTGATAAACTTTAAGAGGATTAACCCTCAGGGTTAACACAAGGTTAACAACAGGATTGAACCAAGTAAACTCGAGGGTGTCAGCTTGAAGTTCATTTCAGTTTTGTTGTTGAATTTGTATATTTTCTGATTATCCATTGAAATATTGATATTATCATGAGGATTTATGTAATTTAATCCAAGAAACTCCAACTAATACCATAAAACACTGCTAAATTCACAAGAGTATTACTAACAATGATGTTTACACTGTTTTCCCACCAAAAGTGATGTCATGAACAGGATTTCACACAAAAAATGGTATAATATTCTATACAAAAAGATCTATATGGGGACATGAAAATGCACTGCGAAGGATTGAGCCAATGTAGCATCATCTGTATGTTATTTCTTTTAAATTCCAGGGAGCAGATTCTTTCACAGCACCAGCAGGAGAGTGTGAATTTGGAGAATGTAATGTCTTCCATGGAAAAGCACTACGCTGATATTGACAGTGAGGTGAGACGTGACTACGAGAGCAATTGCAATCAAATTAAAAAGCAGGTACTGATTTTATTATGTTCATATTTATTCATTTGGCAGATGCAGTTATCCAAAATGACTTACAAATGAGGAACATCACCAGCAATTTGTCATAGTGCCATATTCATAGGTTTAGTAATAATAAGAGTTAAAGTAAATGTCTTGGTTTACAAAATCATAATTATTGCATTAATCTTAAATATGCAGTGCAATTCAAATATAAATAGATGTGCTCATGGATTACAAAAATACAGATTACACAAATATACAAATTTATGTAGATAGTTAAAGTCTTTAATAATCACCAATGGAGCAGAGGTAAGGGAGCACACTGACCAAGCCGGCAAGTTTTGAAAATGTGACTACAGATCGGACAAAAGAATGTTAGCAGTTGGGGAAAAAACATGATATAATAATATGTTGTTGGTTTTGTTTTTGCAGAACAAAGAGGAAAATCAAACAGTGAAAGAACAGATGGAAGGGGTTATGGAAAAACTGTGGCGAGACATGAAGGAGGTTTCACACGAATATAACGAGTCCACCAAAGACAAAATCATCGCATTTAACTCTTTGGATGTCAAGGATAAACAGAGTGTTAAAGAGATCGACGCTCATCAAAAGCACATTCAGAAGCTGCAGGTCAGACAAAAATCCAGTGTGGGATGTGTTACTTTGGACAAGCATTTTTCTTCCAATTGTGATATTTTCATCATTTTGATGATTTTGTTGCAATTTAAACTGTACAAAACTTTTGCAGGAGACCATCTCAGCTCTGCGCTGTCAGCTGAGCTCTAGTCAAAGTGGAGGAACAGTTCAGCAGCTTCGTTCAGACCGTGATGAGCTCGGCCAGGAAGTTCAACATCTCAGAGTCCAGCTCCGTGTGGCCCAAACCATTCGGAGAAAGCAGCTCACTAAACTTACCGTTCAAAGCAACAACGCTGCTAAAAAAATATGTTTTATTTTGCACTGCAATGATAAAAAAAAAAAAAAGGCAACATGATTTGGATTGTTTTTTTTTAGCCTATCTCAAAATATCTTCAGTAATTTGTTATTTAGCCAACTTGGATTTGTTTATCATTAATGCAAAACTGTTGTAGGCTGTTAAAAAGATTTTAGTGAGAAACAAATCCTCAACAACACATAAAGCTCAACATTACCTGTATCATTTATTCATGCCGCAATGCATGCTGGGAACACCCACACTCAAACACAGACCTCTACAAAACAGCAATGTTGTTCAATATACAATGCTTTGCACAGTCTATCCTTTCCGAACGGTTGAAGACAATGCTTCAAGATCTGCTGACTCTTGAAAATCTCCTAACCTTTTAAAGCTGTTTGACCTTTAACCCTTCCTCTCCACTGCTTGCTGATAATGCTGGACTGGTCACCTGGAGGAGAACTCTTTCGAGAGCAGAGAAAGTCAGAATTACGTTTTGAAAGGCAGCATAGGCTACATGTACTTAGTTTCTTGATTGAATTTTGGCCAGCAGAAAGACCTTTCACCTGCAAGACATGTAGTATCACTGATGGTTATCTCGACCATTTTAAAACTGTCTATCAAAAGCGACTAGAATTGGATTCAAGGTAAACATTTTTATCAGTCCATGCATTTGCTCTGAGAATGATGCATACGGTTCTCTTCACACTAATCTACCCAGCTAACAAAAATATGAATGTTTTTCTAACATTCCTATTAAGTTATGAAAACGTTGTTTTTTTTCCTTGGTTATAATAACGTTAAGGGAACATTCTGAAACAATATTAACATAAAAAAACCGCTAGACAAGTCTAACTAACTAAAAAACCTTCCATGATCAATTACTTGTATGACTTTTTTCTGCTAACAACATTATGAGAACGTTATTAAAGCCCACATAACTCTGAAAGAACGTTCTATTTACGTAACTAAAGAACGTTTGTTCATAACTTTGAGAGAACCTTGCCATAACGTTAGCTGCCAACTCTCACGCATTGAGCGTGAGACTCATGCAATTGACACTTTTCACACGCTCTCACGCCACACATCCATTTTCTCAGCACAGAAAAATTGCGGAGCAAAGAGGTACTTTTAATATTAAACTAATTCTCAGCTCTTAGATTCCGTCAATTTTATTTCGAAATTCAGACAAAAATACGTTTGGCGCTTGTAAATAGGTGTGTTCGATATCGGCTGCGGCTGGATGTATCCGATCGGCGAGAGTAGCCGCGTGCAGGCGGGGAGGAGCTGCAAACGGAGACGTGAAGTCGGACACTTTCTGGTTCCCGTAGTGACCGCTCACGTGGTGTTTGCATACTTTACCACAGCTGAAGTGAAATAAATGCAATATTTGCCAAATAATACACAGATGTTTCAGAGACATTTTCATTCAATATTTTATGTACTGCTTCATACATCGTCTGTTTGAACAAGAATAAAGTTCAACATAAGCTACTATCAATGAAGTGGAGTCTACGTTTTTTAATCAGTTTTATTTTGATAAACATGACACAATATAACATCGCAACTACATGAAAATAGTGTTTACTGTTATAAAAAACTGATTTGTGCGCTTTAGAGGAACTAAAGGTGTTTGAATAAACACGCAACACATGTGATCGTTGTCATGCAATGGATCTGGCCAATCGTGGAACAGCTGTGTCGTCATCAGAGCTCCTGCAGCCCAGTGCAGCCGCTCTTGAGAAGCTGCGCTGGCTGAGTTCTCCGGCTACTCTCGAATCGCTCTCGCGATACTTTGATGGCATACATCACAGTCACGTGGCGTCGGCGCTGGATCAAGTCGGACAAAATTTCTAACCGGCATGCACTGCTTCAAGTCAGCCGCCGATCGGTCTGCACATATGGCGGGTACTCCGTATCAAAATCAAACATCCGTATGGCGAGTACTCCGTGCCAAAATCAAACATCCGAACGACCGACCGACCGATCGAACGTCTATCCGAACGTCTATCCGAACGTCTTGAACTTTCAAACGGGTGACCCACGTGACGACCTGACGTGACGTCAGCGTCTTGAAATTTGCAGCTTTTTAACCATACAAGTATACAAGCTGATGTGTAAGACTATAAATGGACATGATAGGCACTAAATAGGCCTACTTATGTTATACCTAAAATAATACTCAACCATTTCCTGCACTTCCCTGAATAAGCCTAGGCTATTCTAAGTGATGAACTGAACAAGTAGGCTATATCATGACTTTGTGTATTTTATAACTCTAATGTTTCAAACACCAGACTCACCTATTGTAACTGTGTAGGCTACAGTGGTAGGCTTTTAATTAATGTTGTTGTATTTTTCTTTTCTTTTTTTATCTGTCAAATTGATTAATTGTATATTGTCTGATATGTTGTTTTGCAAGTAGGAGTTAAAAGTTATAAGATAAAGGGTTTTAATTTCAAAGTCTTCAATGCCATGGACCATGCTGTCATTAGTTGCCCATTAACTTTTCATGGTAGTAACACATTGAGAAAGACGCAGATAAGATTATCCAATATAATATATTGCCTATAGGCTACTTTGTCCATTTTTACCATGATTTCATCTTCATTCTGAAATTTACTTTGCTGACTCCGCTGACTCTGGGCTGCAAGACATTGAGTTCCTAACATAACAAGATGTTGATGTTTTTTTTTTTTTTACTCTGATGAACTCTGATATATAAATAAATTCTGTCATAGAGAGAGGTCATGTAAACACTGTTTCTAACATGCATTTTCACTGTCTCTCGTGTTCTCATCTTGTAAACATATTATTGAATAAAGTGCTAAAGGGGCATAAAGTGGTTTGCAGCATGGCATTATAATCGTCCCAAATCCTTGTTAATAGGCCTACATAAAGATTTCTGTAAGATTCCATTAACATTAAAGAGTGCTAATAATAGACATAATATATATATATATATATATATATATATATATATATATATATATATATATATATATATATATATATATACACACACACACACACACACACACACACACTCACGGTTTTGAGATACAAACCCCCAAGCACAGACAGAATTAGGTGAAACAGTTTATTGTAGTGTTGAAGACAAGGAAAAGACATGGAGAAAAATTATGTAGAATATCGTGCTTTTCCAAAATAACCGTTTAAATATGTCAGGTTTGTCAATAATATTTAGCCTCTGTTATATTTAACTTTAATAATACACCGTATATAACTTTCTAAAACAGCCATTGCAGTAATCAAATGTGGACTAGTAGAGGATACAACAGAAGAAAAAGAAGTTAAACTAAGGTAAAAAAAAAAACGTGTTACAACGTGTCTTCACACGTAAACAACACGTTGGGAAGACGATCAGTTACTCGCACTTCCGACCGGTCGCCATGGGAACGCGTTAACAACACGTAAGCACATGTAGGAACGTGTTACATATGATTTTATTTAAATGATCATTAAATTTTTTTGGGGTCGTTTATATGTGGCAGACATGAAAATCAACGAACCTTAATTACAAAGTAAAGTATATTCAGCTGATCTTGTCTAAATGTAATATTAGAACTAGTATATATGTTTTTGATAAACCTTTCCACTTTAACATTTATGATGTTTATTTGTGAAAGATTATGTTTATTTATTTAAAGTTTATTTACTAGATTATTAATTTAGTAATTTTATTAAGATTGAGTAAGTGTTGAGAAGTTCTTGAAACAAAAAAGGATGCTTGATTAGGTTTACTTTTTATTACTTTATTTGTTTGATGTTATGTATAAAAAAATGCATGTATACAGTTTTCCTGAATTGCTAAAATACATTTCCTGGAACCATCACCCACTTTCTCAAAACCTTAAACACAAAACCAAATCTTCAAACTACATTCAGAGAACATCTGACACTTGTCAAAATAAATAAATGTACTATTTTTATCTGTGCTCAAAATCCAACAATGCTTTCAGATCATACACACAGCTCAATATCATAAACACTACAGAGCATTCATTATATCATTCAGTCCAAATATAAATCTAATATGAAAACCTTCTGGATCAAAAAGTAAAAAATAAAATAATAGACTACATTTATGTTGAGTGTTTTTTATGGACTGTGGGAACTTTGTACATTGGGCAATAAAATTAACAATAAAAACTAGTTAAAATGATTATACTGGTCAAGACTATTGAATGTCTGTATAGGCAGTATTTCTGCTCTTTGAAAGTAAAACACATAGCCCCACAAGCACAGGATCCAGGAAAGTTGTTTTTGGGGTACAATATTTATATGTATTGCCTATCATGTCCATTTATAGTCTTACACATCAGCTTGTATACTTGTATGGTTAAAAAGCTGCAAATTTCAATACGAGGACTTCACGTCAGGTCGTCACGTGGGTCACCCGTTTGAAAGTTCAAGACGTTCGGATAGACGTTCGGACAGACGTTCGGTCGGTCGGTCGGTCGTTCGGATGTTTAATTTCGGCACGGAGTACCCGCCATAATCCGAACGACCGACCGACCGATCGAACGTCTATCCGAACGTCTATCCGAACGTCTTGAACTTTCAAACGGGTGACCCACGTGACGACCTGACGTGACGTCAGCGTCTTCGAATTTGCAGATTTTTAACCATACAAGTATACAAGCTGATGTGTAAAGGCTATAAATGGACATGAACTCTAATGTTTCAAACACCAGACTCACCTATTGGAACTGTATAGGCTAGTGGTATGCTTTTAATTAATGTTGTTGTATTTTTCCTTTTTTATTTTTTTATTTGTCAAACTGATTGTTTTACAAGTAAGAGTTAAAAGTTATAAGATAAAGGGTTTTTAATTTCAAAGTCTTCAATGCCATGGACCATGTTGTCATTAGTTGGCCATTGACTTTTCATGGTAATAACACATTGAGAAAGACACAATTAAGATTATCCAATATAATCTATTGCCTAGGCTACTTTGTTCAATTTTACCATGATTTCATCTTCATTCTGAAATTTACTTTGCTGACTCTGCTGACTCTTGGCCAACACCTGCTCAGTGAGCCTCAATCTATACCGATGTGCTCAACATTTAATGATTTTTCTGAAGGCATGGCATTAGCCATAGCTTGTGCCAAGACATTTGGCATTGCTTAAATCACAGTTTCTCTCTCTCTCTTTTTTTTTTTTTTATATGTACCTTTGGGGCATTTTGTTGTTGTGAGTTTTCTTTGCTTCAGTGTTTTTTTGGGAACAATATATATTAAGAAAACCTTCTGGAATGTTTCTATATATACACAAAGTGAAACTGTTGTGACCTGTAAATGCAGTTTAAAATATGTATAAAATGTTGACACTTAAGACCAATTTATGCATCTCTGTTTTGTTTTTGTATTGTTTTGTGAGGTGAATAAAATTAGTCATTTGTTAATAAGTGTTATGTTATGCTGAGAATAAGGGTTTCTGTTTTGGGGGTCACCTGTGAATGAATTGTAGAGCACCTCCTAGTGGTCCAATTACAGGATATTTCAGGGGGAAAGATCTACAATATTAATTATTGTTACTGAAAATGTTATAACATAAACAATAAAAAATACTTTTCTAAATAATGTGACAAGTTGAAAAAACTGTCATATTAAGAACCTTTTTTGTTGATACTTCAGGATTTAGCATTAAGCTTTGTATTATTAGAACACCTGTAGCCCTCCCTCATGTCCCCCTGAGACGAGAGACTTCATGAAATTAAGTCTGGGTTACATTACACTCTTAAGGGTATCATAAAGTAGACATCCCAGTCAGCAAATTACCTTTGGCACAGATGTGGGCCAGATAAACAGCTGAGCTGTGGCCCAGATTAGTTTGTGTTTGCCGGCCCAGATATGGCCCACATCTCCTTTGCCAGAACTGAACCAAAGGACTGCCATAACTCCACCAAGCATGAGCCAAATACAACAAATTCATGTGGCCCATATGTGGGCCTGGTATGCAACTTTAGTATGGTTGAGTTCTGTTAAAATCTAACGGCCCTTATGTGGCCCACATGCAGCTGACAGTATTTAAAGCCTTAACTCACAGGTAAATTAAACACTCAACAACAAATGGACTCAAAACTATTTATTTTGACAAGCATTTAAATAATTACAGCTAAAGTGTTGTACTTAATTACAGCAGTATTCAGTTGAAAACAATTCATAAAAATAAATATAATTACAGCAAGAGTTGAATAATAACAGTAGTATTCAGTTGAAAACATTTATCAAAATAAATATAATTACAGCAACAGAGTTCAATTTAATAATTACAGTAGTATTCAGTTGAAAACATTTAAGAAAACAATTACAGCTACTCAGTTGTACTTATTTTAAGTAAAATTCAGTTGAAAACATTCAAGAATACAAATTAATAATATAAATAGCATTCAACGCTAATTTTTTACTCCAAAGTTCAAAACACTCGATCAAAGCTTGTATTAATGTTATGTTTAATTAGTCCAATGAGAGTAATACAAATAAATCACAGTTGGTAAAGAGAACTTTAAAGAGAAATTGAGAAAGTTAAAGCAAACTTGAAAGGTAAAGAGTTGAGAAGTGTGTTGATGTGCAGAGAAGTCTCCAATGAGGGTCGGCAATGTGTTGATCTTTTCCAGTAAGGGGATTCTGCCTGACTGCACCTGCAATAAAGAAGAATTTAAATAATGTTAGCAGCAATACAACCTGGAAGCTAGAGCTGCAGGAGAGTGAAAAAAATCATTAATGTAAATATCCTTTAATATTTTATTTGCAATTATTAACAAATTAAACACCTCTGAATTACCAGTGTATGAAAGTTTTTTTCCAGTAAATTTTCAAAAGGAATTGCAAATTGTATTTTTCAATATGTGGGCCAGAATTATACTGTAATTCCTTATGACAAATTATTTTGATTTTTAGAATACCTTTGCACCAACAACCGGTTAAAATTTACAGCACTGCATGTATTCTGCTTCTTTTTTTTAAAAAAAGACATGCACACTCTAATGTAAAAACACACCAACACAGATAGCATTAATGTCATGTTTTAGTCCAAAGACAGAGTCTACAAGAATAAGTGTTTTTACTAACAAAAAATAAACTCAAGATAATCTGCAATGAAGCGAGACAATTTGGAAGCAGAAACACACAAACAATAATGGGCCAAGTACTGAATGCAAGGAGGAACATAAAGGGTTAGTTCGCCCAAAAATGAAAATTCTATCTGTAATTACCCTCAAGTTTTTCCATCTTCTGGGTTGTACGTCAGAGCGTAGACTCACTATTGGCCAACGCTGGTTATGTGTGGGATGCTGGCCAGTCGTGAGCCTACGTTCTGACGTACAACACAGAAGCGCTGTGCTGTTACACTACGTTGAATAAAGTCTTTATTTTAGCTTGTTTTGCGCACAAAAAGTATTTTCGACACTTGATAAACTTAAGGTTCAGCCACTGTATTCTTGGACTATTTTAACAATGTCTTTACTAACTTTCTGGGCTGGCAAGTTTCAATAACAGAGAAGCCTATGGAGGAGTGAGACAGCTCTCAGATTTCATCATAAATATCTTAATTTGTGTTCCGAAGATGAACGAAGGTCTTACGGGGGTTGGAACAACATGGGTGAGTAATTACTGACAGAATTTTCATTTTTGGGTAAACTAACCTTTTAAATACACAGTGATAATGAACTAAATACAGATAGTTGTAGGCATGCGCTGGTATGAGACTTTGAAAGAATGATAATCTTATATTGTGATTACAGCTTTAAAATGTATGATTGAAACAATATGATTCGCAAAATATAAAAAATAACTTTCTTTAAAAACAAAACATAAAACTTCTAAATAAAAAAATGCAGTCACTTAAGTGAGCCACGGATGTGATCAGGTAATGACAAAAAAAGGTGTTTGGTTCGATACTGAGATAACAGAAATAAAAATACAATGTTCTGTAAAGCGGTTTTGAAAAGTTGTGAATTGTGCAAAGTGCAATACAAATAAAAGTGACTTCTAAAAAAGGTCTCACCAATGACAACTTCCTTTACGACCAGGCGTTGGACACCAATCTTCCCATTGACTTCTCTCCGATTCATAACGTGCCACAGCAGTTGTAAAAGTGCCTTTCAGCACTCTCCACACAGTGTTATTCAGGTCAAAGCCACCAACCAGACCCAGATAGTAGGGCTGGGCGATATGACGAAATATATCGTCTGGACGATAGAAAATGTCTATCGTTTTATATAAGGCTCTATCGTTTACGCCACGATAAGGCGTTTTACGGCAGAATTAACCTCACGGCATGCCCATGCACGCTGCAATACATAAACAAACATGGAGGAAGACGGTAGTAAACGCGGTTCAGACCAGGGTAAGTTAATTCTCAACTAGATGACCAGCCAACCCAACCCGTTAGTAGCTCCACAACAGCGCGCATCTGTGCATTCATTCATTCACACACACACACACACACACACACACACACACACACACACACACACACACACACAGAGAGAGAGAGAGAAACGCGATTCATATTTAAACAGTCTTTTTGCGTGTACAGATTGCGATTAGAACAAAGCAAATATAGAACTGACCTATTCCTCAACCGGATCCGTTGCTCCTCGAAATGAAAACGAGGTGAACCTGAAAGTGAACATATCCAACTGATTGTGGGTGTTCACTGTCACAGGTTTGCGTGGATTGCCTCAGATTATTTGCTTTTGAATAGCGCGCGCTCTCCGTAATTAAGATCAAAGTCAACAGAATATTTTGAATCTCTTTTGCACTTATAAGAAAAAAAAAAACTATCGCGCCGGCGCGATTGTCGAACCCAGGGGGTTAAAAAATAGATTTTCGCCAAAAATCCTCTTTGGCTCCGCGGCTGCCATGGTAAACAACGTTAGCCTGCCGGTGACTGAAGTCTCACGTCACGTGCGAGTCAAGAGCGAAGTGATTGACATGACCAGGCTACTGTAGCTATGGCTTGGATTCGTTAGCAAACATTGCCCCCCTGTGGTATTTGCATGTTACTATCACAAGCATAATGTTGTGGCCTGCCCAGAAAAACATTGGTTCTAATAATTATTTACCTCCGCCAACAGCGAGACCGGCCAATGTTAGAGACCCGGCCGGTAATGGAATACAGGCCAATATTAGAGGATTTACGGTAGACTATTCATGAACTGAATTAACAGAAAAATTGCTATATCGTTATGTATATCGTTATCGGGATATCAAATGAGCTATATCGGGATATGAAATTTTGGCCATATCGCCCAGCCCTACCAGATAGGTAATCTGATAGGAAAAAAAACATTGTGTAAGTGGTTGAAATATGCATTTAAATAGACCACCCTAAAATGAAAGTGCTTTTATATTCAAAAATGAACTATAAACTATTATATACTCCATCTGAAACCATATTTTCTAGGATTTTAATATGGAAATTATTGTCATTGCTCCACCCATACCACACATTAGGGCTGGGTGGTATGACAGTATACCATAGCATGGTATATAAACTATATCGTACGTGAGAAATTAGAGTAATTATAAAAATGTCCTGCCTCTTCCAAGCTTTATAATGGCAGTGAATGGCTGCTCAATTAATTGATAGTTAACAGAAATACAGCAATTCATTGTTTGTTCATGTTAGTTCACAGTGCATACTAAAGTTAACAAGTAAAATTTTTTATATTGAATGTGTTAGTAAATGTTGAAATTAACATTAACACATATTAATATATGCAGTAGAAGTGCAGTTCATTATTAGTTTATGTTAATGTTCAGGTATTGTATCGAAAGTCATAATTTTGGTATTGTGACTTGACACTAATAGCCTAACGTTAACATTACAACTTTAATTTTAAAGAGGGAAAGGTCATGAGAAAAAGTCTTTGTTGAATATCATTTCAGAGTTAAATAAAGATACAATAATGCAGACGTATTAATGTGTTTATTCTTGACATTTTTATATTATTATGATTAGTTGAATGATTGTGAACACAAATTAGGATTTAACGTTAGGTTTTCTGACAAACAGTAACACCGACATTGGACCGCGTCGCCTTAATTCACAAATAGGCTACTACACAATGACAAACTATACTATTTTATTGTGTACGACAGTGAGCTGTTGATTTATAAACAAAAACATCTTAATTTAAAACGGCAAACCAGCGAACTGCTATAGCCTAAGTTAACGGTTAAGTTACATTAAACTTTAAAGTTATATAGCAGTAAACTGAGGAAAATATTAGCTAGTTCAACCCCTTCCTCGATGGAACGAATAACTAAACGCATAATAACATGCAATATTGACACATAATGCTGCATATTTCATTTATATGACTTTAAAATGCCAAAACATCACTTACCTGAATGTACACAGTCGTGAGGAAAGCAGAGTAAAAGGCGTCAGCTGGCCAGCGTCGCAGTTAAACTCGCGCCGTAGTCTCACTCCACCAATAGGAGGGAAGATGCAGAGCAACCTGAGGTGTGTAACGGCGGATGTTTGCCGCACTTGATTTCAGGATTCCTGTGTTTTTCCACGTATAAGCCAAATGTTTACCACAAGTCGGTGTTTCTCACTGTGTGCCATAGCTCAACCACATATGGTCCTCATGTGTTCGTTGTTATCTGGGCCATATACCTCAAAATCAGTTGTGAACCAAGAGAGCATTTCCCGCAGATTTTAAAGTTATGGCAAAACAAATATGGCTACGATTTGGCCCATATCTGTTCAGCCATGCCACATCTAGGCCATATGTGCCAGATAATACCCACATGTGGCCCACATGTAATTGCTATCTGGGATATAGGCCGGCTTTGTTTTTGAAATGCCAATATGTCTGATAAAAGGTAAGCATATTTTATGTAGCCTATATAATTCATTTCCTATTATTTTTATACTTAGGTAAAGCAGATGGGATACTGATTGCAGTTTTTGCTGCATTTGAATACGCTACAGTACAGCGTATTTCTATTCAATAAGATCTATTCCCGATTTAATGGGAGATGGAGAAAAATTATGTGGAATATCGTGCTTTTCCAAAATAAGCATGTCAGGTTTGTCAATAATATTTAGCCTTAATTTAACTTTATTTAACTTTAATAATACTACACCATAGCCTATATAACTTTCTAAATCACTTTCTAAATCAGTCATTGATTGCAGTAATCAAATGTGGACTAGTTAGAGGATACTATCGAAGAATAAGAAGTTGAACTAAGGTATATATAAAAAAAAACGTGTTACAACGTGTCTTCACACGTAAACAACACGTTGGGAAGACGATCAGTTACTCGCGCTTCCGACCGGTCGCCATGGGAACGCGTTAACAACACGTAAGCACATGTAGGAACTTGTTATAAATGATTTTATTTAAATGATCATTACATTTTTTTTGGGCTCATTGTTTATAAGTTGCAGACATGAAAATCAAAGAACCTTAATTACAAAATAAGATATATTCAGCTGATCTTGTCTAAATGTAATATTAGAACTATTATACATATGTTTTTAATAAACCTTTCCACTTTAACATTTATGATGATTATTTGTAAAATATTATGATAATTTAGTAAGTGTTGAGATCTCTAAGTTCTTGAAACAAAAAATCATGCTTGATTAGATTTACTTTTTATTGGGCCTACTTTATTTGTTTGATATTATGTATAAAAAATGTTTTTAATCTATAGGACAGTTTTCCTGAATTGCTAAAATACATTTCTTGGAACCATCACCCACTTTCTCAAAAATTTAAATACAAAACCAAATCTTCAAACTACATTCAGAGACCATCTGATGCTTTTCAAAATAAAGAAATTTACTCAAAACAATTTTATCTGTGCTCAAAATCAAACAATGCTTTCAGATCATGCAGCTCAATATCATAAACACTGCAGAGCATTCATTAGATCATTCAGTCCAAATATATAAATCTAATATGAAAACCTTCTGGATCAAAAAGTAAAAAATAAAATAATCGACTTTTGAGTGTTTTTATGGACAGTGGGAACTTTGTACATTGGGCAATAAAATTAACAATAAAAACTAGTTAAAATGATTATATGGTCAAGACTATTGAATGTCTGTAGCTTATAGGCAGTATTTCTGCTCTTTGAAAGTAAAACACATAG
This sequence comes from Scardinius erythrophthalmus, assembly GCF_964197995.2. Lineage (NCBI taxonomy): Eukaryota > Metazoa > Chordata > Actinopteri > Cypriniformes > Leuciscidae > Scardinius > Scardinius erythrophthalmus. The sequence continues at coordinate 37,271,030 of NC_138232.1, read as the reverse complement.
CCGCACAAGCACAGAATTCAGGAAAGTTGTTTTTGGGGTACAATATGTATTGCCTATCATGTCCATTTATAGCCTTTACACATCAGCTTGTATACTTATGGTTAAAAAGCTGCAAATTCGAAGACGCTGACGTCACGTCAGGTCGTCACGTGGGTCACCCGTTTGAAAGTTCAAGACGTTCGGATAGACGTTCGGATAGACGTTCGTTCGATCGGTCGGTCGGTCGTTCGAATTATGGCGGGTACTCCGTGCCAAAATCAAACATCCGAACGACCGACCGACCGATCGAACGTCTATCCGAACGTCTATCCGAACGTCTTGAACTTTCAAACGGGTGACCCACGTGACGACCTGACGTGACGTCAGCGTCTTCGAATTTTCAGCTTTTTAACCATACAAGTATACAAGCTGATGTGTAAAGGCTATAAATGGACATGATAGGCAACACATATAAATATTGTACCCCAAAAACAACTTTCCTGAATTCTGTGCTCGTGCGGCTATGTGTTTTACTTTCAAAGAGCAGAAATACTGCCTATAAGCTACAGACATTCAATAGTCTTGACCATATAATCATTTTAACTAGTTTTTATTGTTAATTTTATTGCCCAATGTACAAAGTTCCCACTGTCCATAAAAACACTCAAAAGTCGATTATTTTATTTTTTACTTTTTGATCCAGAAGGTTTTCATATTAGATTTATATATTTGGACTGAATGATCTAATGAATGCTCTGCAGTGTTTATGATATTGAGCTGTGTATGATCTGAAAGCATTGTTTGATTTTGAGCACAGATAAAATGGTTTTGAGTAAATTTCTTTATTTTGAAAAGCATCAGATGGTCTCTGAATGTAGTTTGAAGATTTGGTTTTGTATTTAAATTTTTGAGAAAGTGGGTGATGGTTCCAAGAAATGTATTTTAGCAATTCAGGAAAACTGTCCTATAGATTAAAAACATGCATTATTTTTTATACATAATATCAAACAAATAAAGTAGGCCTAATAAAAAGTAAATCTAATCAAGCATGATTTTTTGTTTCAAGAACTTAAGAGATCTCAACACTTACTAAATTATCATAATCTTTTACAAATAATCATCATAAATGTTAAAGTGGAAAGGTTTATTAAAAACATATGTATAATAGTTCTAATATTACATTTAGACAAGATCAGCTGAATATATCTTATTTTGTAATTAAGGTTCTTTGATTTTCATGTCTGCAACTTATAAACAATGAGCCCAAAAAAATGTAATGATAATTTAAATAAAATCATATGTAACACGTTCCTACATGTGCTTACGTGTTGTTAACGCGTTCCCATGGCGACCGGTCGGAAGTGCGAGTAACTGATCGTCTTCCCAACGTGTTGTTTACGTGTGAAGACACGTTGTAACACGTTTTTTTATATACCTTAGTTTAACTTCTTATATTCTTCGATTGTATCCTAGTCTACATTTGATTACTGCAATCAATGACTGATTTAGAAAGTGATTTAGAAAGTTATGTATGGTGTAGTATTATTAAAGTTAAATAAAGTTAAATTAAGGCTAAATATTATTGGCAAACCTGACATGCTTAAACGGTTATTTTGGAAAAGCACGATATTCCACATCATTTTTCTCCATCTCCCATTAAATCGGGAATAGATCTTATTGAATAGAAATACGCTGTAGCGTATTCAAATGCAGCAAAAACTGCAATCAGTATCCCATCTGCTTTACCCAAATATAAAAATAATAGGAAATTAATTATATAGGCTACATAAAATATGCTTACCTTTTATCAGACATATTGGCATTTCAAATACAAAGCCGGCCTATATGTTTACTTTATGATACCCTTAAGAGTGTAATGTAACCCAGACTTAATTTCATGAAGTCTCTCGTCTCAGGGGGACATGAGGGAGGTCTACAGGTTATCTAATAATACAAAGCTTAATGCTAAATCCTGAAGTATCAACAAAAAAGGTTCTTAATATGACAGTTTTTTCAACTTGTCACATTTGTTAGAAAAGTATTTTTTATTGTTTATGTTATAACATTTTCAGTAACAATAATTAATATTGTAGATCTTTCCCCCTGAAATATCCTGTAATTGGACCACTAAAGGTGCTCTACAATTCATTCACAGGTGACCCCCAAAACAGAAACCCTTATTCTCAGCATAACATAACACTTATTAACAAATGACAAATTTTATTCACCTCACAAAACAATACAAAAACTCTTGTAGCCCAAGAGTCAGCAGAGTCAGCAAAGTAAATTTCAGAATGAAGATGAAATCATGGTAAAAATGAACAAAGTAGCCTAGGCAATAGATTATATTGGATAATCTTAACTGTGTCTTTCTCAGTGTGTTATTACCATGAAAAGTCAATGGCCAACTAATGACAACATGGTCCATGGCATTGAAGACTTTGAAATTAAAAACCCTTTATCTTATAACTTTTAACTCTTACTTGTAAAACAATCAGTTTGACAAATAAAAAAATAAAAAAGGAAAAATACAACAACATTAATTAAAAGCATACCACTGTAGCCTATACAGTTACAATAGGTGAGTCTGGTGTTTGAAACATTATGGTCATGAAATACACAGAAAGTCATGATATAGCCTACAGGTGGTAACTTGTTCAGTTCATCACTTAGCCTACAATAGGCTTATTCAGGGAAGTGCAGGAAATGGTTGAGTATTATTTTAGGTATAACATCTGTAGGCATATTTAGTGCCTATCATGTCCATTTATAGCCTTTACACATCAGCTTGTATACTTGTATGGTTAAAAAGCTGAAAATTCGAAGACGCTGACGTCACGTCAGGTCGTCACGTGGGTCACCCGTTTGAAAGTTCAAGACGTTCGGATAGACGTTCGGATAGACGTTCGATCGGTCGGTCGGTCGGTCGTTCGGATGTTTGATTTTGGCACGGAGTACCCGCCATACGAATGTTTGATTTTGATACGGAGTACTCGCCATATGCACAGAGCTATGGCAAGCCATTTTAACATTTAAAAGCTAGACTGGATATGTGTTGCAGATATCTTTAATTCAGTTTTGCCTATAGTCAAAAAGAACATTTCAGATATCCGCAACTACATTCTTCCTATCCATAATTGTCATTTCAGATATCCACAAAGACATTCTTCCTAGGACAAATGACATCACTTTTGTCATTCATTTGAATGGGGTTTATCATTACAGATATCTACAATTCAGTTGCCGATATCCACTATGTGAATTACGGATATCTGTAACTGAATTGTAGATATCTGTAATTCTAGTTTGAGATATCTTCAATTAGATTCTGACTAGTCATAACTCCAGTTCAAGATATCTTTAATTCACCTCAATTCAAGATATCTACATGTTCCTTTTCAGATATCTTAAATTAAGTTTTGACTAGGCGAAATTACGTTGTAGATATCTGTAACTAGAGTTATGTCTAGTCAAAATGGCGTTGTAGATATCTCAAACTGGAGTTAGGGATAGTCATAATTTAATTGTAGATATCTATTATCAAGTTAAAGATATCTTGAAATTAATTTTGATTAGAGATATCTGAAATTTGAGATATCTGTAACTTTTATTCTGCCTAGTCAAAATGTAATTACAGATATCTTGAATTAGAGTTTTGACTAGGCCAAATGACGTTGCAGATATCTGTATGCATGCCTCACACTTTAGGCGGGAGCAGAGCGTGTTGTTCATCATCAAATCACATAGCACCTGTTAACTGTTAACTTTAATTAGCACTGATTAGCACCATGTCAGAGCAACCAGAGTTTTTAATCATCTTTTTTCATGCTGTTAGATACTGTTTCAAACTGAAAAAATAAAATAAAAAATAAGAACTAATCTGAACTAAGAACTTTGTTTCTCATCTAAGGAAGTTAATGTTATTGTACTTTCATGAATAGCATGCATGTAAGCATCTTTATTAAAGTGAATTAGTGTGAATCTTTTTCATGCATAAATCTTACGGCAACAACAACCTTTTAAGCATGAACATAAACATAGCATTGTAAAAATTATTTTATTTTTTTTGTATATAAAAAACATTTTCTGGTGTTTTTTTCGATTACAGCCTAATTCTTTCTTCTTCCATTCATAGAAATAAAGAAATTAACCCACTTTTTCTTTGATTATGGTGGGGAGGGGAAATGGATATGTAAAATAGAGCAACGTCATGCACAATAATTTGCACTAGTCATAATGACGTTTGAGATATCTTTAACTTTCATTCTGCCTAGTCAAAACTGAATTACAGATATCTGCAATTGTCATTTAAGATGTGTGACGAGTTGAATGTCATTTTCAATGAGGTCATTGCAGATATCTGTAATTCAGTTTTGCCTAGTCAAAACTGAATTAAAGATATCTCTATCTGTCGTTTCGACTAGTCACAATTACGTTACAGATATCTTGAATGACAATTCCAACTATCCAAAATGTAATTACGACTAGTCAGAAAGACATTGTTGATATCTACAATGTTAATTCCGGATAGTCAAAATTTGCTTTTAAATGTTAAACTGGCTTGCCATACTGAGCTGCATGAAGTCGAACAAGCCTAATGTGACGTGACAGGTCGCTGAGCGCCTCAGTTCAAGTGCACGTGAACCGATCATGTGTTACTTTTTTATTTAAAGATGCAGTACAACTTACCGAAAGTATACATAATATCGACCAATTAGTGTTTTTCAACCACGGAAAGAGGTCAATATATAACAACAGGAGAACAATTATGTCACATAACGTTACATTTACCTCATGAAAGCCATTTAATGACCATAGCATGTTAATTGAATAGAAAAAAATAGCTAGAGAGGAGATTTTGCTGAGCACTATATTACATATTTATTATATTTTTACTTATGTCATTAAATAATTGTTATTATAACAAAAACTGCATTATATTTAATTTAATTTGTTATTTTTAACCTTTAATAATACCAGCAGACTGGGCTCTCTATGTTTACAGCATTAGGGGAGATTATTTTTTAAATAAAATTTAAAATAAACATGTATCCAAATTAGTCAATATTGAATCAAAATCGGAATCAAATCACAAGAATGGAATTGAAATCTTGAAATTTTTGTCATGCAATAATAAAAACTGTATCCTACCAGTCATTGTACAATGTAAACATTGTAACATGTTGTCACTAAACTTCATAAAATTCTATTTAGTTACCAAATGTTTTGACAATCAAAATTACACTTATTGTGATGCAATGTTTGCACCCCCCCCCCCCCCCCAAAAAAAAATCTCACTCCAAGCTAAACTCAAAAGTTGGCAGCCCTGCTGCTTTAGTATGTGTGATCATCACACATACTAAAGCAATTACACAATGAAAGCAAGTAAATCATTTTTAATCAACAAAGAAAGACAAAACTCACTGATTGGGATATTCACTTATATACGTAGACTGACGTTAACAGCTTTTTAACTCTGAATATTGCCAAGGTTGTAATGTTTTGTGTTTAAACAAATGCAACAACATCACATGACCTAAAACAACTAGTCACAAATGGCTCTTTGTCATTATTAATGCCCACCCCTCACATTCTTTGTATTCTAATACAAGTGTAGTGTTTGAAGATGTGCTGTGTATAAACTAACATCAGTATGTACACATAAAATATAATTAATCATATTATAAAGCATTTACTGTTTATTTATCACATACCACCATGACAATTATACAAGGGTGTTATTAATGTTAACAAAATTGTAAATTTTAAAATATATTTGAATAGAAAACAGTTAACTTAAACTGTAATATTTCAATATGTGACATTAATATGTGAGGTGTTTGAGGTGAATGCCTACAGTTTAGGCTAAACATTGTCTGAATAAATTACAAAAAAACAAATAAAAAATAATAATAATCCCTGCTCTCTCCATTTTTTGAATTACTTGAAAATATTTCTAAAAACTCCTAAGAAAAGTGTAAATATTTTTGGGCGCACTGTACATCCTGAAACACCTTTTGTAAGTGGCTCTAGATAAAAGTATCTGTTCAATATCTTAAATATAAACGTAAGAGAGTTTTTATGTTTTAATAACTCAAACAAGTCACAAAAAAAAAGAAAAAAAAAAGAAAGCACCAAACAAAGCATTTTTCTTTATTTAAATAGTTTATTCTTTTTGGCTTTGATCTCACTTCTTCTTGCTTTTCTTGTCTTTGCTCTTCTTCTTGCCATGAGGTTGCGCATGTGCTTTGTTGTAGAGGTAGAGACCCACTAAGCCCAGTAAAGTGGGAACCAGCGCCAAACACAAAAGGGGCAAGACGTCGTTAACAAGCTTCTGCCAGGGCGTTTGCTGGGACAGAGAGATCACCTCCACATCGAACTCAAGTGTGCTGTCCCCTGTGAGGAAAACACAGATGTAAGATTATCACATCCACTGTGATTTAACCATCGCTCTACAGCTTTCCTCTACTATAAAATATTGACAATTTTACTACTTCTGATGATGGTGGATTAGTTTATAGACTTTAAATATTTTTCACACATGTAAATAAGCTGTTGTGTGACACTGAACTATTTGCAGAGTGTTTTCACTGTCTCTGAACTTCCTGAAAAACATCCATTGTAGTCTTGAGTTTTCTTCCGGGAACAGTTACGTCACAGTATTCCTCATATAAACGGTTCCTGGCCAATGCATACGCAAAATAAAGAGGGCGAGGCCTGGTTGAGTTGTGCTAGTTATGTGTTGTGCAATGTCCAAAAGATCACCATTGATCGACCAATCACAACACACTGCAGCACGTTTGAGCTTCCGCAAGAACCAATGAGGTTCATTCTCATGTTATCTCGCACTTTATGACGGTTAACTGAAGTGTTGTGCTGGCCTCTGTGAACTTCAAGCCTGCCTACTTTGTTTTGATGGGTCATCTCAAAAATGTTGACATTGACGAGCGGCGGGAGACCGCTGAGGCAGATCAGATGAAAAGGTCAGTAATCGTGGCGCTCTGCAATATCCTTGCAGCACCAAAGTAGAGTTAACATTAGGTGATAATTTCACAACACTTCTGAGGACTGGACCTTGTGGACCTCAATGGTGGGGACAACCCTGGACAGGAACTAAACAGGGGTGCGTTTCCCAAAAGCATCGTTAGCCAACTATGGTCACAAGTTCCATTGAACTGTGTTGGTACGACAGAACTTGGAACCGTAGTTGGCTCAGAGAAACGCATCCCAGAGCGTTACTGACAGACTGGGAAGAGAGGTGCTGCAACAATGTAAAATATGTGAAAAATCAGTTTTTTGAACATTTGAGCATGAAAAACTGTTCTAGAACAAAATCAAGACTTTGAAGTGTGTTGCCATGGTACCTGGAATGGTTGGAAGGTATCCTCTCTTTCCATATGCTAGATGAGCTGGAATCGTGGCCTTGATTTTTTGCCTGTGCAAAAACATAGATAGAAAAGACTGAAAAAAGACTTTCAAGTGGGTGATTCAAACTTCACCCTAAAAGACCTTTTCTTTAAGTGGTCTTGAACATACTGTTCAATAGCTGTACTTTCACCATCTCTTCCTACATGCAATTGTACATTCCAAAGAGAAATCCAGGCGTTAACGTCGACTTACCCTTCACACACTCCAACCAGGGCTTGCTCTAGACCTGCCAAACCAAAAAAAAGTTGTAATTGTATGTGCAATTGTGGAAACACCACCTCATTTCTGATTATTATATGGTTTTACATAAGAAAACTCAGCCCAAAAAGCTGTCCTTAGTAATCAGAACCATCTTGAAATTATAGTTACCCTAACCAAATCCTAAACAGTCCTCAAAGATGAGGATATTGGGTCCCAAGAGTCCTGTTTGTATATTTTGTATATCTACTAATGCTGTCAAATCGATTCATCGCGATTTTGTTTATATAAATTGTGTGTATATATATAATAATGTATATACATGTATATTTTACATATAGATGTGTGTGCACACTCAGACATATGTATGTATATATATACACACACATATATTAGCACAAACTTTAATTTTAGATGGGATTGGTCGATTTGACAGAACTAGTATCTACAAAAAACAACAACGTACATAATAATTAAAATGCTCTCATTATGAACAGAAAACAAAGTTAAATATAGCTGCGAGCAGCGATTGCGGGCCCAAGCCGGTGGCACCGCCACCCTGGTGCCTTTAGTTACACACATTAGAGACATTTTCATTCAATATTTTATGTACTGCTTCATACAGCGTCTGTTTGAACAAGAATAAAGTTCAACATTGTCAGGGTTCTGTCACTTCGGTCTAGTTAATTTCTTGGTTTTGTGACAGAGCTCTGACACTCCCTGTTTTGTCTCGTCTCTGTGTGAGTGTGCGGTTCCGAGCGCGCTCGGGCCGTGCACTCACTTGTCTATGTGCCTTGTTATATGTGCGGGGCATGGTGTTTGGATCCCGACATGTCTGTCTAGCTAGGTTTCGGTTCTGTGTCGGGATTCGGACATCAATGCTCCGCGTGTTTGTTTTCTTTTGTGAGCGCACGGAATGAGCTTTCGCTCGTTCTCGTGCGCTCTGTCTTGTCACGTGAGCGCGCGCGGTTTCGAGTTCGCTCGAGCCGCGCGCTCTTCTGTCTGCGTGTTTTTTCTTGTCTTGTGCTGTGTAGCACACAGCTAGTTTTTCACTGGCTGTGTGCTTTCATGTTATGTTTTGTGTGAACACGTGGTTTATGAGTTTTCACTAGCTGCGTGTTCATGTCTCGTTTTGTGTTCTAGTCCTGTTTGTTGTGAGCACATGGCTTGTCATGTGTTTCCTTGTGCCATGTGCTCTCCTGTCGATTGTCTAACCCCGCCCACCTTGTTACCTGATTATTGATTCATTTTCCCCACCTGTCCTCCCTCGTTACCTGCTTTGTTTGCTCTCCCTATTTATTCTCCTTGTGTTTGCAGTTGTGTGCTGGTTGGTTGTCGTATCTACACTGTGTGTTTCCCTGCCGTCAAGTCAAGTCAAGTCAAGCCGAGCCGAGTCACTGAAGGCACCGGGGTGGCGGTGTCACCTGCTTGGGCCCTCCATCGCTGCTTGCAGCTATATATATATATATATATATATATATATATATATATATATATATATATACATGTAACTATATATATATATATATATATATATATATATATATATATATATATATATATATATATATATATATATATACATATGTAACTATATATATATATATATATATATATATATATATATATATATATATACATATATTTTATATTTTACTTTTTTTGTTTAAAGGAATTAATTATAAAAGCGATTTAAGGGAATAAAGAAAAAAAAAGATTATTGTATTAGTGAAATAATTGTAACTATTTGCAAATAATATTTTATTTTTAATTATGCATGCATTCTCTCCAAATGAATCAAAGAAATTATAGCATATTTTCAATTCAAAAAGGCTAAATTTAGTAAATAAATAAAAAAAAGTTGAGTAATTCGCGTCACCGGATACTGTCGGTAGTTGAACATTTCTATTGTAAAACAGTCAAATATTAAATGTTTTCCACTTACATTTTGCCAGGCATTCGTTCACTTCTTTAATCATTCTGACATTGAAGAGCTAGATCGCTGAACTTTTAGTCATCCTAACACCAAACAGAGCGGTGCGTAATGGAGCGCATCAGAACAGCATCAAGAATATCAAATACATTGCAGTGAATCTTTTATTTGCATCTTAAGTTTATAGGCAATAATAATGACAGGTTTGCGAAAGTGTAGAACTCGGTGAGCTCGCGCAAAACACATCTTCAGCACAGCGACTCATTTAAACGCCTCTGATTGGGCGATGCGTTCAACAGACATGTCAGTGATTGGCTACAATGCTCAACGCTGCCGTATGCCGTGCGTGCGCTACGGTTTAGTCTCTGTCTCGCATGCGTGCTCGCTCTAGATTCCGGGAGATTTTAACTAATTTGCGCCATAAATAGTGGTCCATCCAGTAGTTAAGAGCCTGAATTGTTTATAGTAATTCTGAAATTTAGTGCACATGAGTGAAAAAAAAAATACAGCACAGAAGAATGTCTAATTTAGCGTGAGATTTCTTTGTTAAGCGTGAGAGCGTGAGATTGAGGCTGAATGCGTGACTGTCATGCCAGATGCGTGAGAGTTGGCAACCCTGGATACAATAGGCCTACCTGATTTTGAACACAAGAGGGCAGTATAGCCCTATGTATGACTTGACTTTTATGGGACTAAATAGTACAATTACTATTTTTAAACTTATAAATATTTATTAAATTGAAAAAAAAAGAATAAAATGGGTTTAGTTGTGATATTTTTATACTTTTATATAGAAATAAATGGTGTTTAATTACATTTTTAGAAGATGAGGCTTTAAGTGTTACTTTACTTAAGTCGCTCACTATAGCAAAACCGTTTGAGATGTTAAATATCCGTTCACAATTTAGCATCTTTAATGTATCTTTATCATTTTGAAAAAGTTTGGTGTGAATAAAATAAACCAGTTAGGAAGAGTAGCTAAAAACTCAAGAGTCTGAAATATCCAAAAAATCCACATTCAAACCAAAATATCTGACTTCCTTTTGCTCTGTGCTAATAACTGTAAATTAGAAAGTTGTCCGGCTCGGTGAGACCAACATGCGTACTGATTTTTGTAACTGTTGGTAAAACTAACCCCCCCACTTTTGTCAAACGCATGTTGAAAGTGACACACTTCCTGCTGAGAGTTGGTGGCGCTATAACTTTGACTTACAATAGTTACATCCATCTGATCGGCCTCTTACCACGAACACACTACTAAAGTTTCATCAAGATCAGTTAATGTATGCAGAAGTTATAACACTTCGTCTCCTCTCTTTTCTCGCCATAAATTTGTTTCCTCGCCACGGCCAAACCGTTCGAGATATCAAAAATCCGTCCGCAATTTAGCATCCTCAATGTCTTGACTTCATGCTGACTGAGTTTGGAGGTGATTGAATGAATTCTCTAGGAGGAGTACATCACATTCCACAGCAAGCGTTTTCCAAACAACCCATAATAGCTGACTTCCTGTTGGGCTGGCGTGAAACTTGACAGAGGGAAAGTTGTTCGGCCCGATGAAATCTATATGTGTACCGAGTTTCATATTAATTCATGCAAGCGTGTTTGATATATGGACCAAGTTTTCAGACCCTGTTCAAGAGGGCGCTGTTGAGCCCCCCTGCCACGCCCGTTTCTGAAACTTTTCACATGTCTACTAGTGTTATGTGTCTGTCGAGTTTCATCTAATTTCAAGCATGCTAAGAGTCTCAAACGCATCCGAAAAGAATATTAAAATTTGATGCGTTGCCACGGCAACAGTATCTAAGATATCAATAATCCTTTCACAGGTCTACATCTGCCGTGTGTTTACATTATACACATAAAGTTTGAAGCAAATCGGGTAAAAGTAAGAGGGTGACTTCAAAGCATTTTGAAAATGACACACTTCCTGCTGCCAGTTGGTGGCGCTATAACTTTGACTCACAATAGTCACATCTATGTGATTGGCCTCTTACAACGAATACACTGCTGAAGTTTCATCAAGATCAGTTAATGCAGTGGTTCCCAAACTTTTTCTGCAGGGCCCCCCTTTCTGAAGATAAGAATATTTTCGAGCCCCCCCACACTGACACAAACATACAAATCCTTTGTTTCTAAACTCCACTGGACTTTACTTAACATTGTAAGTCATACAAAATGGCAACTTCTTCCTGAACAAAACTAAAAAAAAAAAGACAAATCACCTTCACAATTATTAAAAGTGACACTGCATCATGTATCATAAAATTTTACCATGTAATGGTGTTCATGGCTTTCAACACATCTTCTTATAAACTCCATTCCTGCATGAAAGTGGCCTTTTACACTTTACCAGCTCTCTGAAAAAAATAACAAAATCCTGAACATTTAACTCTGCAAAAACTGCACCTTTAATGTCCACATCTTTTCAGTGACTGGTGTGGGCTTGCTTCATGCTGCAGATCTTCTCAAATCGAGGTTGCAGCTGTGAGACTGCTACTCTTAGTTCATTTTCAATGTCCAGCTTTGATCTGTATTTAGTCTTGATGGAGGCCACAGCAGAAAAACCTATCTCACATAGGTAAGACGTGGCAAATGGAAGGAGTGAGGCCAGAGCTCTTTTACCTAGCAGTGGGAAATCTTTCTCCACTCCAATCCAAAATGCAGCTAGTGTCTTAGACTTAAACTCAAGCCTCATTGTTGAATCAGAGGTGACATCAATGAACTGTTCATTCTCTGTAGTGCTGAATTCGGCAGGTGGTGTTGCACTGAAGGGGTCTCGGATCCAGTCATATTGTGTAGGATCCTGCACTGGGAAGTACCTCTGGAAATGCTTTTGGAGGGCAGAGATGTGAGCTTTCATGCATGGGATCACTGTGTTCTGCAGCTTGTTGACCTCAATGAATGACTTCAGGTTCTCAAACGAGTCTATATTTCCCTCTGTAACTCGCTGCTCCCACATCTCAAGCTTTCTTGTGAATGATGTGATTTTATCTGCCAGATGTGGAAGGTGTGTGTTGCTGCCCTGCATCTGCAGATTTAGCTCATTGAGTTTTTGAAACATGTCACTGAGGTACGCAAGTTTCATGAGGAACTTGTTGTTAAACTTGTGGGCAAGTTCATTTTCCTCCTCCTCCAAAAAGATGCGGATCTCATCCCGCAGTTCAAAGACCCTGGATAAAACCTTCCCACGTGACAGCCATCGGGACTCGCTGTGAAACAGAACAGCTGTGTGGTCGGAGCCCATTTCCTCACACAGTGCAGAGAAAATACGTGCTTTGACAGGTCGTGTTTTAATGTAGTTCACTGTAGTGATGACATCCGTCATAACATCGTGCAGGTCGGGACTCAGCTGTTTAGACGCCAGCGCCTCTCGGTGTATCATACAGTGTGTCCACTGCACGTTAGGGGAGATGCGCTTGATGAGCGCTTGCAGCCCCCCTCTTCTCCCAGCCATGGCCTGAGCCCCGTCTGTGCAGATCCCCACACAGTCCTCCCATTTCAGATCGGCCTCTCTCAAGTAAGTGTCAATTATTTTAAACAGTTCGTCTGCAGTGGCTCTGCTCGTCACTTGTTTGCAGAAAAGCAAATCCTCCCTCAAATCATCGGCATCAATGAATCTGACGTATGTTATCAATAAGCAGTCTTTATTATTACTATCGCCTCATCCATCTGCAGAGCAAAGCGTCGGTCCCGTATCTTGTCATTTAGCTGCTCTTCTTTGTCTTTTGACATATCATAAATACGCCTTGAGATAGTATTGTTTGAGAGAGGAATGGCCTTTAGCTTGCTGGCAGTGGCTTCGTCGATCATAGTTGAGACCATGTCGATCGCAGAGGGAAGTATTAATTCCTCGGCTATAGTGTGTGGCTTTTTACACTGAGCAACTCTGTAGGCAACTTTGTAGGATGCGAGTTGAGCATTTGCAGGCAGGGATGCTGCTTTAGTAAAGCGACTCTGCTGTGCACAACACTGTGTGAGTTTTTTTCTGAAGAACTCCACCGGCTTGTCTTTGTGCTCGGGATGTGTTGTCTCCAAGTGGCGTTTTAATTTGTTCGGCTTCAGACTGTCGCAAGCTAGTATTTTTAGACACACAACACACTGTGGTCTTTCCTCCTTACCCACTGTTGTGCTGGTGAAGCCGAGTGCGAGATATGCCTCGTCATATTTTCTTGTCTTTGCTTTTGAAGTTGCTACATTTGGTGAAGATTCATCATCTGGTTTGCGTTTAGCTGGGAGCGCTGTCACAAACTTGTCCATGCTGTTATGCTAGCATTGTAACTAACCCGGGAAGCCGTAGCCATGCTGCGCCCCCCCTGCAATACCTCCACGCCCCCCCTAGGGGGCGTGCCCCCCAGTTTGGGAACCACTGAGTTAATGTATGCAGAAGTTATAACACACTTCCTGTGTCCCATTATTCGCCATAAATTCGTTTCCTCGCCACGGCCAAACCGTTCGAGATATCAAAAATCTGTTCGCAAGAATTCATCCTCAATGTCTTGACTTTATTCTCACCGAGTTTGGTGGCGATCGGATGAAATCCCTAGGAGGAGTATTTCACATTCCATTGTATGCGTTTTCCAAACAACGTATAATAAAGTTCCTGTTGGGCTTTTGTAAAACTAAGAGCACGAAAGTTGTTCGGCCCGATGAGATCTATATGTGTACTGAGTTTCATATTATTACATGCAAGCATGTTTGATTTATGGACCAAGTTTTCGGACCCCATTCCAGGGGGCGCTGTCGAGCCCCCCTGCCACGCCCCGGTACCAGCTTCAGCCTGGCCCTGATGGCCGCAGGTTCTGACGTGTGTGCAAAATTGAGTTTTTGAGCATGTTAAGGGCCCCAAAAGTGGCAAAAAGGCAAAAAAAAAATAATGAAGAAAAAAAAATAAAAATCCTTACGGAAACAATAGGGCAGGGGTCAGCAACCTAAGGCACGCGTGCCAACACTGGCACGCGGAGGGTTAATCGCTGGCACACAAGCAAATGCGAGAGAAGTGTATGTATTTTATGCCGGTCAAATGCACTCGGGCTCCCCATGATTAACATCGCGTAACATCATCATCACACGCGCACACGGAACGCACATGTAGGAAACCTCGTGAATTACGTCCGTGTCAGTCTCTGTCAGTCTGGAAAGATGATGGATTATTTCCTTGTACGAGACCCATCGTTCAGGACAGTGGACAGGAAACCCAAGAGATGGAGGGGCAAACGAGTGCACGTCTCTGCTGCAATCCCATCTTCAATTAATAGAGTTCCTCTTCCCTCGCAGACAGATTAAAACCTCAGGACCATGGGAGGGCAATTACCATTCAAATATCCCTCATGGTAATACACTAACCAGACAGATCAGAGGGAGAGGGAGAGAAGATAGAGATGTGAAAAAAGGGACGGGTAGGATTGAGGGAGAAAATGTCAGAAAGAGACAGAGATGAAAAGAGGGAAATGAGGCATTTCAGGCAGTTCATGTGTGTGAGTGTGTCTACGGTAAGGTTCATGATGTCGGTTAAAAGAGGGAGGGAAGAGGGAAAAATGAAGGCCCTGAAACTCTTAATAAATTAATTTCCTTGTTTGTTTTCCAGCAAATGGTCAGTGAAAGAGATGCTTAACCTTACGTCCTATTTTTTTCGGCGTGCATGTTAATAAATGAGTGCATTCACACCGGGAGCAGGAGCAGCGCGTGAGCGCCCAACAGGAGCGTCGTGTGAGCAGCTGCAGCAGTGAAGCGCGGGTTTTGCTGGTGAGTCTATTTTGTCTGCGTTGCTCACGCTCAATTAAAGTGAAAGCACACTTTTGATGGACAAAATAAATATGATTTCAAACAAAAGTGCCCAAAATGCACATAATGTGCATGTCTAGTGTGTTTTAACAAGAACTGGATTAGGTTATGTCAGAAAAGAAAATGAAGACTCAAAAATATTTATATAAAATTTACCCATTTAAACTTGTTTTTATTATTCAGTTTGGGTAAAAGGATTTGGTATTTTATAAAAAAAATATATAGAAAATAAATATTTGTGTGAGCTGTAAAGTGGTTAGGAAAAATGAAATCGGAATCGGCTAAAATCGGTATTGGCAGGTCAAACTCAATGAAAAATCGGAAATTGGGATCGACCTAGAAAATTGTAATCGGTGCATCTCTAGTTTGGAGTTATAAATACTATTAAATTGTCTATCTAAATCTAAAACAAATTTCAAGAGAAATATTTAAATTTCTGTACTATTTCTGTGTAAGCCATTATGAAAATGTAAAATGTTTGTGTATTTATATGAGTGTGTGTGTGTGTGTGTGTGTGTGTGTGTGTGTGTGTGTGTATATATATATATAGGCTATGTGTGTGTTGTGGCACAGTGATGAACTCGGAAACTTAAAAATGGCACTTTATGACAAAAAGGTCGCCGACCCCTGCAATAGGGCCTTTGCCCTTTCAGGGCTTGGGCCCTAATTAATTTCAAAGTTTTAACTGTCTTTCCTTGCCCTCTACAAATAATTTCCCCAATTATAACATTATGAAATGCTCTTAACATGCTGATTAATAGGCCTATTGCTAGCCTAAATGTAGATGAAAGGAAAAACGCTTGTTTCCGCCACATAAAAAAAAGAAGAAGCTTTTTTCTCGCAATTGCGTGATATAAACTCACAATTGTGAGTTATAAAGTCAGAACTGTGAGTTATAAAGTCAGAATTGTGTGTTATTAAGTCAGAATTGCGAGATAGCCTATAAACTCGCAATTGTGATAAAAAAAATCTGAATTGTGAGATAAAAAGTTGCAATTACCTTTAAAAAAAAATTATTCCGTTGCGGAAACAAGCTTTCATATAAACTTGGTTTATATATACTCCTGGCCCTGCCCTGAACGCTTGTGCTGTGAACAGCTCTGTTGTTTTGACACACTGCTCACTTTAAACTGCAGAAACGGTAAAGTGGTGTCACAGTTGTCATTTTGTGTCACGGTCCAGTTGGAATTAAACTATAGCCTAAGCTTACAAGAGTATATTTAACCTAAATATGATAGGTTCTAAAATCTGTGCTCTGTTTTACTTCTGTTGTTATGAACATGCTGTAACTTCGGGTTGCATTGCGATGACGAAGCCTTTTACCTGTGATGACAGACCTCTTGCCCAACTCTACGACCAGAGGTTCACGAGACAGAGAGGTGTCAATCACCTTCCCGTCCATTAATCGGCCCTGCACAGGAGATGAACAACAGAGTTGCAGGTTAGTTCCATACATTTTTATGCAGATGCAGCAAATTATCTGTAGTAAATACCTATAGAATAAGACTCAAGTAAAAAACTAAACTCCAGTAAAAAGTAAACTCAATAAAAAAGAAGTAATAATTGGAATTGTGGTTTGTAGTGTAATAGAACCACATCAGCCTGCATTAAGACAAGTATGAACTATATAAGGAAGGCAGATTTTAAAAGGAAAGATATCAAGTTGCGGCATGTTGTCACACAGTTGTCACATGTGTTTTATATGTAATAATGTAATATATTTTATTGATTACAATTTCTGTTTGCCAAACAATTGTTTGAGTGTGAATATGTTATATATATTTTGTATAATATTTATTTTTTATATATAACTAAATCTAAATAAACTAAAATGACAAAAACGATTTTAAACTTTTATTTTTTTTTAAACAATTTAAATAATTTATTAAAAAAAAAGAAAATATAAAAATATCACCTATATATATATATATATAAATATATATATAATAACTATATATACTGTATATATTCACATTAATTTAAATTGTTCGTCATTTTATTAGTTTAAGTTTATTTAGATTTAGTTATTTTAGTACTTCAAGTTAAACTAAACAAAATGTGATATACTAATAATTTTATATATATAGAATATATACTAAGAAATATATATATATATATAAAATGTATATAAAATATCTAAATAAACTAAAATGGCAACAATTTTAAACTTACAAAATCTAAAAAAAATAGCATTTTAATTTTATAACAGAAAATATAAAAAATCTAATTAAAAATATAAACTATAGTATATATATATATATATATATATATATATATATATATATATAGATAGATAGATAGATAGATATATTCACTTTAATTATTTATTTTTTTGTCCTTTTATTAGTGTTTGAAGTTTTGTCATTTTATTTGTGTTAGTTTATTTAGATTTAGTAATTTTAGTATTTCAAGTTTAAACGAAATGTAATATAGCCTACAATTTTTTTAATATATTTTTTATTTCAGTTTCAGATCTTGCAAGTAGGCTAACAAAAGTACTACACACACACACACACACACACACACACACACACACACACACACACACGTCTGGTTTACTATCTTTGTGGGGACTCTCCATGGACGTAATGGTTTTTATACTGTACAAACTGTATATTCTGTCCCCTTACACTAACCCTACCCCTAAACCTACCCATCACACACAACTTTCTGCATTTTTACATTTCCAAAAAAACTAATTCTGCATGATTTATAAGCTTGTTTACCCATGGGGACCTCTATTTAGGTCCCCACTGTAACACGAGTCCCCATGAGTCTGTGTGCATTCAGGTTGAAGTCCCCACCGGGATAGAAAAACAGGTACACACACACACACACACACGCATACACTGATTAATTTATAATATAAATGGTTATTATAGTACCCCATATATGACAATAGTTGGGGCATGTTGTCACAAAATGTAATCATGCTCAAGTATTTATTAATTTAGCCTACAAAAAAATCTTATTTTGATGCAAAAACCTAAATTTACGGAGAAAATTTTTCACGGTCTCCCCTATGTTCCCTATAGCGCGTGTGCGCGCACTCGCCCGGTCCTCGCGCATTTCCTCGAGTCCAGCGCTGACTCAAATGCTGACGTGTTGCTCCGCCTCCTCTAGAACATTTGGTTTCGCTTAAAACTGAAATACTATTACATACAAATAACTGCATTTCGAAACTGGACCGTGTCTCCTTGATGAACTTAAAAGGAATGTGTTAATCGGGTTCATCTTCCACACGTAATATGCATTACAACTCTATTTTAATTCAGATATGGCGAGTCCAGATGTCAGCTCGAGTCTTGCCACATCATTGAATGATTTCATGTGCAGATAACCCCGCGAGAGTTCATTTCGCATGTTTTATGTCATAATACCTAGATATTTCATTGGGAGGTGCCTGGTTTTACAACATAACAGGCTTTAATAGCGCTGTATGTAGGCTATATACCGTGTAATGGATTTGAAGCGTGTCTCCCATCTCTGCTGTAATCGTGCATGTCTCCGGCATCACCTAAAATAGTCAAAAACAGAAATGTTTAAGAGTGGTACTGAAAAGGAAATATAATGCGCAGAACATCGACTCTACTAAAACAGATACAACATTGCATGTTTGCACTGAGACGTTAACATGCATTTGCGATGAAAGCACGCGTGCAGTGATCGGCTACGTGGACTCTTGTAATAATAGTCATTCATAAAAACTTGACCCAACTTACCAATGTCTCCACAACCAACTGTTCGATCGCGCCTTCTGTGCTTTCTCCGTCCTCAGCTGCAACAAATGCAAAAGCTGCGAGAAAAATCAGGACGATCCCCGTCCGAATTCCCATCGTGTCTCAGGTTATGAGAAAATCAGCACTAACAATAATCAACAGAAAGGATAAAAGCTAGTCTACTGGCTCACTTCCGTCACGAGAGTCTCGCGCTGCAGCGTCGAGGGAGCCAATGAATACTAGAGCGGGCGACCAGATGGAAGAAGTCCCTCAAGGCGAGATGCCAGTTAAAGCTGATGTGTTATTATAGTGTAGAGATAACGCCGGCGGGGTAAGACGACCCTCGAGCACTGGTCCAATACCTGGGTCACTGGAATCCCCGCCTCATAATCCGCCAGCATCCCAGAAGTCTCTCCACATGGCCACTGCTGTTTGAGAGCTTCCCCGCTAGAAGGCGCTTAATGTTCTGAGGCTGAGGAAAGCACTGCATCCTTCTGCTGTTTTATTCCTTCATTCTACGCCACAAGCGCCACTAAACGGAGCTGCAAATATAATGCTTATTGCCAAACAAGTTTCCTGAACAACCCCCTGCCTTTCTTTGGTCATACAAACAGATAAGACGGCCACAGAACACACACACACACACACACACACACACACACACACACACACACACACACACACACACACACACACACACACACACACACACACACACACACATATAATATATGTGTCTGTTTATATATAGCCTACAGGTATGCTATATACAGAGGAGTAGAATAGAATTTACAGGGAATGGAATACAAATAAGTAGGTTATTGTCAAATAAATATAGGCCTATATATTTATCATTCCACAGAGGTAGATTGCCTGGGGGAAGAAACTTTTCTAATAAGCACTGTTTTGAAACTTTAATCAATTTAAATCAACATGAAAAAAAAGGGCAATTTTTTTAATGGAATATTGCCATTTTATTAGTATAATTTTGATTTATCCGTGCACATTATTTTTTTATGAATTGATGTGCCCTCGTAAATTTAATAATTTCTCCTCCCCCTTGCAATGACTTCTCTGATGACGTGTTTACTGGCGTGAGGGCGGGGCAACCTGTAACTCACATGAGTTCGACCAATAGCAAACCCCAACCATCCTATCAATTTCTCATGGACAAAATCAAGCCTCACCCTACATTGTGTCTTGTTTAAAGGCTCACTAAAGTGCCTTGAAACGTGCTATCGACCAGCTCCTCCCCTTTTTAAAAATAGCCAATTGCATTGAATTTATATCACAGCTCGGGCCAGAGCCGCTGAGCTCGGTAAAGCCGCAGTTTCCTCCTAATCTCTGACCGTTTCTCCTCTAATTTCCATATCACTTTAAAATACAGCATTCTGAATTCAAAATGGGTCCGATACATTTTCTGGTATGTTTACTCGCGCTTAAGATCCGCTCTGTGCTGTCGTGTCTCTGGACCGGAGCAGACTGTGTGCGCGCTGTAGCGGTTCGCGTGACACTAACTTGAAACCAGACTTTATTTGCCCCAATGGAAAACATATTTACACTGTCTGAATCGTTCCCTATCCCCTATAGTGCACTATGTGCCATTCACCATGTAAAAAACTGTACATTTTTGAACAAGTGACCGATTTCAGACGCAGTTTCAGTGTCTATTTATAGTGTAGGAGGAGGGATGCTTTAGATTCTAGAGAGCATTTGATTGGACAGCTGAAGTGCAGAGTGATGTCATCAAAATCGTTGATCCATATTTGGCAGAAGTGAGAGACTGTAAGTTTTGAATGCTTATATATTATATCTATTGTCATTGTTTTGGTGCACACTAGCTTAAAGATAACAGTAAGGCTAACATATTAAAAATAAAATCCTAAAAACTCCAATTCTGATTTCATGGGGACTTTAAGAAGCCGTTTCATTATACATCAAAATAGGGAAGAAAGGACGATCACAACTTATTTTTTGCCGACTTCAAGAACACACAGATCAACTAAATGAAAATGTAGCAGTTGTTTTCATTGCTTTTCTTTTTTTTCTTTTTTTTACAAATTGTAAATTGAATCTATACAATGCTTTATCTCCATAAATAAGCTGTGAAGCAAGGTACCATCCGCTGTGAGTACAAATATTTTCTTCTTTGAATTCACTTTAGGTTGACAATCTTCTTTTTTGAAACTTCAGTTTATTTATTGCTTCTTATAATAAACTGTTGCTATAGCTACCTAATAGGATAGGATGATATTTAGGCTACTTAAAAGTAAATAAATATACAATATAGTCCTAATTTATTCACTTCTTTTTTTGATGTTTCAGAAGTTCAAAAAATAAATGCAGGCCCATATCTTTTATAGGCTCCAAGAAATACAAACATGCTAGATATTTGTTAAGAATTTCCAGTGAATTTGTAGCTTGAAAGAGTGTTGTAACACCTCAAGCATTTCCTTGACATGTCATTTATTTGACTGACTGGAATCAGTCTCAAGATGCGAAAACCAAACATCGCGAGAAATCCCCATCGAAGCCTATGCTGTCGGCGTAAACTCTCGTGAGATCTTCTCTCCGTCTCTCCCTGTCCAAAATCGGCTGGTGTCATCTCGCAAGGTAATCCGGATACGTACAATTGTTGTGATTGCTCTAAAATGAAACACTTCGGAGTGGTTCTGACTGGTTGAAATGTTGCTTGTGCTTTCGGTAGACTATGGCAGCGCGTCTTATATTGCTTTTGGAAATAGAGAGACCTAGACAGGCCTTCCGCGAGGCACGTATGCGTAGCGTCTCTATCTTTCCAAATGAATGAAGATCAGTATCACACATGATGTGCTGCCTTACGCCTCTTCAGACATTAAGACGGCTTGTGTTGCGCTTGGGTTGTGATTGATTCGGGTTTGTTTTTGCATGAATTGTGGTGGTCTTGCATAAGAACAATTTCATCCTTCTGCTTCGTGCCAAACGCATCTCTTCACGGAGAAGCTCCGATCTTTGTATCCTACGCCGACATTGTCAAAGGGTCGTAGGCCTTTATACGCAAACCGGCAGTATTCGAAATATTTATTTGAGAGCCATGTTAATGTTTTTAAAGATCACCGTGTTAGATACAATGTGGACAACCGTCAAGTAACCCTGTAGTATTTCGTTGTCTCGTGACATAAATACATTGTTGGGGTCCGTTGCACGGGTTTGAGTAAGCCCGGGTTTCTCGAATCATTCAGAAACAACGAAGGAAGCCTTTAGAATGAAGAAGTCTGTTACAAAAACCCGTGTAAAAATATTCCCGGTGTGTGTCGGTGTGTCGGGGCGTCAGCACCATGGACAGCGCGCCCGGAGTCAGACCCCCGCAGCTTCCGTTCCTCCGGAGACCCAGCAGTGGACATTATATTTCAGCACATTTCTCTGACAACATACATGTCACAGTTTTAAGTCTGGACTTCCTGTAAAGAGCACATTCAGGGCTTTGCAGAGATGCCAATTTCCTGCTGGGGAAAAAACTGCTAAAACCAGCCTAAGCAGCTGGTCTCCCAGGCTGGATTTAGAGGGGTTTTAGACACTTTTTGTAGCTGACCAGGTTGGTCTTAGCTTTTCAAGCTGGGAGACCAGCCGAACACCAGCTTGGTCCAGCTTTAACCAGCTACTTCCAGCTTTAACCAACTAAGACCAGCCAACCAACCTATGCTGGTTTAGGTGGGAGGTGGGGGGGTTTCCAGCTGGAAAATGTTTGGTGTAACCATGACAGCTCCCTCTTCTTGGTCTTTAAAAAGTAATGAAGGATCACATTTAGCACTCTTATGGAAATATGATCAAATTTTGTAAGTATAATTTAAATCTGACTAATTTTCAAATTGTTTGTCAGAAATCAGCATCTCAGGAAAATGTTATGGGGTTTCAAATCAGAATATGACTTTCTGTTTTGAAACAGGGCATCGATTTCATATATCAGACAGCAGGACTTACAGCATTGCATATCAGGCATTTTGGAGGCACAACATGTGAATAGGGAAAGAAATAATTATATATCGATATTCCCATTAAATATGAGATATTCTTATGAAAATATTCCCAGTTATTACTCACATTGTTACATGTATTTTTTCATTATGTTGCCAGAAGAACATATTAATATGCAAATTAGATACAGTGTATTGATGCATTGCATGGAATGGGAATGGCATTTATGGCCATGTTTATATGCATATTGCATAAATTAAAATGGTATATTAAATCATTATGTTATATATTTGATAGCATAGTTGAGAATCATCTTTATACAAAGTTTGGATAAAAAAAGCTTGAAGCCTAAAAATTGACTGATGAATTAAAAAAAAAAAAACATTGGTTTTGCCTTATTCTTTCGTGTCTTTTAATTTTTTTAATAAATGGGTCCTGGTGTCCTCTACTGAGGACATAATATAACACAGGAATATATATATTTCATATATATATATATATATATATATTAATTATAACCTAATAACCTGTCTAAAATCAAGACAAAAGGTTAAGTAAAGGTGCATAACCAGAAATAAAGTGTACTTGAAGCACATGCAAATGTGTTCATTAAGACAGTAATGAGAGATTATTGCTGTCTTAATGGACAAATTTGCATGTGCATCAAGTACAGTTTATTGCTGGTTATGCACCTTAACTTTTTGTCTTGATTTTATGTAGGGGAAACCATTTATGTAGTTAATTGTTAATATTAGCCTACTCGGGATAGGTTTATTTTTTAAAGTCAGTTTCTTTAGGCACGTACCTTACAGTATTTGCTACAAAGGGTGAACATTTCGACTGTGACATTATAAGCTGTCACAATATGAACATGCTATTAAACAGCCTATTATAGGTTTTTGAGCAAGCTGAAATGTTTGCAACACAAAAAAAGTCATGAAACAACTCATATGTAAAATCTGATTTTAGAAAATTACAAAATTTAAAACATTTGAGAACACACCGATCATGTCCACAGTACACAGTCCAATATTTGGGTTCAAATCTACCATCATTATAGCTGACTCTTGTGTCAATGTGGTTTTATTGGGTTTTGCCTTGATTTGTTTACCCCACAGTTATTGCAAGAATAAGGTGATTGGTATTTTAGTTTGGAGGGCAAAAAAAAAAAAACTCAAGTTAAAAGCGATTAAAACTAGTTGTTTGAAACCAAAACAAAAAAAATAACACATTTGTGTAATTGGACATTTGACTCGCAATCTTATATGTTATACTTTGACATCATGAATTAGGACAAAATGGTTGTCAGAAAATGTGTTCTACATCTTGGATAACTCCATCTGGGAATGTTCAGGGGGTTTGTGTGATGGAGGGATATGAGAGGGATGAACAGATTGCTATACAGCCTGAAGACATGGCAGGATCGTAGTTTCTTCAGTTCAGTCCGTGTGTGTACTGTGGTTGTTAACATTCTTGTAGCTTCTGCACATGAAGCACATACTAGTGAAAATAAGAAATGTAAATACACATCCAGAAGCATTATGCTCATTTAACCCGCCCCCTCAGAATTTTGAGAAGTGTATTTTTCATTTCAACTTACAAACGCCTCTCTGATAATCAGTTGCACGATTACAGTGGGTAAAAGAATGCTTGTCTGAAACATTCAGATTACACAGTTCACCATTCACATGCCAAATTCATTCAGTCGAATTTAATAATATCTAATGAAGATGATTTGCTTTAAACTGAAACCCCTTTTCCACTGGAATCAGTTTTAAATTTCCAAGTTGCTTTTTTCCATGCTGATCTCTATCTCTGTCTCACTCACTCACTCTCACAAACACACACACACATACTGTATACTTATGATGGGTTACCATGTTTTATGGGGACTTTCTATAGATATAATGATTTTTATACTTTACAAATTGTAAATTCTATCCCCTTACACTAAACCTAATCCTACCCATCACAGAAAACTTTCTGCATTTTTACATTTTCAAAAAGCATCACTTACTATGATTTATAAGCTGTTTTCCTCATGGTGACCAAAAATGTCCAAAAGTATTGCCATCCTTGTGGGGACATATCCTGAACCACACACACTACATTTATTTGATAAAAAAGAAAGTAAAAAAGAAAAAAAATCAGTACTATAGTGTAATATTATTACAATTTAAAATAACTATATATACACAGTATATAACTTTGTATATATATATATAGAGAGAGAGAGTTAAAATGTTAAATACATTTTCAATATATATATGTGCTGTTTATTTGATAAAATACAGTGAAACAGTACAATTGTGAAATATTAACCTAACCCTAACTTCGATTTATAGATTTTCATATTTTAATATACAAAATTAATAAATTAACATAACAAATATTATTTTCATTGACAACCAAGTACATGTCATCCACATTGATTTTCTTTTTTTTCCCCCTTTGCAGGACTCCAGATTATTATTTCTCCTGTGAGCATTATTTCTCAAGGATTTCAGTCTTTTACCTCAGTGGATTGTTCTACAAAAGGACTCACAGATTTCTGGATTGTGATTGGCGGGACGAAGCAAAACATTGAATCATGGGGAATATTTTTGGCAATCTGCTGAAGAGTCTGATAGGGAAGAAAGAGATGAGAATTCTGATGGTTGGATTAGATGCTGCTGGTAAAACCACCATCCTTTACAAACTGAAGCTGGGAGAGATCGTCACCACCATCCCAACCATTGGTAAAATCATGCTCTTACTTCATTTGATTGTTTTGTAGACTTTGTTACAATACTGTTTAAATAGGTATCTGTACATCCGCAGACAGAATTCATGGTCATTTCAAACACAATGTAAACAAATTTATAAGTGTTTCATCATAAATAAAAGTATATTTCTCTTTTTGTGGGATGAGGCCAATTAAATAAAAAAATTCTCATGAAATTAAAAGGAGAAGATTCTTTAGTCCTGAATTTTGTGTAAACCTGTTGCACTGAAGCTGTTAGCTTCCATATAGCTGAATATTTTATTGCTTCTATGTGCATTAGTGCCTGTCCACTTTTTCAGTGCCGCTGGTTCTGGAAGTATTTTTTCCATTAATTTCTCCCATAGGATTTTAAAAAAGTCTGTAAGCGCTATAAGCCATGAACCAAACCAAACAGCTACGAGGTGAATCGTAACATTGATTTAAGGCAAAAAAGTATTTGAAAATCTGACAAAAATACAAGACTGTGCACTTAACGGCTTTTTAGTGAGGGAAAGAACTACAATTCCATGAAGCTTTGCGAAACAGCATAATCAAATTAAAAACGATAGAGAAATATAAAACTGCTCATTTAAAATGTTGATTTTATATATATTAACAATCTATTTTAAGTTTATTGCAAAATATGCAGATATATGTATTTTGAGAAGGACTTTCATGGGAACTAAAGAGCTTTTTTTGGCTCGTTTTGATTGTTTCAACTCTCTGATTGTTAGAATTTTCTGCACAGCATCATGGGTAATGTAGTTTTTTTTTTTTTTACCACAAATTCAGCTGTTAAACACAATTTAAAAATACCGTCGCTTAACAACCTCATAGCTCACAGTAGGTCTGTCTTTAAAGGTTTATCATTAAAATCAATTTATCTATGGAGAGTTTTTACTTTGAGAACCCGAATGTTGCACTCTATTACTACTGGCATATAAAAATGCTTCCTATATGACCTTCTGTCATCATTTACTAACCTTCAATGGACAGTTGATAGACCCCATAGTAGGAAAAAAATACTATGGAAGTCAATGGGGCCTATCAAATGTTTGGTTAAACATATTCTTCAAAATATCTTCTGTTGTGTTCAGCAGAAGAAAGAAATTCATACAAGTTTGGAACAACCTGAGGGTGAGTAAATGATGACAGAATTTTCATTTCTGGGTGAACTATCCCTTTAAGAAATGAAATTGTTAAATTTGCCTGGTGTCCACTACATGCATCTAGAGCAATTATATTTGTACAGTTGTTGAATGCACTGTAATTGAATTGTACCATCTGAAATAGTAAAATGATGTTGTGATTCTGGTCACACAATGTTTGTGTTAGGCTTTAATGTGGAGACAGTGGAGTACAAGAACATCAGCTTCACTGTGTGGGATGTTGGTGGTCAGGATAAAATCAGACCACTCTGGAGACACTACTTTCAAAATACACAGGGTGAGTTACACATACACTCAACTTCAACATTCTCAACTGTGTATGCTTTCGTGTTGTGTTAATGTTGCTCTGTATTCATCTCTGCTGTTTTTTCTCATCGTAGGTCTTATTTTCGTGGTTGACAGTAACGATCGGGAGAGAGTGAACGAAGCGCGGGAGGAGTTAATGAGGATGCTCGCAGAAGACGAATTGCGTGATGCTGTTCTTCTTGTCTTTGCAAACAAACAGGTACTACACCTCATCTTCAAGTGACATATTCTTGACATATTTACAGCTGGAGTTTTTAAAGGGGCTATTTGTAGAATTCAGAAACCCTTGTTATTAGTGACACCAGTGGTCGTTAAGTGAACTACAGCCAGCAACTTATTGCTCTTGCTCGTATTTGTGCACACATAACGCACAAGAGACTATGGGCCTTATCATACACCTGGCGTAATGCGGCACCGGGCGCGACGCAAGTGTTTTTTACTAGTTTCAGCCTGACGCAGTTATCATTTTTACGTCCTGTGCCACGTTGTTTGAATAGCAAATGCATTTGCGCCCAATTGTGCGCCCATGGGTGTGCTGGTCTGAAAATGTTGGCGCATTGCTATTTTGAGGCAACTGAAATAGACTGAAATAGATCTGTCTGCGCACTTTAACCTCGCGCATGAGCAGATCCGTCTCCTCGCTAGAGAAGCGTTCAGTTTTTCCGCTTGCAAATTCCGCCATGTAATTTTTTTAATTTTTTACAAATTTTTACGCCCTTTTTTTGCATGACACATTGTCAGTACATATGTCAGTACATTGGCAGTACAGAGTAGCTCTTTCGGCATTATCCTGAACATAAACATTGTCTCGTGTGACATTGAATAAGCACACGTCCTTCCCAAGTCCTTCATATAAAAATCAGTCTACAGGCTCTCATAGAGAACCTAGGAAGTCGTGGAAGGTCTCGTTTTTTAAAAGTTTTGTTACAAGCTGTTCACATATTGGCAAAGTGATTATTAATATTAATATTATATTCTTACATACAGCCCCTTTAAATTGTGGTTCTTACCAGCCAAAATCTTACCAGCCCCAAACTTTTTGTACATGTTTATATTTCAATGAATCATATTCTGTTGTCCATAATTCTGCTGCTAAATTGTGTGCTTATTTCAGAATAAAAATCTATGGTTCTGTTTAAAAGCATTTACTCGTCATCGTATTTTCCTGACTGTTTTGACTACAGGATCTGCCAAACGCCATGAATGCAGCTGAGATCACAGATAAACTCGGCCTCCACTCACTCCGCCACCGCAACTGGTATATACAAGCGACCTGTGCGACCAGCGGAGACGGTCTGTACGAAGGGCTCGACTGGCTCGCCAATCAGCTCAAGAATAAGAAGTGAGGGGCGGGATTTTCATTCTGTGGCCGTTTCTCTCTTTGGGAAGGGGGTGGGACTAATTTGGCCTTTGGAATTGTTATGTTTGATTTGTCATTGTTTAATTTACTTTATTTTTGTTGTATAATGGCATATACAGTATGTGGTTTATAGAGCCTTCTATGCTCTGTATAAATCATCTGTACGCACATGCATTCACTACGCACACTTGCAGATCAACAGGCATCTCATTTTCTCTGTTGACTTTCCATTTTCACTGTATGATGAACGCCGGTCAGTACAGTGTCGGTATATAGCATCAACGTTTGGTCGATTTCATCTCCGCCTCTCCCACTCTCACTCTCAATCTTTCCATGTTTACAATCAGTGGTCAGTGTTGTCCTTGACTGCCATGAAAAAGATAGTTAGCTATGGGTCTGAGCATGCTCATGTATTATGTAATATGCTTCTGTATTTCCTGGTATTGTCGAAAAGCTCTGTTGCTGTTCAGTAGATGCGATTATGATGCAGCTTGCCTCCTCACGCACACACAATACCCACAGTCTACGAGCCCCGCTGTCCGTGATTGCGTTAGATACCCTGTGTTTTGCATGGCTCTTTCTCTCTGTGTCGTGTGTTAAGCGTTGTGGTGTAGTAGAGGTTAGATCTGCATGTGTGTGTGTTTAGTCACACAGAGCTGGTTGGTTGGTGTTGCATGCTGCTTTGTTGCTGTACTAGAATGGACACAGTGATTGGATGCTATAGACCTTATGTAGCCCCGCCCCTTTTCAGCGCTGCGCTCGTTGTCTTTTGTCTTCCGGTCTGTATTTTCACAGCGAACTTGCGTATTTATGAATGAACGGCTCGTTTTAAAATCTTGCCAGTCTACTGTAAAGACATCTGCTTTAAACATTACAATCCTCATGATAACTTTCGTTAACTTTACATTAAGTAAATCCACTTCAAAAGCTAATTACTCCTGGACAGCAATGCCATAGAAATATACAGAGTGACCGCAAAAACGGAAGTTCAAAGACAATATCATAAGGATGGCTGCGCCCTCGTTTCTCTGGCGCATAAGGTCTATAGATCGAATGTAGAGTCTGTGTTTCTGCAAACTTTCCTCGCCTAAATTATGAGTCAAACATTTTGCTTTTGAGTAGTCCATCATAAACGAACACATTCGAGTAAAGCTGTAAATAAAGCTTTTTTCAGTCAAACGCCCCCCCCCCCCCCACCTTCACTTTGTTGTACTGAAGAATTGACTTGGCTAATTGTTGCATGGGTAAAACGGTATTGTGTCGTAATAATCACTAGCATTGTCTGCATGGCATGCATGCTGTTCTGTTAGTCCAATAGATAGATAGATAGATAGATAGATAGATAGATAGATAGATAGATAGATAGATAGATAGATAGATAGATAGATAGATAGATAGATAGATAGATAGATAGATAGATAGATAGATAGATAGATAGATAGATAGATAGTGAAATGCTGTTTAACATAGCTGCTAGTACTAATTTGCCACTGACATGATGAATAGATTGTAAAGATGACACTAAACATTTTTGCTTTTGCACTTTGACTATTTGAATCATATTAGCAAACAGCATAAAAAAGCACAAACACGTACACAAACCTTGGTATGTCAGTGGTCTGCGGCAAACTGCATAATATCGCATCTCCTTCTGTGTTAGATTGCTTGTTTCATGCGCATAATGTGTTTTGTGGGTTCAGACTAACATATCACCCCCAATGAATGTGAATTTTGTTGAATCAGTGCTCTTAGGCTGACACATTTGGGCTTTATCCATGATGTTTTTTTATTAGTATAGTTCAGAAACGAAAAATATATAGATGTGTATATATATATAAATATTTATTTTGTATTTTGTTTTGTGTATAACATATTATAGCAAACATCACAGATACTAGTGATGTTTAGATTAGTTCTAACATAATCTATGGACAAATGGAAAATCACTACAGTGTATTACCATACTAGCCAGTGTAAATGCAACAAACAACAAAACTACTTATCCTGCATTGCGTATTTGTTAATCCATCCTTAACACAAATCTAATAGCAAAACAACCTGTTTGAAATTGTATTCATTTCTGGGAATAGCATCGCTATTAGTTTGCATATTATTCCAGGCAACACATTTGTGGCATTTTCCCACTTCATGTACACTAAAACCAATTATTATGACTCTTACCACTGTTGTGAACCAGTAAAATCAGCTTTTTAGACTTCAACTAAAAACTATAACATATTAAGTCAACATCTGCATGCATCATGAGAGTTAAAAAACAAGTTCCCATTTGTCTACATCCTTTATATCCTTTGTGAGACAAAAAAAAGGGGATTTGTGAATGAACATAATGGCACACAAGAGGAAATGAAGTTATATCATCATCATCATCATGCACATTTTAAAAAGGCAAGTATTTTCAATCTAGGACATGGTTGGAAAAGAGTCTTGCGTGGTGTAGCGTGTGGGTGATGCAGGAATGGGAGAGTT
This sequence comes from Scardinius erythrophthalmus, assembly GCF_964197995.2. NCBI lineage: Eukaryota > Metazoa > Chordata > Actinopteri > Cypriniformes > Leuciscidae > Scardinius > Scardinius erythrophthalmus. The sequence goes on along the minus strand of NC_138232.1, from coordinate 37,239,970 downwards.
ACCTAAACAATTGTGCTATTTAACAAGACACTTCAGCTCAAATGATTCAGTTTGACTATGGAACATAAGCATAGCTAGCTTAACACCCTACATTTCAGTAGTATTAGCATCGAATGCAAACAACAAACTGTCTGCAAGGCCATTTCTACACAAGTCTGCAGTGTGAATCGTCCAGTCTGTTAAGTTTCGTGGCCTTATCTTCTTACTAAAGTGTTTTCACATGGTTATTTATTAACTAAGTTATTGGGTCACTGAGTTTACTTGTTTAGTTTTTAGTTGATCTGGAAACAAAAGGGGTTAAAACATCTCAAATATATTGTTTGCTTGATTTCAAAGCATTTGTTCTTTGCATTAAACCGTTTTTGTGCTTATTGAGTAGCTAGGGTTTAAAGATTTTATCTTCTTCAACATTATATATTTATTTATGTATTTATTTTGGTGAGTGTTTTGGTGAATGTGTTTTTACCTCTGTGTGCTTATGCATTTTCTTTCTTGATTTTTTTTATTTTATATTTTTGATGGCTTACGGTGTCAGTGAACATAATCGATGAAGGGAGAAAACTATTTCTCAATGAATAATAAATAAATAAATAGAACTCTTAGAAATCATGGATGAAACGTGTAATTATCTGTTACGGTAGATTTAAAAATGACTATTGTTGATTATTATGATGTAGACACCAAAATCTTTCTCTCCCTCTGATCCTTTGACTGTAACACTACACTCAAATAAAAACATGGAAATGACCGTATACTTTGCTGTTTCTTTTCTAATTTATATTTGTTCTATTTTACATTTTTAATGCTACTTGCAGCTATCTTATGAGCAACATTTGTGTCCAATATACAAATAACACACATAATAATAAATAAATCGTATATAATGGATGCACCCCTGCTGGAATATTATAGTGGATTCTGTTGCATTGTTTAATAAACCTATCCCTCCTGGTCTGGAAAATGCTTTAGTAAAGCCTAATGACTTCATGATATTGTATATGTGTAATGTCTCATAGTGAACTGGTGCCAGAAATGGATCAAGTCTAATCCTAGATTTAAACTACAGTTTTTGATGGTTTGTTGAAAATCCTCTCATCATTTGTTTTTTGAAGATGAACGAAGGTCTTGAGGGTGGGTGAGTACAGTAAGATATTTTAATATCACTTTATATGATGAAAAGATTGAATTTAGGTTTTTATTCACATATAAACATTAATCAACTCTCACATCAGTTGTGGTTAATGGAAGCTTAAGCATGTTTGCTTGACGTGCGAGAACCAATGAGGTTCATTCTCTTGTTACGCAGCGTGTTTGAGCTTCTGCATGAACCAATGAGGTTTTGTTCTCACTCATCAAGTATGTACAGTTCAGTTTCTGTTCGCTGTTGATCTAAATTCATCTAAATTCAATCTGTTCACCATATAAAGCAATCGAGTCTCTTCAGAAAATTTGGACTAAACTGCTCGATTCATATGGATTAGTTTTCAATCTCATTCTGAACTTTTTGAAGCTTTAAAGTTGTGTAGCTGTCAATGGAGGGACAGAAATCTCATATTTCATTAAATGCTCTTCATTTGTGTTTCGAAGATGAACGAATGTCTTACGGGTATGGAATGACATAAGGGTGAGTAATTAATGGCAGAATTACATTTTTTGGACGAACTCACCCTTATTTATTGCAAATGTCTCGCAAAGCCTTGAAATGTCTGTGCTGGATTCCTGGTGTCTTTCTGCACTGCAGTCCCGTATGTCAGCCAGAAGAGGGCAGAACTATTATGAGAACACACACAGTTTCAGACACTTTTCAGTTCGGGAAAGGAAGAATCTCAAATGCATATTCTCATCATCGCATATGTGCTTAAATAGTCTGTGTCTTCGCTAATGTATAATATTCATATATCCGGCAGCAGTGCAAAATATAAATATACAAACCCACAATCTGTTCAGACCAGAAAGAGTGTGAGAGAGCTCAATGAATCAGGGTGTGTCCTGGCCCATAATGCTTTTTGCTGGTGAGATATTAACGAACAAGGAATGTGCTCCAAAACCATAAAAAAGCCTTGTTTATGCAGTGCATGCCTCTGAAAAAAAGTGATACATAAGAACATAGGCTATAGAAGTATTCACTAGGGCTTGTTGTGCAAGAATGTCTTCCTCTCTGTCTGTCTGTTTTGTCTGTGTACTTGTTTGTTCAATCAGTGCCTCATACAGACCGGTAGTGCCGGAAGAGCTGGTCTTTAAAACCTGTTTTCCAACTGTGACTGCCACACTCAAATGCTGTTTGAACAGAGAACAAGAGGAAAGATAATTGTTGGAAATGTACCAGTGAACACATTGTATGAACAGAAAAACATACTCAAAATCATGTTGTTTTTTTTTGTATGTTTTTTATGTCTTGGGGCATGTAGAAATAAATGATTTAATATAATTCACAGGATTATAATTAAATGCATTGTTGTGAGGCACACTATGCGATGAGTGCTCAAAAATGTTGCGACAATTACATTTTTAGAAATTACAATGACTAGCCTACATTACAAAAAAAAAGACATTAAAATGCCAAAAATAAATATACTATGTATTTTTGGTTAGACTTTATTTTAAGGTGTCATTGTTACAGTGTAATTATATATTTAAGTACTTTTCTTTTTATTGAGTAAAATTAATTAACAGCATGTGCTTACTAGGGTTTGGTTGAGGGTTACATGTGCCTGTAACAAGGACACTGTAAAATAAAGTGTTACCTATTTTTCATTTTATTTTGTCAGTTATTGAATTAATGTGAGAATTAATTTAATTATTATTATTATTTTTCTGAGAGTGATATGAACTTTAAACTAAAAATGTAGGATTTGCTGTTGAACTATTTTTAATTGAAAGAATTACAATAAAAAAAATGTAATGTATTATTTTGGCAGTAATTTTTTTGTATCTGAACATGATGTGTGCCCTAAACTCAAACACTTTCTTGTCTCAGAGTTCTAGAGCCATCTGAACTGAGGGACAAAGTTGCCTTTGTGAGACTGTGAGTCCAGAGCCATCAAAGAAACAGTGATAAACTAGTGGACGATACCGGGACACAATGCCACCCTTGACTTGCACACAATGAGACCCCTCACTCAAAGATTACATTATTATCGATACAGCAAAGGCCAGATGTGTGTATATGTGTGTTTGTTCAGAGAGAGAGAGAGAGAGAGAGAGAGAGAGAGAGAGAGAGAGAGAGAGAGAGAGAGAGAGAGAGAGCGCGCGCAGATTCATGGCACATGCATCACAATCTCGTCGGTGCTTTCAGTGTAGGCTGTGAGGACTGTCGGTTACTGAGGGAAATGTAGAACACTGCCTGTTTATAGTGGTCAAGAGTTCACTATGAAGGCTTAATGACTTGTTTACATGTTTGAGATAAATCGATGCACGGGCTTTGGAATTACACGGTCAACGTCACAGCCAATCAGCGTTTAGCATCGTTCACCTGTCCTCGTAAACAGGTAACAAACCTCGAGACAACATTCATGCGTGCGCGAGTGTTTGTTTACGAACCATTTAACCTGTCCCGTATTTCTGGTCGCTTTCCCCCCAACATTTTGATTGTATTATCATTTTTGTTTCAGTCAAACTATTTGTTTTTACCTGACGTATAGGCTACTGAAGGATTTACCAGTCTATAAACTTTTTCGTAACCGACGGAAACGGACTACTTGATATTTTTTGATGAGAATTTCTGTCAGACTCGGACAAGCCGAAGTGAAGGGAGCATCATTTCTCCCACGCTTCTTTCGCCATGGATATGTAACTGACTGTTCATCCTGACGGACTGACTTCACATTGGGAATATTCTGAGAATGAAAATGAAGATGAATGCACTGCAGATGCTCGCGCTGTGTCTCGCGCTCCGTTCACCTGCGCGCGCTCAGACGCAGGACGGGAAACCTGAAGGTAAATCTGTTTTTACCTTACACTCATGAATGATGCACCTGTCTGTGAATAGAGCAGTACGTTAAAACAACATTTGAATCTTGCATTATCTTCATATTTTCCACTTAGAATGATACTTTACATTATGTGTCCAAGCTGCATACATTTCATGCAAATATAATTAAGTGTAATTTAATAATAAAGTGTAATCTGCATATAAATATATTGTGTTATCTAATTTAAAAAGGTAAATTCACAAACAGCTCCACAAATGTGTTTTTAAATCCAAATGTGCTTGCACTTTGCCTAATTAAATAACCCAAAATAGTGATGTTGCTGTCAGTAATGCATTCAGAAAACCTGTTTCTGCACCATTGTGTCTTAAGCGAGATATGTTTGTCTTAGACTAGGAGTGTAAAAGGAGAGATTTTTTCCTGTACTAAATCAGTGCTCAGTTCAAATAACAAGTGACTCAACCTGAAGATTTTGTTAAACCTGTTTCCTGACTCAACGGCTGTCCTCTAAAAGGAGAGAATCACAGAGGAGTTTAAACTTGCGATGCCAACTGTGTTTCACTGCTTCTCGTCTTTTGAATCTCATAACATTTTTTATTTTATTTAATTTTGCACATTTTTATAGTTGTAGGTTTTGTTGAAATGTAATGCCTCTATTCAATAAGAGCACCTCAGTGTCCAATATAGTGGTCGATCAATATGTTTTATTGTTTGATATAAAATATTTGGTTACATTCATGGTTAAATATGTTGTAGATTATGTGCATGTGCACATAAGCTCATTTTACTAACGAGGAATTATCTGATACAGGAAGTATCCAAGAAGAAAATACAATACACAACACAACACAAGGAAAACAATCTGTTTTGGCTCACACACAGATAAAGTGAGATATGATTTGATGCACTTGTTGGTCTTTGGCCTCTGCAGTAGTGTTGAAAGGGTGGAGCACAATGGCATGAACAACAACAGGTGTATAGTCCAGGGGAACTCACTGGAAACAGGTGAAACTACTGGATAGAGTCACAAAATTACACGTCATCGCTCAGATCAATCTCATTTGACTGTAATTTTGTAATTTTTTTTAAATAATGTGCTTTTCATCCATGCAATTACATGCAAGTGTTTACTTGGGTTGTCAAGGATTCAAAAGGAACACAAAAACGCCATAAAATTATAGATCTAATGCATTATTCCAAGTCCACTCAGAGTAAAGGACCTTAGCTTCAATGGTTCCTTGAAGAACCTTTACATCCATTTAACACCAAAAGTGTTTTTTTGTGTGTGGAAAAATGTTCTTTAAAATCTTAAAATATTCTTTATTCTAAGGACAAAAAGGTTCTTTTAAGAACTGTTTATTTGTTCTTTGTTGAACCAAAAATTGTTCTTCTATGGCATTGTTGCAAAATCCCCCTTTTGGAACCTTTATTTTTACTGAAGCATACTGATCAAAATTGTTTTTTGGAGAAAATCTTGCCATTTCCATCCTAGCTCTTCTTGTTGTGTTCTTGAGAGAAATGTGACAATGTTCCGATGACTCAGTAGAGGTGATGATTATCAGTCAATAACAACTGTAGCTTTGCTTTTCTTTCCTTTGTTGTTTGAAACGTCATGAGGAAGAGGAAAGGTTGGAATACGCTACACACTCACTACACACACAACCTTTAAAATATGAGCAGAAGGAAGAAGAAGACGCATGACAGATGAAAACAATACGTTTTAATATCATCTCAAAATATCAAACATGTTTGATATCCGGATGGAATCAAAGCAGAATTTGTGGCCACATGATTTTCTGTGAAATCTGTCAACTCCAAATGCCCAAAATCTGCAGACTGGCTCTAATTTTCTGCAAAAATCAGGGGAAATGTGTGCAAAAGTCACGTATAGTGTATATTACAACCTTAAATAATGACAGAATTTTCATTTCTAGGTGAACTATCACTTTAAATGTTTTTAACTGTTACTTCTGCAGTCATTGTAGAATTTCATCTTCATATGAATAACACTCGTAATTTCTCTGCATGGCACTCTAATGTTTGACAGTATCATATTGAACTGCACAAATGTTATGTGAATGTTTCAAGCTGTTCTGCAGTACTGAATGTACTATGTACATGAATAGTATTCATGGTGACAGACTTCCATTGTCATGTTATGTCATAATGAACTGCTGCAGAAGGGACGAACAAAACATATACTGAATATCATTCTATGCTCGGTTTCTCTGCGAAACGTGTTTGAAAGAACGTATTCAGGAACACTTGCACCAGCCGTACACTTCATGCATTATTTTATTCAACACTGCCCTATCTGACTTCATACTTTTCAGATGACCAGTACACTTGAATGTTACAAACAGACATATTTAAAATGTCCCATGAAGATCACGGCAGTTGTCAACCTTTTGGCATTGTTGTTAAGTGTTCTGAGTAGAGTTTGCAGACGTCAATATGAGTAGAACAGCGTTTGTTAAAGGCTCCCACACGCATACTAAAGGCCGCTCCTCCATGAGTGTTGAATAGATTCACAAGCGCGTGTGTGTAGCCTCTCTGTTTCTGCCATCGCCTCTGCATTCATTGAACATTCATTTATGGAAATACTCTTGGATTACGTCAAAGAATCATTTGAGTGAACAGCAAACAGTTAGGCCCAATGTTTTAAAAAAAAACTTCAATCTTTATGTGAAGCCTATTTGTAAATGGGCCTACTCGTACAGCGACGAGCAGGATTCGTGGTCAGGGGAGTGAAGTTTACCTGTCCAGCCAACTCTTTAGCTGACCTCTGTTACATATTGAACCTTTAAAGGTGATATTGGTGATATTTGAAATCACCAAAAACAAACGCGCCCCTACACAAATGGATCACACCCCTATCTTGATGTCCTTCCTATGGAAGCTTGTTTCCGCCACAGAATAAAACATTTTAAAAGATAATTGCGACTTTTTATCTCACAATTGCGAGTTTACATCTCACAATTCTGACTTTATTTCTCAGAATTGTGAGATATAAAGTCAGAATTGCGTGAAATAAAGTCGCAATTGCGTGTTATAAAGTCAGAATTGCGAGATATAAAGTCAGAATTGCGTGAAATAAAGTCGCAATTGCGTGTTATAAAGTCAGAATTGCGAGATATAAAGTCAGAATTGTGTGAAATAAAGTCGCAATTGGGTGTTATAAAGTCAGAATTGCATGATATAAAGTCAGAATTGTGAGATATAAAGTCAGAATTGCGTGAAATAAAGTCGCAATTGCTTGTTATAAAGTCAGAATTGCGAGATATAAAGTCAGAATTGCGTGAAATAAAGTCGCAATTGCGTGTTATAAAGTCAGAATTGCGAGATATAAAGACAGAATTGCGTGAAATAAAGTCGCAATTGCGTGTTATAAAGTCAGAATTGCATGATATAAAGTCGCAATTGCATGTTATAAAGTCAGAATTGTGAGATATAAACTATTCTGAGGTAAAAAAAAAAAAAGTCAGTCTTTTTCCCCCCTTTGAATTGGACTTTATATCTCACAATTCTGAGAAAAGATGTCAGAATTGCGAGATATAAACTCGCAATTATGTGTTATAAAGTCAGAATTGCGTGATATAAAGTCGCAATTGCGAGAAAAAAAGTCAGAATTCTGACTTTATAAGATGCAAATGCGACTTTATTTCACGCAATTCTGACTTTAAATCTCGCAATTCTGATTTTATTTCTCAGAATTGCGAGATTAAACTTGCAATTGTGAGATAAAAAGTCACAATTATCTTTTAAAATGTTTTATTCTGTGGCGGAAACAAGCTTCCATACCTTCCCCGTAAGTTCACGAACATATGCAACACAGGCCCCTTCCCCCATCATGAGTGCATACGCCCCTTACTGCTGATTGGCTACAAGGGTGTTTTGGAGCTCGGTCCGATCTACTTTCAACAGCGTTTTCTCAGAAATCGCTTACTGCACCTTTAATTAGAAGATTATAAATCGATGCCACAGTGTTTTAGTAAAACAGCTGTTCTTCCGTTAAAAGAAAAATCACTGTTTTCAAACAGGTTTCCGAACACTCACCCTGTATCTCATTTCTCAAACAAACAGATCGTTGCTGTTTAGGACTGATCAAGATGCTCAGACAGAGCAATATGGTAGCAATTTACAATAGCGAAGTACAAATGTTTCTTTTGATAAAACAGCTTTTATTAATTTTAATGTTAATTTCTACATTTACTAATACTAATATGTTTTTAAAATCAAAAGTTGTATGTGTTAACATTAGTTAATTTACTGTGAACTAACACGAACAATGTATTTTTTATTAACTAACATTAACAAAGGTTAATAAAAACTGTAAAAAATATATTGCTCATAGTTAGTTCATGGTAACTAATGCATTAATAATGAAACAAATGAGACAATATTGTAATTTGTTTTTAACTGCTAATTCTTTTGTGAGGCAGCATATTTCAGTGACCAGTATTCATTAGAGCTGATCAACACCAGAAAATGGTATAATTTACAATGATCAAAAAGCTATGGCAACTTGTTTTTTTACAATACTTTAACTCACATACTCACATACCTAAACATGTGTCTGAAAAATCACAACGCCTTCTCTTGCCTGGGGAACAGGAGTAACCTGTGACTTAAAATGGCTTTTAGGTGCAAAACAAAGTCATTAAGCTAGGCATGGTTCTGTGTGTGTGTGCATGCCTATGTGTTGTTTGTTAGCTGACCCAGTAATGACAATAAATGATTCACACATTAGTGTGTATATTTCTGTGTATTTATGCTCATGAGAACCAATCTGTCAGGTTTGCATAATCCCTTTGTGATCATGGCCAAGTTTCTGTTTACCAGGCAGCTAAGTCTTGTCTGTTGTGTGCAGCTTCAGACCTCCCCTGGCTTTTGTTTTCGTACCTGTCTCTGTACCTGTGTGTAAACCTGATAGTGTAGCGTGTGTGTTTTGTGTGCGTTTGTTTGAGCTTTGGCGGGTTCCTACACTTGTTTTCGCGCTCTGGTTGAATGGGAGCATTGTATCATTGTGTGCACACTTGAGTGCACATAGGACACTGAGGGGCCGTTCAAACGAACACGTTCTTGCGTTTAACATAACACAATGGAAAAGTATGCATAAATTTGGGCATCTTTTAACCTTCTTTCAGCTGTTAGCATACCATCTTAAAAATGGTGAATTCATGCTCCAGACACAGTACACTGGTGTCCACTGCACTAGGGTAAGACCTCGATTAGCTGGTTCAGGTGTGTTTAACTGGGGTTGATGTCATGGCGTAATTAACTTAATTTCGAGATGGCAACACGTGACGTTCTTGGAGCTGGTAATCATGCATTTCTATCAACCCTGTCAACACCTAAATTAATCTGCAGCGGTCACGTGGTACAAGTAGGAACTCTCAGAAAATTCCCAGCTTATGAGTTGCAATTATGAGTTCAACGAGGACGTGAATGCTTGTTGAAATTTCGTAGTTACTGTAATTAGAACATGGCGTGAACGCACCTTAAACTTAAATTGGACACCCCTGGTCTACTGGATATTTACAAACAAATTAAAAACAATGAAGCATTAAGGCAAAAATTCATTATGTCACTGATAAAGATCCCTGTGAAAAAGAAGTATGCTTTCTGTTAAAAAGAGTGCTTATTATGGAAATATTAGCCTATACGTTAAATGAATCCTTAAGTGCAAACTGAGTGTAATATTTTCTGACACTAACTGCATGTTATTTACAGTTAAATGAAAATACATTATACTTTAAATGCAGTTATAGTTGAACTTGTTTGACTAACTTAAGTAGAAATTAGGTACATCTTTAAATTACTACTATTGTCTTTGAATAGTTAAAATGTACTGTACTGACAAGCATTTATGGTAAAATTTTCTATTCATGAACCTTATACATCATGTACTTAAATATATTTGTAATTGTAACACATTTGTAATGAAGTTGCAATTTAGTACATTTAAAATGCACTGACTTATAATTTAACAATTTAACAGAATTTAACAATTCACTACAGTTAAAATTATATTAAAGTACTCTACATGTGCTTAAGTGTACTCCTTTAAAGCCTGATAAAATATTAAACATATTGATTTAAAATGTACTTTAAAATAAAACTTTTGAATTATAATTTTTTCTTTAAATGGACTTTTATTTCATTAATATTATATTATCTGCAAGTCCAGTTAAAAAAAAAAAGCTTCTTTTTCACCAGGGGAGTTATGAAATGATCTTTGACTCAAAGCTGTTAATTTTATTGTCCTGTGCTGTGGTTTGGACCATTACAGGTGAAATGCAGTGTTGCTGCTTCCATTGAATGGTTTCTGTGAACTTAAAGGAGAATTGCTATTTCATAACGCAGGAGACGTAATGGAGTTTGGACAGTAGTGTTTCATTTAGGTAGTGACTTTTTTAAGTACATTAAATGTTTCTCCTAAAGTTCCTTAAGGGAAAAATGTTGGCATACATGGATGGGAATAGCATATAGCTTCGACGTGATGACAAGTTTCATATTGAAGACTTTTAATTGCAGACTTTAGTGTTTTGGGAGATCTGAGCACAGTGTGTAACACTTTATGTTGTGAGATTACTGGGGTCGTTTTCCTCAAGATAATCTGAGCAAGCAAAAGTTCAATATGTTTTTTAACTTTAAAAATGCAAACGTCTGGTTTGACTGGTTTGAAGCCGTTTCTGACATTACTGGCCCATTGTTGGCCATTTCACTCTAAAGTCTGAGCTTTAACTCAAGATCTTATCAGTTCAGGTTCTCAGCTCACATATCTATAGGAAGATGTGTTAAAGGAAATACTGAATTTGTTTTAACATGTATTTTGTACCTATTTACAAAAATAGATTTAGATATTTAAGACCATATATTCATTTCAGGATCTCAGTGTTCTATGATTCAAGGTTTTAACTAATATTACAATTAAAACATTTTTGTTATTTGAAACAATATAAAGGTTAACTGAAATAAAATAAAAGATAAAAAGAAAAATACACTTATTTTATTTCAGCTAGTTGCCAAGAAAATATTTCTTATTTAGTTTAACTTGAAGTACTAAAATAACTAAAACTAAATAAACTCAAACTAATAAATAACGTTTTTTTTTAAAAAAAAACACCACTAAATTACTAAAACTTTAACCACTGCATAACACTACTGTGAATTGTGTTTGCACTGTGTTGTGTGTATGGGTGTATGTCTGTGTGAAACATTCACTGCGTTTACAAAAGGAGAAGTTTGATAAGAGCTAAAAGGTTTCAGAGCCTGGACTGATGGGAATTCTCTCTGGAAAGCATATCAGCGCGATGTCTGACCCACACATCACACCTTCGTGGACTGAACACCTGTTTGCATTTCACAAGAGATTTTTAGGTTCATTTGTTGGACTCTGTAATGCTGTTAACAGTTTATGAGTTATCAGTAAGTGTCTGTGTTTATCAGTTCCTATGAAATGAAGAGATGTATTGCGTTATTTATGAGAAATATATATAGAAAGTGTTGGGGAAAGTTACTTTTAAAAGTAATAATCGTTACAATATTGCATTACTCCCTAAAAAAGTGACTAATTGTGTTACTTTGTTTCTTTATATTTATTACTTTTGTGATACATTTTCTCACCTGGGCTGGGCTTTCTTGCTTGTTTTTAGTGACAAAAATCCTATTTTGTAAATGTAAATGTCCTTTCACATCAAAAATTAAATGATTAAGCCAATATGGAAAAACTTGCATTAATAATTCGAAAAAGTAACTTAGATATTTTGTTGTACATTTAAAAGTATAGCGTTACTTTACTAGTTACTTTGAAAAAGTAATCTGATTTTGTAACCCGCGTTACTTGTAATGCGTTTCCACCAACACTGCTTTTTGATTGTAGATACTGGTCATATAAATGTGAGATTGATGGCAAAGTTACACCATAGCTCTAACCAAAACATTTTTACACACCTGCCATCATCGACGAGTGTCTGATCCTAATGCATCATAAATGGACCGGTTTCCTAAGAACTCTGTTTCTTTGAGTTTTAATTTGTAAAAGCTCCTGGGGCCTTTTCTGAGTAACTTTTGGAGTATTAGCGGGAATATTCTTTCCTAGACTCCCACTCGGTAATGCCTTGTTTTGACCGTGACAGAAGCAAGGGCAAAATTTGAAATGCAAAACAGCTTCACCTCAAACTACCTCAGTCTATCCTGATGTCACTAAATGAACAACAATGCAAGAAAAAATACAACAGCTGTATCAGTGTTATCATCAGCTGATGCACATTTTAAGATTTTTTTTGCAGTAAATAAGGCATATTGTGCTGTCAGTCGGTTATTATTATTTTAAAAATGACCCCTCACTGGTCATTATCCACCTAATTACAAGGCTTACCGCATAAATATAAATGGGCATGTTAAATATTAGCTGGGAGTATTGCGATAGACATTATGCACTTTAGCAATCATTATACAGTTATAAATGAACATACATATTTATTTTAAATAGAAATGTATTATATACACAACCATCTAAAAGTGTTTTTTAGATTTTTTAATTAAATTTTTTAAAGAATGTAATCGTTTTATTCATCAAAGATCCATTAAATTGATCAAAAGTGATAGTAAATACATTTATATTTCAAATAATATTGAAACATATTAAGCAGCACTACTGTTTTAAACATTGATAACAATGTTTCTTGAGCAGTAAATCAGCATATTAGAAATATTTCTGAAGGTCATGTGACTACATAGTAATGATGCTGAAAATTCAGTTTTGCCACCACAGGAATAAACCCTGGTGAGCATAAGAGACTTTTTTCAAAAACATTTAAAAATCTTTCCGATCCCAAACGTTTGAACGGTAGTATATTTGTTTTTGGAACAATACATTAATTCTCTCTCTCTCTCTCTCTCTCTCTCTCTCTCTCTCTCTCTCTCTCTCTCTCTCTCTCTCTCTCTCTCTCTCTCTCTCTCTCTCTCTCTCTCTCTCTCTCTCTCTCTCTCTCTCTCTCTCTCTCTCTCTCTCTCTCTCTCTCTCTCTCTCTCTCTCTCTCTCTCTCTCTCTCTCTCTCTCTCTCTCTCTCTCTCTCTCTCTCTCTCTCTCTCTCTCTCTCTCTCTCTCTCTCTCTCTCTACAGTGGCGATGTGCACCGGCACTCAGAACTTGTTGAGTGTGACAGGAAGCTCTGAGGTCCAGTACAAGCTCATGAAGGAGATGTACACGGGCTGCCAGATTGTCATAGGAAACCTGGAGATCACACAGATGGAGCACAACCGTGATTTCTCATTCCTACAGGTGGGGAAAAGAGACGACGTTTGTAGGATTTAAAGGATTTACCAATAGATCTGCTATGACATGAATAAAGCAAAATCAGTCCAACCTGATTCACATGTGTGGGCCCATGCCTTAGTGTGTTGCATATGTTTCATTTTATGGATGTGTCTCTTCACAGTCTATCCGTGAGGTAACAGGGTACATCCTCATCGCTATAAACCAGTTCAGGCGTTTACCGCTGGAACAGTTGCGAGTCATCCGAGGGACGTCACTCTACGAAGATCGGTTTGCTCTGGCCGTCCTCGTCAACTACCAGAAGGATGGAGTGTATGGACTAAAGGAGCTGGGCCTCACACACTTGACAGGTGCGCTAACACATACGTGACAGGTGACGCATTCTCACCCACAGAAACCCATTCTGTCAAAACACCCACACAGTTTTCATGGCAACAAGACACTCTGGAGGGTGTGGTATGGAAGAATGAGTCAACGGACAGAAGAACGATTTTTTGTGTGTGGTTTATTAAAGAAATAGTTCAACCATAAATGAGCACTCTCCCATCATGAACCCAGACCTGGACTGACGCATACTTGTGACTGCCTTGAGTACCTTGTAGTTTATAGAAAAATCCTTTATGATATTGCTCCTCATGAAAAATTCCAGGAGATTGACGTTAGATGGCTACAGTTTGGCTAGAGCATGTCCCGACCTGCTTCAGCAAACACGGCATGTCTAATGTGAAATACAATCCATGTGCTTTTATCTTTCCATTGTGTTTCCCTGAGTGTGTGAATCAATGAACAAGTTTGTCATCCTTTAAACATGCCCTTCCTTTAACCTCTTACTAATTCCTGACTCAAAGTGTAGAATCAATATTAATGTTACTTATTTTTAAAACCGTGCACAGTTGTACATATCTTTGTAATGGTTGATTATTCATAGGTGTTTTTCAGTCTCTATAAGCACATAATGTTCTGTACGGTTTGTGCTACGAACTTAAATGATTCCTCTAATGTGGCTTGTTGAGCAGAGGTGTGCAACCACCTTGAACTCCCTAGCAATCCCCTAACAAAAACTTAGCAAACATTCATAAAACCCTTGTATTGCGGCAGTGACTTTTGAAGATACACTCAAATTGTCTTCAGTAAATCTTAAAATCCTGAGAAAAAAAAAATTCTATCCTTCGTAAAAACTCTTTAATATGGTTTAATTTCTTTGAGAGTTTGAGTTCATGTTTTGAGTTCTACAAGGTATTTGATTCTCTCTTTGATATTTCTATATTTCTCAAATTCATTATGATCTACAGAGATCCTGGAGGGGGGAGTGCAGATCATCCAGAATAAATTCTTGAGTTATGCGCCGCAGATTAACTGGTTAGATATTGTGAAAGACAGTGGAGCAGAAGTCATCATCCAAGACAATGGACCAGAATGTAAGGAGACAATAATATATGCACAACTTTGTTGTCTTTTTTTTTTAAGTATACATTTCTTTCAAAACAAAATACTTATTGACCACAACCTTTAGAAAGGTAGTGTATATATTTTTAATAGATAACTATATTTAAATGAATATTTATTCATACATTTTAATAAATAAATGTTATCAGAGGATCAAAGATTGATATTAAATAGTTTAGAGGGCTTAATATTGTAGCAAAATAGATAGAAACACTTTTTATTTGGTCTGATGATCTTATGGAAATGTATAAATTAAAATGCATTTTCTGTTTAGTTCCCTGTCATGAGTCTTGTGGCGCCCGGTGTTGGGGTCCAGGAAATGACACTTGTCAAATCTGTAAGTCTCACTCACACTCATGTTATCTTTTCATGTTTTATGGGGACGTTCCATAGACATAATGATTTTTATACTGTACAAACTGTATATTCTATCCCTTAACCCTACACATCACAGAAAACTTTCTGCATTTTTACATTTTCAAAAAATATAATTTAGTCTGATTAATAGGCTGTTTCCCTCATGGGAACAAAAAAATGTCACCACGAGGACAAGGATTTTGGATTTTGCCATTTGTGGGGACATTTTGTCCTCAAACGCATGGTTTACCTGGACCACACACACACACAAGCATTTTTAAATGGGACAGTCAAAGCCTACAGAAGATTGTTCTTGTCGCCTAGCAAATGTGACAGCTTGATGATTGATGAGTGGCAGTAACGCTCGTACACTGAAAAAAATGATTCGTTGAATTTAATAAAAACATTTATCGTAAGTGGTTGCACACAATTGATTTTAGCTACATTTAAACAAATGCATTAAGTTGAACTTTTTAGTTCAACTTAATGCATTTGTTTAAATGTAGCTAAAATCAATTGTGTGCAACCACTTACGATAAAAAAATTGATTAAATTCAACAAATTATTTTTTGAAAGTTATATTAAACTGTCTAAAAACAAATCAGGGTTCACAAACTGTCTAAATATGTTCGCCATTGTCCATTTCTGTATAATAAAGAGTATAAACTATATATAATCGCATCTAATTACGATATGTCAACATTTGAACCGCTTTAAAGTTTTTTTTACTTTTACATTTGCGTCATTAGATATTTGAGTAAGCTGAAACCCAATACGTTAAAAGTGTAATCCTGCGATTTCTCAAAAAAAAAATCCTGTCGTCACTGGCGCGCAATGAATTCTGGGCTGCGAAGGTTCTGTCTGTTGAATTCTTCATTTTACGAAGGCTGCGTTTATATTCTGCATTTGAAGGACCCTTCGAATTGGGACAGCCTTCGTCGCGCTGCGGTGACGCAATCGGCCTTCGAATTCAGCCTCTGAATTGGGACGCAGCAATTTACTTAGCTAGCTAACTTGTATTGTTTTTATATATAGCAATCAATACTATAACCTAACCCACACACTAACTCTAACTGAAAACATTCTGCATTTTTACAGTTTATTTACAACTTTATTTGCTTTATTTTTATGCTGTTTTACAAATAAGGACATCCCGAAAATGAGGTTTTATCAGGTTTAGCTCGTTTCTGGGGACAAATTTGTCCCCAAAACATGGTTAAGTAGTTACACACACACACACATAAACACACACACACACACACATGTTGCTCAGCTTTCTGTATCTCACACACACACTACTCACTCTGTTTCTCTCCCGTTCTCAGTGACGAAGACAGTGTGTGCACCGCAGTGTAACGGCCGCTGTTTTGGACGCAGCCCCAGCGAGTGCTGTCACATAGAGTGTGCCGGGGGCTGCACCGGACCCCGTGACACCAACTGCTTTGTATGTTCAACAAACTCACACCAGTTCTTCAACATGCACCACAACTTTATGAATCAAGCCTTGCTTGCTTTGATTTGACTATGTATGTGTTCACAGGCCTGCAGAAATTTTAACAACTCAGGGTCGTGTGTGCCGCAGTGTCCACAGGCTCTCATCTATAATAAAGTGACGTTCAAATTGGAACCGAATCCTAATGCAAAATACCAGTTCGGCACAATGTGTGTATCACATTGTCCAAGTAAGTGATTCCTATGTCATTTCATGGGTTATGGGTTACGGAGTGCATTTACCTGTAGCCTATTGGTTATGATGTCAACTGACTTTCGAGTCTCGAAACCTGAATAGGCTTTTTGAAGGATTTATGGTGTAATCTAATTGTTTGACTTCTGTTCTCTTGTACTTCAGCTAACTTTCTTGTAGATGGCAGTTCATGTGTTAGCAGCTGTCCAGCAAACAAGATGGAGGTGGATAAAAAGGGGATGAAAAGATGTGAGCCGTGTGGGGGACTCTGTCCAAAAGGTAACATGCACACTTTTATTTACCTAGTTATCTTCAATGGGAACATATCGACTTCAAAAGTTTGGAATAGTTTCATGTTTTTGACAGAAGTCTCTTATGCTCACCAAGGCTGTATTTATTTGATCAAAAATACAGAAATATTGTGAAATATTATCACAATTTAAAAGAATTGTATTCTATTGTAATATATTTTAAAAGGACATTCATTCCTGTGATGCAAAGCTGAATATTTTTGCATCATTACTCATAACATTTCCTATTATAATCATTCTTCTTATTATTATTAAGTAAGGGTGTATTAAATTGATTAAAAGTCACAGTAAAGCCATTTAAAATGTTACAAAATGTATAAATGCTGTTCTTTTGAACTTTCTATTCATCAGAGAATCCTGAAAAATGTATCATGGTTTCTACAAAAATATTTAGCCGCAATAATAAAAATAAAAAAGCAATAGTAACTGTAGTAATAAGAAGAAATGTTATGAGTAATGATGAAAATTCAGCTTTGCATCACAGGAATAAATTACATTTTAAAATATATTAAAATGAAAAACTATTCTTTTACACTGTAATAATAATGTTCTTTTTCACAATAAAACTGTTTTCACAGTAGGCTGTTTGTTTATGAGCTTACTGTAAAGGACAAAACCATTTCAAAACCATAAATAAGTCTTTATTATTCCAAACTTTCGACCTGTATTGTATGTAAACCTAATCAAAATTACTACAGACTAGCTCCAACCCAACCCTTAAAAAGCATTTTGCATTTCTGGGAAAAAACACAAGCAAAAATGTATGGCACTCCTGTTCATAGATTTATGTCATATGTCATTTTTATTGAAAGTTGCATCACTGTTCATTGAGAAATAAGCAAAATGATCTGCATTTACAGTATGTGCACTTACGTGTACTTAAGAAAGTATTGGGTAATATAAAGTAACTACATGGGTTAGATTTAGTACAGTACATAGTATGTACATAGGGAACAGGACTGTAAAATAAAGTAAATAAAATCTCCTTTATGTCCATCTTAGTGTGTTCTCAATCATAACCGTGTTTCTTGTTTGTTTCTTCTCTTTGTGCAGCATGTGTTGGCACTGGTACAGACCGACCTTCCAGACAGACCGTAGACTCACAGAACATCGACAGTTTCATAAACTGCACTAAGATTCAGGGCAGCCTGCATTTCCTTGTGACAGGAATTAAAGGGTGAGTGGAAGAAAATTCTTATTTAAAATAAATCTGCTGAAATTAAATGTGTGTAAATTTTCGTTTTAACTTAGTTGTAAGCAGTTTTTTTACTGTGCACCATTTCCAAACATGCTGTAATTTGATCGAATTTGAAAATAGTGTTTCAATGTGTTTATTAAGAATACTTACAGTATGCTAGCTAAGAAATTAACCTTTCAAAGAAAATGTTTAAAATACCATCATATACATTTCCACCACAGAATGCTATTAAACAATACATCATTTGAAAAGCCGGGTCATGACAAAAAAAAAAAAAAGTTCTCCTTTCATATCCTCTGCTGGAAATAGTGGACAAATTAAATAAACAAGTGAGAGTGTGAAGGGTGTTTTTATGTGAAGTTATTAAACATAATTTCAAGAGGAGTACGCCCATCTAATCTTCTAATTGTGACCAGGGTGTAAAAACAGCCTCTTACCCCTTCCTCGGCATCCCTCCTCCTCCTCTTCTCCTCCTTTATGTTTTTTGCCTATGTGTAATAGGGGTCAATCTGAGCAATCTGAGTAGAATATCCTCTACAAGCCCCTCTATAGTAGACAGCAAGCCAAATCTGTTTATCACTTATACGCTAAGATAAACTTGTGAAAGGAGTTTATTTTCTAAAGGTTCACAAGGCCAGTGTCCATAGTTGAAGGTGTTGGGAAATGGTTCATCCAACCTTTCATGTGTCTCTCTTTCCTCCACAGAGACAGTTACAATAATATTAGTGCTCTTGATCCAAAGAAACTGAAGATCTTCAGCACTGTCAGA
Organism: Scardinius erythrophthalmus; assembly: GCF_964197995.2. Lineage (NCBI taxonomy): Eukaryota > Metazoa > Chordata > Actinopteri > Cypriniformes > Leuciscidae > Scardinius > Scardinius erythrophthalmus. Next base: position 37,220,994 of record NC_138232.1, on the reverse strand, counting down.
GAAATCACAGGTGTGTGTGTGTGTGTGTGTGTGTGTGTGTGTGTGTGTGTGTGTGTGTGTGTGTGTGTGTGTGTGTGTGTGTGTGTGTGTGTGTGTGTGTGTGTGTGTGTGTGTGTGTGTGTGTGTGTGTGTGTGTGTGTGTGTGTGTGTGTGTGTGTGTGTGTGTGTGTGTGTGTGTGTGTTTTGCCATTTCTACCATATAACTAACCCATCTGTCCGCTTGATAGACATTCTGAGTATTCAGTCTTGGCCCGAAGAGTTGGAAGATCTTTCTGTCTTCTCAAATCTAGCAACAATACAAGGACGAACACTGTACAGGTGAGCATACAGCCTGAAAAAAATAATTTACCTGTCTCCTTATTTCTTAACACTCGAATGCATCAGCGTAAACAAAGTATTAATGTTATTACTAGTAGCATGTGCACTGTTTGTGCTACGAACAACAATGATATGACTTCAAACAATGACTTCAAATTGTTGTGGAGAGGTGTGCTATAACCTTTCACAGAGATTGGATTTAGCTTGCCAATAATTAAACCGTTTAAATAAAAATCCCTTAATTACATTTAAAGTGGTAGGATATGTACTGTATTAGGTTTGGACCAGGATATATTGGTGTGCTGTTTTGACTGGGATTAAGATGTAAATAGTTGCCTAGCAGCCATTTAGAAGCAATGATATTAATAAAAAATATTGCTAATATTACAATAACATAATAATTAATGCCTCATATTTCTAGAAGTTGTGTTATATACATTATTAATTTTCATGCTCCTGTCTTGTTCTCCCTCCAGAGGAGTAAGCTCTAAGAGGTAGGATTGTGTGTCCAGCTTGTACACCTTTTCTCTCTATACTTGATTGTTCTATATATTCATATACAAAACGTTAAAATATCACATTGTGCATTGCTTAAACGTGCTTTAACGGTGGTGGGAAAGATTGGTGGTGGGAAATCTTGCATGGAGAACATGGAAAGTTTTCTGCTTCTCATAAAAAAACTCATTTACAATGTTGATTTCACCTAATCACCAGGAATGAAGCTCTTGAGACGTTGTTTAAATAATTATGTGTAGAGTCTTCATGAAAGTACAGTACATGGGAGCAATGTTATTTTTTGATAGTTGATCCCTAGCTATCCCATAGCAGAAGTTTTGTATTTGTTTTTTAAGAGTCTTAAAGTCAACATGAAATGCTGTTCGCAACCCATTTTAATTCCTTATCTGACATACACTACTATTCAAAAGTTTGGGGTCAGTAAAATATATATATTTTTAAAGAAAGTAATACTTTTATTCAGCAAGGATGCATTAAATTGATCAAAAGTGACAGTAAATACATTTATAATGAAACAAAATAGTTATATTTCCCTATAATAAATGGGTTATTTAAACTTTCTATTCATCAAATAATGAAAAAAAAAATATTTTTAACAACAGTTTTCAGCATTGATAATAATCAGAAATGTTTCTTTATCATATTAGTATAATTTCTGAAGGATCATGTGACACTGAAAACTGGAGTAATGGCTGATGAAGATTTAGCTTAATTTAACAGTCGTTTTGTAATAATTGTAATAATATTTCAAAATGTTGCTGTTTTTACTGTATTTGATACATTTTTGTAGCCTGGCAAGTCAGACCTACATCAAGATGTTAGGTCTGGCAACCATAGACATAATAAATACATAGACGCCCTATTGGCCGCTTTGGAACGTTGCTGCGATACGTCAACGCGTCCGCCATTTTGTGGAGGGCAAGACTGCGCTGTAATCAAATGCAAGTAAACTGCTGAGCTGCGGTTTTTCTGTATACAAACCAAAAAAAATTACATTTATCAACCGATTTCAGTGGTTTGTATGTGGTGTACAAAAAAGTTCCATCTGTAGTTATTTAAAATCTCGATAGTTAGACTTATAAAATATATATATTTTTTTTTAATAAGGAATGGCCAAAGCTCAGGCTTGTCATGTATTTGGCTTTTCATTCTTGGATAAGAATTGTGAACACCCCCATACTGAGATATAATTTAATTTTCACATTAAATTAAATAAAGTTTTCTTATTGTGGGAAAAGCATATTCTGTCATTGACCCGATTTTAGCAATAACAAAGATAACTGATGGATCCAAATGGGAATACATATGATATGGTACAACTACAGTGCAATGCAAATAGTAAATATAAGATAAAGTGAGAGGTAGGCTAATAGTAAATAGTTTAGTCAATAAAATAAACAAAGAGTATACAGCAAATAAAATAGTAATGAAAAGTATTATATAATATCATAAGTACTAATATAATAATAATAATAATATATTGATAATAGCATGTAGTTTGTATAATATAATAATAGCAATAGAATATGAAATATAAATTACAGAATATAGACAATAAAAAATAATAAGTTAAATAGTTAATATGAATAGCCTAGGAAAAATAATTTAACAGCATAACTATAATAGATTGATAATCGCAAGTGGTATATTATTATAATAACAATAATAAATAATGTAAATTTATACATTTTAAAATATTATTACATAGGCTATATAAAATAAAATGACACAACCCTGTCTCTTTTTGTTAAATTTCAGTTTTTTAAAAGGTAGAAGCTACAAGTCAAGAAATAAAGTAAACGATTCTGTCAAACATACAGCAGGCTACACCGTTAAAGTTAATAGCCTAAATATATAAAATTATGAAACTTCAGTTTGCCCTCAGCCAAAAAAAAAAAATCTGCCAAGGAACAAATTATAGATTAATATGAAACCCGTTAGGATCGCCCGTTAGATAAACACAAGACGAATTATTCTCACTAGACTGACAGCGGCGAACGTCAGAACTCAGAAGCACAAGCCGATGCAAGGCTGTTCTCGGCGGGGTACATGAGCGCTGAGCGCCCGCGGTGATCGCTGGATCTCACAACTCCGAAACCGTCAGATAACATTTTTAAAAAGGCGCTATCTTTATAAATAAACCACAAATTTGAGCTTTAAACAACTACATTGTCGACTGAAAAACTCTTAAAACTACATTTCGTGACACAATAACAGTAGTATTTTTAAATTTCGTGGCCTTTCTCCTCTGAAAATAAAAATAGTAAATGAAATGCAACCAGAAACAAATTTTCAGTTTTGCTTGAGAAAGGTAATTCCCTGAGACCTGTTTTCAATTGTGTGGCGATTTGTAAAGCCCCAAGCAGCACAAGAAATAGGCATTTTTCTCAATTCTCGTTATGAGAGGTATGGGAAAGTTGCCCTCCGCAGTATGGCGGCGCCGTTGACGTACGATCCAGAGGCCAATAGGGCGTCTATGTATTCTTATGTCTATGCTGGCAACTCACCATAGACACGGCTCAATCCGAGGGGCGGGATAAACGGCTGTCTTTCAAATTCCCTCTGCACGCAATAGGACAGCGCTTCAACCAACCAGAGCGTTTTCCCAACAGCGGAGCTAACGTTAGTTGATAGATTCAACTTTTGAATCTGGCCGGCAAAACTATGAACACATCTTCCTTTTTTAAGAATGACTTAAGTGCCATTCTTTGCTCTTTTCTCAAAAAAAAAATTAACTCCAAGTCCTCCAGAGTCGCGGCCAAAGCCAATTCGAAAGACTGTTCTCCAGCAGCCGTCATTCTTTGTTTTCAAGTAGCAGCAGGTAACCGTCGCAACTCTGTCGTCATCATGTTAAGCCCGCCCCGCCTACTCTATACATGATGTGATTGGCCTGACCCAATTTAGGTTTTTACAGCTCCGAAAGTCAACGAAGAGTTGCTAGACTACCCTGGCTGCAAAATACATTTTGCTGCCGCTAGGGTGCGTCTAGATTTCTAGGCTAACATTTTTGATTATTTTTTACTGTTTTTGAATACATTCATAAAAAAATCACACCGACCCCAAACTTTTAAACAGTAGTGTATGTCTGAATGAAATCATTAAAGCAAAAAAACAAAAACAACAAAAAAAGACAGAATAACTCAAACTCCCTAACTGACATACACAGGATATTCAATTAGACTTGATTTTCTATATTGGGGGTCTATGGACTTTTGCATTTCTTCTTTAGAATAATGTGCACCGATAAATTGTGCATAATAAAACCAGCAACTTGTATTAAGCGAGTAAATAGGGTCAGTTAATTTCATGTTGACTTTAAATACCATGTCATTTTATTTCTTGTTTATCTTTTAAATGACATTTCCACTTGCTCTCTCTCAGAGGTTACTCGCTTTTGGTGATGAAGATTCCCACACTGACGTCCCTGGGTCTTCGCTCTCTCAAACGAATCGGTGACGGAGGCATCTACATTACAGGAAACAAGCAGCTGTGCTATCACCACACAGTGAACTGGACACGTCTCTTCGGGAGCGGCGCCAGGGCCGCGCGCCGCCAGAAGTCCCTCGACATCAAAGAGAACCACCCACAAGAGCTGTGCAGTGAGTACCTGTGGCGTATTACCAAAATGAGTTTTTCACTATCGACTAGTTTTGGGTTGTCTGAATGACTAGTTAATCATTGGGAAGTGGTTTTAAATTCACCATAAAATCCAAATGGAAAATAATTTTTTTATGGAATATTGCAGTATTTATTATAAATGATTTATCCATGCACATCTTTATTTTTTTTAAATATGCCCTCATAATCTTTAATCAAACTGACTTTCCCCTACCCTTGCAACGACTTCTCTTCTCTGGTTACGTGTTTACTGGCGTGAGGGCGGGGCAACCTGTCACTAGCAAACCACAACAATCCGATCAATTCCCGACGGACAAAATCAAGTCCCACCCAACATTTTTTTCTCGCTTGAGAAGCCATTTCACTCGTATTTATGCCACAATAGGGAAGGAAAGACTATTGCAACTTTTGTTTTATGCCGACTTTAAGTGTCCTAAAAATATTAAATACATGATTTAGAATTTAATATATATTTATGAATATTAAATATTAAAGGGATAGTTCTTTTTGATGAAATCTGAGTTATCTGTCCCTCCATTGACAGTCTATGCAACTACCACTTTGACGCTTCAAAAAGTTCATAGAGGAGATTGTAAAAGGAATCCGTATGAATTAAGAGGTTTAGACTACATTTTCAGAGGAGTCTCGATCGCTTTATATGATGAACAGATTGAATTTAGACTTTTATTCACATATAAACATTGATCAGCTCACACATCAGTTGTGGTGAACGGAAGCTCAAGCATGTTCGCTTGACGTGCGAGAACCAATGAGGGTCATTCTTGTGTTCATTCTCATTCATTCTCGCAGCACGTTTGAGCTTCTGCAAGAGGTTTGTTCTCACGTATTAAGCCGGTTCAGTTGAGCTTCTGTTTATGTTCGCTGATCAATGTTTAAATGTGAATAAAAGTCTAAATTCAATCTGTTCATCATATAAAGTGATCGAGTCTCTTCAGAAAATTTAGTCTAAACCGCTCAATTTATGGATTAGTTTTACGATCTCTTTATGAACTTTTTGCAGTGTCAAAGTGGTAGTTGCGTAGCTGGCAATGAAAGGACAGAAATCTCTCAGATTTCATCAAAAAGATCTTCATTTGTGTTACAAAGATGAACGAAAGTCTTACAGGTTTAGAATGACATGAGGGTGAATAATTAATGACAGAATTTTTGGGTGAATTAACCCTTTAAATAACTGTATCACTAATCAAATTACTGACTACTGAAAAGAAAATCTCAAATTCAGTATTGCTGTGTGTTTGTAGTTGAAGAAGGCCATGTGTGTGATCCCCTGTGTTCGTCTGAGGGCTGCTGGGGTCCGGGACCCGATCAGTGTCTGTCTTGCAAGAACTACAGCAGAGGAGGAACATGTGTACCACACTGCAACTTCATGTCAGGGTCAGTATCTCTCATTCGGCACCATATTTCACTAGTATTGTATTGTATTGTTTAGCACACATCTTCATTGTAACTGTTAAAAATGTATGACATATGCGTTCATAACCATTTCTGATGACAAAAAGCCTTAAGGGGTTATGATATTTCCAGTCTATTGAGAAATCAGTGCTCACAGGAATTTCTCTGGAATGAACATTTCAGTGATTTGGCATTGAAACTCAGTCAAATAGAGAGTGGATTGAGACACTCCCAAAGGGTCCTTTTGATGTGTGTATTGTAGATAAGATGACAATATATGATTCACTGCTGTGAGAAAATAGATTTTCTGAACCTCTCCACAGTGAAAAACGAGAGTTTGCAGGACCTAAAGGAGAGTGTATGCCGTGTCACCAGGAGTGTGCGGTGCAGCACTACAGACACACCTGCAGAGGACCGGTAATCTTTTGTTCTTTGGAAGAATGTCACTCGCTGTTTGCACGGATTGTTTTTTTTTTTTACATAATCTCCCCATCTCATTTGTCCTGCAGGGTGCTGATGAGTGTGAAGCATGTGTGCATTTGCAGGACGGGCCGTACTGCGTGTCCTCGTGTCCAGAGGGGGTTCAGGGGGAAAATGGGCTCGTCATTTATAAGTTCTCCAGTGGCCAGCAGAAATGCCAACCATGCCATGCCAACTGCACCCTGGGGTGAGGAGGCTCAGAATGCCAATTAACATGCAATAAAATACATGTTGTGCATGTCATTGTAACTAAAATTCTGTATATTTCCTGTCTCAGATGTTTGGGTCCAGGTCAGAATGATTGTGTGGATTCATCCAGGTCGGCTGCTGGGTAAGTGTCTCCCTCTGCTGGTGCGATGGATGAATCACCTGCAGTTGCCAGCCGGCATGTAATTGTGTAAACATGTTGTGTTGCAGTTTGCCGGTGACAGCAATAGTGCTGAGCGTTATATTCGGGGTGATGGTCGCATTCTCAGTGTTTGTGCTGAGCGTTCTGTATCGCAGAAGTGTTGCCATCCGCCAAAAACGTGCCATGAGGAGATATCTGCAGAGTGGAGAGGTGTGTGCAGAGACACATATAGTCAAAATGAATTCAACAAATGGAATTATTGAAGTGTTGTTTATAAGGTTTTATAACGTTTAAAAATGCATTTAGAGTTTTGAACCACTGGAACCCGGAGAAAAAGGCGTAAAAGTTCACGCTCGGATTTTGAGAGGGTCTGAACTACGAAAGATCAAACTTCTCGGCTCTGGAGTGTTTGGCTCTGTGCACAAGGTACTTACACACTCTGATGTCATTACATGAGCTCATACTGAAACCTGACAATAACTCGTATAAGTTACTGAACTGTTTCCTCTAGGTGTTTTCCTAATACATTCTTTCCTTCTTTATTTTGGCTCCTTGTATAGTTCTCCTTTTTCGTTTGTATCTTCACAGGGAGTTTGGATACCAGAAGGAGACACAGTAAAGATTCCAGTGGCTATCAAGACTATCCAAGACCGCACAGGACGACAGACCTTTCAGGAAGTTACAGATGTAAGACACACACACACACACACACACACACACGCACACACACACACACACACACACACACAAATCATTCCAAAAAGTGTAAAAAAAAACTCAGTACTTGAAATTCATTTGCTGCGTATTCAAAAAAGGATTACACGCCGAGACACTGGCAATCTTCTATTTATTACAAGTGCATTTAAAAATAAACAGACAGAAGTGAAAAAAATTAGCAAGGAAAGAGTGATGTGTGTGTGTGTGTGTGTGTGTGTGTGTGTGTGCGTGTGAGCGCACATGTTTGTGAGCTAAAGACAGAGAGCAAATAATACTACAACACACACAAACACACACACACACACACATAGCCTATATACGCTACTGTTCAAAAGCTTGGGCTAGTAAGATTTTCTTTTTTTTTTCTTAATTCAGCAAAGATGCATTAAATTGACCAAAAGTGACAATAAAAACATTTACAATGTTACAAAAACTTTCTATTTATGATAAAAGCTATTGTTTTAAATTTTCTATTCATCAAAGAATACTGAAATAATATTAAGCAGTACTGTTTCCAAAATTGATAATTGTAAGAAATTATTCTTAAGCAACAAATCAGCATATTAGTATGATTTCTGAAGAATCATGTGACACTGAAGACCGAAGACTAATGATGCTGAACTGTTTTTAATTTTAAAGTAAATTTATTTTTTTTTAATTAGAAACAATTTAAATTGTACAATATTTGAAATATTATTAAAATGTTAATAAATTTTTTACTATTTTATTTTATTTCATTTTAAAATATAATTCTCTATCAGATCTACTGTATTTTTGATCACATAAATGCAGTTTGTTGCGTAATACGAGACTTAATTAAAAAACATTTAAAAATCATACCAACCCCAAACTTTTGAATGGGTTGCACTGTGATTAATAAATGATCACAATTCATGTTCATTTAATTTAGATTTTTATTTGTTTTGACAGTGACATATAAGACATTTATAAGACGTATTAATACGTATTAATATACGTTAACCATTCATTAATACCTTTTACAAGACAACAAAATAAAAACATTAAAAAACAGCGTACACACAAAATGACATTCTGAATGATTTCTGTTGTCTTGCAGCATATGTTGGCTATGGGGAGTTTGGACCACCCGTATATAGTGCGGCTCTTGGGCATCTGTCCGGGACCCAGTCTGCAGCTGGTCACTCAGCTCAGTCCACAGGGGTCGCTGCTGGAGCACATCCGCCAGCGCAGAGACGGCCTCAACCCTCAGAGACTGCTCAACTGGTGTGTGCAGATCGCCAAGGTGAGAGGGTCAGAAAGTGGCTATTCAGGTATTCAGATCATTTCAAGCCCACTTAAACAAACTCAAGTCTTTCCTCACTTGCTCCCTGCTAGGGTATGTACTATCTAGAGGAGCAGAGAATGGTCCACAGGAACCTGGCTGCCCGCAACATTCTGCTCAAGAGTGACTTTATAGTTCAAATAGCGGATTATGGCATCGCTGACCTCCTTTACCCTGACGACAAGAAGTACTTCTTAAATGAAATGAAGGTAAAGCAGACTTACAAATTACACTCCTGGTCAAAAGTTTGGAATAATAAAGATTTTTTAAAGTCTTATGGTCACCAAGGCTGCATTTATTTGATCAAAAATACAGTGAAACAGCAATATTGTGAAGTATTATTACAATTTAAAAAAAAAAAAAAATTCTAAAGAAACATTTCTTTTTATTATCAATGTTGAAAACAATTGTGCTCCTTAATTTTTTTTGTGGAACCATAATACACTACCATTCAAAAGTTTGGGGTAAGTAAGATAAAAAAACTAATACTTTTATTCAGCATGGGTGCATTAAACTGATCAAAAGTTACAGTAAAGGAATTTATAATGTTACAAAAGATTTCTATCGCAAATAAATGCTGTTCTTATGAGCTTTCTGTTCATCAAAGAATCCTGAAAAAATATATAAATCACAATTTCCACAAAAATATGAACTGTTTTCAACATTGATTATAATCAGAAATGTTTCTTGAGTATCAAATCAGCATATTAGAATGATTTCTGAAGGATCATGTGACACAGAAGGCTGGAGTAATGACGCTGAAAATTCAGCTTTACATCACAGTATTAAATTACATTTTAAAATATATTACTATAGAAAACGCTTCACATTTTACAATATTACTGTTTACTCTATTTTTGATTAAATAAATGCAGCCCTGGTGAGCAGAAGAGACTTCTTTTAACAACACAAAAATCTTAGTGTATATGTAGTGTATATGCACTGCTACTATATTCCAATCAGTTCCCAAACCAGTAATCTCTACTCTGTGTCTCTGACATTTTTCCTAATGTTTTTAAATCCTAGACGCCAATTAAGTGGATGGCTCTTGAAAGCATCTTGTTCCGCAGATACACACACCAGAGTGATGTATGGAGCTACGGTGAGTCCGTGTGTTGCAAGATAAATTGGTACTGTAAAAAACTGCACTTTGGAGTTGGAGAATCAATAAAAGCCCTCTCTATCTCTAGGCGTGACGGTCTGGGAAATGATGTCATATGGGGCAGAGCCATACTCTGCTATGCGACCACAAGAAGTACCTGATCTGTTAGAGAAAGGCGAACGGCTTTCTCAACCTCAGATCTGCACCATCGATGTCTACATGGTCATGGTCAAATGTGAGTCTTCTTATAGCCCATAATGCAAAGTGGAACTGATCTTATGCTTCTGGATTTGATCCCATCTCATATATCATCTAGCAGGGCATGTTTGCACGAAAACTTCTGGAAAGATTGTAAATACAAATTAGGGATGCACAATATATCAGTGCCAAATCTGTATTGGCCAGTTTGTAACATTTAATTGTGCATGCTCATTTCCGCTATTTTTACATTTGACGTCATCTCATGCACACTTAACGTGAATTTTTAAAAACATTTATTATAAAATAACATTTTTAAATGTAATCCATTTTCATACTGTACATTATAATGTTGTTATTCTCAATTTACTTGTAGCATTTAAAATTATTGCTTTTTTTCTAAATGGATTTTGACAAAATATTATAGAATTTACCATTCAAACATTTTTGACAGAAGTCTCTTAAATATAGTAAAATAAAGTAAATGTAGTAAAAACAGTAATTTTGTGAAATATTATTTAAACATTTGATATATATTTTAAATGTAATTTATTCCTGTGATGGCAAAGCTGAATTTTCAGCATCTTTACTCTAGTCTTCAGTGTCACATGATCCTTCTGATATGCTTATGTTGTGCTCAAGACATTTTTGAACTTCCATTTATTGGCTATTGGCCATAACTTGAAGATAATTATCTGTATCAGTCAGAATATTTATATATCAGTGCATTCCTAATGTTTCAACAGGTTGGATGATTGATGAAAATGTTCGCCCGACTTTTAAGGAGCTAGCCAATGAGTTTACCCGAATGGCCAGAGACCCTTCTCGGTATCTTGTCATCAGAGTAAGGCAAACGAACAGAGTACCTCATTGTTTTCTGGTCATGTCAGAACTTGGAAGTGTTTGGATGACTGTTGTTGATTGATGTTCCTCCACTAGGAGGAGTACAGAGCTCCTGACTCGGCCTCGGATGAGTCCCATCAGAGAGGAACTGAGATGGACATTCTAGGGGTGGCCCTGGATGACCAGGAAGATGAAGTCTTGGAAGATACCATTGACATGCCACGCTATGTAACACCATCTAGAAACATCTCTAGACTGCGTTTAGATTCCTATCGGGTACGTTATATAATATTGACCATGATCAATACATAATGATTTGAAAATTGACTAATATACTCTACAAGATTTTTGAATGTTTTTGAAAGAAGATTCTTATGCACAGTAAGGCTGCATTTAAAAAAAAAAAAATACAGTGAAAACAGGAACATTGTGAAATATTATTACTATTTACATGGACTGTTTTCTATTTTAATATATGTTAAAATGTAATTTATTCCTGTGCTGGCAAAGCTGAAATTTCAGCATCATTACTCCAGTCTTCAATGTCACGTGATCCTTCAGAAATCATTCTAATATGATGATTTGCTGTTGTGCTGCTTAATATTTTTGTGGAAATCATTACACATTTTTTTCCAGGATTCTTTGATAGTGTTTTTATTGTCACTTTTGATCTATTTAATGCATGCTTGCTGAATAAAAGTAATAATTTCTTTCAAAAACACACTTTCAAAAACGTACTGACCCATATCGTCAGATGATTTGTGGAGGCTGTTTGAATAACAAATTAAACAGCATAACTTTTCTTCATACTTTTCTTTTTATTATTACACCAGTCAAGTCTGACTCCCTCCAATATTGCTGGATATCTACCAATGACCCCTGGTGTGGAGAGCTCTGTACAGGTCAGTGTTTCACAATCATGTCTAAAGCTCATTTCAGTAAAATAGTTTTAGGTTGAGACCATCCATATAATGGACTTGCGCATATCTTACAGCATATGTCTTAACACCACTTATGATAGCTCAATATATTGTCCACCTCATTTTGCTGTAGACGGGATGGGCTTCTCGTTCCCGACTGGACTCTGCGTGCACTGTTTCTGTGAGCTCGGAGGGACAGGAAACTGCAGTGGAACTGGAAATGAACGATGACTTCTCATTGGTTGGCAACATGAGGAGGGTCACACATCGCGAGGACAGCGCTTACATGTCGCAGCGGGACAGCCTATCAGGGCCTCCGGAAACAACCTCCACAGGCACTCAAGGAGAAGAGGACCAAAGTGAATATGTGTTGCCTGGATTTGGTGAAAGTCCAGAGAAAGGTGAGGATAAGCAAATTAAAGAGACATGTGTGCGTGTAACCTTTATCAATTAATTTCTGCAAAATGTTGGTGTGTCAACTTTTTAAGGTCATGTGAAGCCATAATGAATTATCTGCGGAAGCCCATTTCTGCCTTTAGAGTAAAAAAAATATTGTGAGATAATGTTTAAAATAAGAAATACATTTACGTTGTGAGATATAAAACTACACTGAAATATAAATATATAATTATGACGTATGAAGTCACAATGAATGTTATTCAGGGCTGCACTGCACAAGTACACTCAAACCATTGTACTGTTGTTTAACAATATACTGATTGTTCAGCGGACAAAACGCCTTTCTGAAAAAACTTTCAGAAGACAAAATCTCCGTTTTGAAAGTTTTGACTTGTGAAAATTACATGATTAGTACCTTAATACAGTACATGCCATTGTAAAGACTGTCCATAAGTCCATCCCTCTCATCCCTGACACTAGGTCAATTATGTTAAATTCAGAATAGAGTGCAACGGTTGGGTTCTGGAAGTAAATACTCCATTCATTTTCTCCATAGGAAATTGATAATGATTGTTGTTGTGACAGACCTGTTGTGAGCCCTGAGGTTATTAATCGATGGTATTTGCTTCTGTTAAAGCCATCAGTCTGCATTATTTCAACTTATTTTTTACAATAATTGTGTTTAACAGCTGAATTTGGGGTGAAAACTACATTATCCATGATGTTGCGAGTTGCGACAAGAAAATCATGCCAAAAGAGCTTCTTAGCTCCACCCACTCCCATAAAGCACTGCAAATGACGTAATCGAGTCGGTCTCCCTATATTCTCAAAACACTTATACTTATTATACTTCATATCAACAACTTTAAATGAATAGTTTTATATTTCTCCATCGTTTATTAATTCGATTATGTTGTTCACAATGCTTCATGGGATTGGAATTATTTCCCTCATTAAAGTCGTTAAGTCTTGTACTTTTGTCTTTTTGTCCGATTTTCAAATACTTTTTTGCTTCAAATAATTGTTGTGATTCACATCATATCTGGTTGGCTTGGTTCATGGCACTTTAACCAAGACTTTTTTGAACATCCCTATGGGAAAAATGAATGGATTCCGGAACCAACGTTGCTGAAAAAGCTAAGAAATAAAGTCGCAATCGCAATTTCTTTTTATAATTTTTTTATCGGAGGTGGACATTGACTTTCATATTCATGAGTACTCGTGTTAACACATCTCTTGTTTTATGATTTTCTTCAGAAACTCTTCTATTACCATCATCACGTTCAACACGTTCTCAAAGGAGACTGTCAAGAGGTCATTCGGGCGACTTTTTAGAAGCCCGCAACGGGCCAGGTGAAGAATACGAGTATATGAACAACCAGACTCTCTCACTCAGCCATATACCAGGGCAGCTTAAAGATTACAATCAGCGACCGCCACGAAACCGCAGTGCCTCCTTCAACCCTGCCGGGTTGTACAGCAATCACAAACCTCAAGGGTCCGGCAGACCCAGTAAGAGATCATCGATCGAGGGCTCAGAAAGTAGCGGAGGTCTCTCCCAGTCCTCGACTGACCAAAGGAGTCACAGCGATGGCGATTTCCTGTCCAGTGAAGCCGAGTACATGGATGCTGATCTAGATCTTCAGGAGGTTCAGTACGAGTACATGGACATCCGTGCTGGAGGAGGAGGAGGAGCACCAGCAACCAACATGGTTGTCAAACTTCACCTCCCAAGACCAGTTTCCCACCCTCTTCTCAAAAGATCGCCACAAGACGATGTAGACGAGTATGTGGAGGATGACTATCAGTACACGAACAGCCAGCCTCGGCTAAGGAATTCGCTCAGGGTGCAGGGGTTAATGGAAGGGGAAGGAGAAGTGTATGAATATGAGGATATGGACTCGTTGGCTGCAGGTGGAGCCTCGGAAGCTGAGTACCAGAACATGGAGGGAGAAGACGAGGAGAGTGTTGGACTGAGGGACGGGGAGTGTTCAGGGGGACCGGGGTCTGGAGCGTATGTAAAAGTGCGTGCAGGGATGGAACATAAAGCTTTTGATAATCCTGACTACTGGCACAGCAGGTCGTTTCATAAAACCAGTGCTGTCCGCACATAGAGGCGGAGAATGGATTGAAGGAACTTGATGCAAATGAACAAATGCAGGTTGAACCGTCTTCCGTGACCAATGTTCAGGATATTATCAATAATTGGCACACATCCATGATAAAACTGATACAACCATGACAAAATAAATGTATTTTGATGTAAAATGTATTCCTGATGTAAAAAAATGTGCCATTAAGTGGTTTAAATATCTTTAAACCAGAGCAGCTTCGTTTTTTTTTTTTTATATAAAGTCTTTAAAGGAAAGGTTCTTTATTGGCATTGATGGTTCTATAAAGAACCTTTCACATTAATGGAACCTTTGGAAACTATAAAAGTGCTTTAGAATAAAAGGTTCTTTCAACTAAGGAAATAATTAACACACGGATCCAACCAAACCTGACGAAGTATCTGTTGTCATTGGTCGGTGTCTGTCAGTGCAGTGTGAATTGGCTTTAGGGAACCCAAAATGGTTCTTCTATGGCAAGGATGCCCAATCCTGCTCCTGGAGATGTACCTCCCTGCAAAGTTCAGCTCCAGCCCTGATCAAACCCAACTGAAGCAGCTGAACTCTTGATAGTTAGGTGTGTTTGATCTCCAGGATCGGACACCCCTGTTCTGTGGCATTACTGTGAAAACCCTCTTTTAGAACCTTTATTTTTTAAGAGTGTATGGTGGAGGTGCCAGAATTACCAGATTAATGAGCTTCACATTGAAAGCACTGATTTTTACATTACATCTTGATGTGTATGTACGGTATGTAAGTGTGTGGTTACTTAAAATGTTCTGTTAATGCCAAGTTTGTGTAACTCATCGAGTGAAGCCATACGTTTGCTGTTTGTGCTTTTGAGAGTGAGTGTTCTTCTTAAATATATGTTATCTAGTGTGTTCATGAAGTACCCAATTCAGTCAACAGCTGTTACTGCCATACCACTGTGCATCTGTGCCATACCATTCAGATTGCACTCAAATTATCCCCCAATGTCAAATCTGGGGTATTTACATTTGGAATTTATAAAATAATTATCTGATAATGTCAGTAAAATAGCATATTGATTGAATTTGGGTGAAGTTGTTTTTCTTTGAGAGGTGTTGTGCATGCCTTATGAACAAATCATAATGAAGTACTTGTATTATATTTCAAATGAAATGGCCAGTAAACAAGCTTTTACAGCGAAACTATAGTTTTGTACAAACATATCGAACTAAAGTATTTTCTCAACTTTGTAACAGTTTGAAATGATTTTATATTTACTGTTTGAAACCTGTTGTCTTACACTTTTAATAAAAATGTTTCAATATAAACCTGAACTAAACTTTTGAAACCTTTGCTCTCATACTCCCACATTTTTTCTGCTTCCTGTGTTTTGGTGTGGTAGTTTCTCAACACATATTTTAATATGAGTTTATAGCTATAAGAACTATAAAGACAATTCCTGAACAGCCAGACAGATTTATGCTCTGTGTGTTTATGTGTTTCAAATGGTTATAGGTGGAGAACCTATTAGTGGGTGAGTAATTCATCTGATCGTTATGGTTCCCATGAACTGGTCTAATTTTCACAGATGCCACTGACTGTATTATACTGTAGCCTATGCTATGATTAAGTAATTTACAACAGAATAAAATGCATATTCTTGCAGATACAAGCCTTTTTATGATTCATTTTTACATAATAGATTTCAATTGAAAAGAAAAGTACTCTTAAGTTGACAAATTAAACGTATTGTTATATTTATCAAACACCATACTAATACTGTGTTTGACCCCCTTTCGCCTTCAGAACTGCCTTAATTCTACGTGGCATTGATTCAACAAGGTGCTGAAAGCATTCTTTAGAAATGTTGGCCCATATTGATAGGATAGCATCTTGCAGTTGATGGAGATTTGTGGGATGCACATCCAGGGCACGAAGCTCCCGTTCCATCACATCCCAATGATGCTCTATTGGGTTGAGATCTGGTGACTGTGGGGGCCATTTTACTACAGTGAACTCATTGTCATGTTCAAGAAACCAATTTGAAATGATTCGAGCTTTGTGACAAGGTGCATTATCCTGCTGGAAGTAGCCATCAGAGGATGGGTACATGGTGGTCATAAAGGGATGGACATGGTCAGAAACAATGCTCAGGTAGGCCGTGGCATTTAAACGATGCCCAATTGGCACTAAGGGGCCTAAAGTGTGCCAAGAAAACATCCCCCACACCATTACACCACCACCACCAGCCTGCACAGTTGTAACAAGGCATGATGGATCCATGTTCTCATTCTGTTTACGCCAAATTCTGACTATCCATCTGAATGTCTCAACAGAAATCGAGACTCATCAGACCAGGCAACATTTTTCCAGTCTTCAACTGTCCAATTTTGGTGAGCTTGTGCAAATTGTAGCCTCTTTTTCCTATTTGTAGTGGAGATGAGTGGTACCCGGTGGGGTCTTCTGCTGTTGTAGCCCATCCGCCTCAAGGTTGTGCGTGTTGTGGCTTCACAAATGCTTTGCTGCATACCTCGGTTGTAACGAGTGGTTATTTCAGTCAAAGTTGCTCTTCTATCAGCTTGAATCAGTCGGCCCATTCTCCTCTGACCTCTAGCATCAACAAGGCATTTTCGCCCACAGGACTGCCGCATACTGGATGTTTTTCCCTTTTCACACCATTCTTTGTAAACCCTAGAAATGGTTGTGCGTGAAAATCCCAGTAACTGAGAAGATTGTGAAATACTCAGACCGGCCCGTCTGGCACCAACAACCATGCCACGCTCAAAATTGCTTAAATCACCTTTCTTTCCCATTCTGACATTCAGTTTGGAGTTCAGGAGATTGTGTTGACCAGGACCACACCCCTAAATGCATTGAAGCAACTCCCATGTGATTGGTTGATTAGATAATTGCATTAATGAGAAATTGAACAGGTGTTCCTAATAATCCTTTAGGTGAGTGTATATGACATTGATTTTGCCGGGGGAAAAAATACAGGCCTATTTTTGTTCAATACTATTTTGAGGTAATTGTGTTCAATAATATTTTTATTGAATAGTATTTTGAGGTAACTATGGTACTTAGGCTTATACAGTACAATACAATAGAATTATTGCATTTATTTGTGTGTGTCAGTTGTATAAAAATCAAGCACCTGGGCCTTCATTTTACTATTGCATGCGTTAAATACATAATATATGCAATAAATGTAATAAAAAAGAACAATAACATTAATTTGTAAGGCCGTGTCACACAGGAATGTGACAGGACCTGAAGTGACAGGACCTGACGGTTGGCCATTTTAAACTGCCATTACTCAGCATGCTAGCAGGAAAACTGTTAACATGCAAGCAAGGAATTTCAGTAACCTTTTTAGACATGTTTTGGATTTAAAACATTTTCATTATTTTCTGGAATGTTTTACCGTGACAGGGCCTGACCCTTTAGCTCGTCTTCCTAAAAAAAAACATACAAAAACAAGCTTAAAATACAATTCAATGACAGAATTCAGCCTTGATCAATATCAGCTTCACCTGGGTCAAATGATGTCCCTTCCTCTGAGTGATACCCTTAAAGGCGTATTTCACACATTTTATGTAGAGTTTTATGTAAACGTGACAGGACTGACCAAAAACATGGGGACAGTTGTCAAATAGAATTTATTTGTAGAATTGATATATAATTTCATGTTTTTGATCAGTTGATGTGAATGATAACAGCTTAAACTTGCTATTGATGGAGTTTTTTTTCTAAATAACAGTTTTTAGCTACACAAAACTATGAAAGCTGTAGCTCCAATTTGGCTGAGGACAATGACATGGACAGGTTCTCTTACGAGAGGTTCTCTCGTATTGCGTAAGTAGCTTACGCATCGGGAAAGTCTTCTTTCTTCGAGATCTGAAGCCAAAAAATTATCCTTAATTTTGTATTCATTGTCAACGCAGTGCAGCAGCTGACAGACCTAGGCAGGCTAAATAAGCGTGCTCATTGGCCTATCGGTGAGCGCTCTGAACGCGGCAACCAATGAGGGCGCTTCGCGCCCTCCACACCCTTCTAACCGTCAGAATGGGCGTGGCCAGCGTGTATATATTCAGCGCTCACAGGCTAAAATTCTGATTTTCTTGTCTTCAGCGACGCTCTTCGCATCGCTGGATCTTGAGAGCCGCCGCCGTTGAAACCAGCGACCAGCAAGCTTAGGACAGCGCCTGAGGAAGCCGGCCGTCTTCGCCGCCTTCAGCCATCCGTGCCTGCTACGCTATCCGGCGACATATCCTTTACATTATTACTGTTTCTGTGTGTACTCTAAAAGAGCACGAGGCGTTTTTGTAAAAACGCCTCGTTTTTGCGGCTCGTGCCGCGCCCCGCTCAGCAACGGAGACCGCCACCTCTCTGCGCTCTCCGCCTGGGCCGCGGGCACGCCGCCACCGCACTCTCCGAGTGCGAAGAGCTTTCAATGTCGACCCTGCGGGCTCGACTTGAAGCTTTCGACCAAGCTGTCGCTCCGCCTGTCCCTGCCGGGCCGCGCAATAAGAAGCGCCGCTCGCAGCGACCACCGGAGACTGTTGTGACTGAGGAGCTCGCCGGAACCTCTCCCTCGAGCTCTCTCTCGCCCTCTCCCTCCCGGCCGCTCTACCGCCGGCTCTGCCCGCGCCGCCGCCGCGTCAGGAGATGAGGAGAATGTGATAGATACCCGTACTCTCCCTCTGTTCGAGCCGTGCAGTACGCCGCTCACAAGGGATGGCAGAAGCGGACGGTCTCGGAGCGAGTTTCCTCTCCCTCTGTTCGAGCCGTGCAATACGCCGCTCACGAGGGATGGCAGGAGCGGACGGTCTCGGAGCGAGTTTCCTCTCCCTCTGTTCGAGCCGCGCAAACTGAGCCGCTCACAAGGGATGGCAGAAGCGGACGGTCCCGGAGCGAGTTTCCTCTCCCTCTGTTCGAGCCGTGCAATACGCCGCTCACGAGGGATGGCAGGAGCGGACGGTCTCCCGCGGTCTCCCGCTGTTTACCCCGCAGTCAACGAGCCGGTATCTACCCGCTCGCCTGCGCGCATCCGCCGTTCTCACGGCAACCCAGAAAAATGTCGCCCGCCCCTGAATGTAACTCCTGTGCCCGCCCTCGAGCGCTCACACATACTAACGAACATTTTCGCCCCGACGCCGCCATCGCGCGTCGCGCCTCACACTTTATGTTCCCCGTCTAAAGCCACCGGGACACTGTGTGTAAAACGGCCAGCTATCGCTGCGTGCGATCTGCCGTATCTAAGCACCAAGAGCGCGCGCGCCGCGCCCGCCCCTCCGTTTCGAGCTCTCGAGCCCGCGATGCGCGGCGATCGGAGCCCGGAGGCCATTCTGCCCCTGGCTGCACACGCAAAAGCGTGGGAAACTATTCCAGGCGCATCAGAACGGGTGCTAAGCACAGTAAAACAGGGCTATACTCTGCAGTTCGCTCGCCGCCCTCCGCGCTTTCAAGCGCGTATCGAGACCAGAGTGAATGGGGAAGTAGCACATCTACTTCGAGCAGAAATAGCTACACTTCTGTGCACAAGGGCTATGGAACCGGTTTCCCCTTCCATGAGCGAGTCGGGCTTTTACAGTCGTTATTTCCTCGTTCCCAAGAAGGACGGAGCACTCAGACCAATTTTGGATCTGAGACGTTTGAACGAGGCTCTTATGAGAAGACCGTTCAAAATGCTCACAACCAGACAAATTCTCGCGCAAATTCGCCCGAGGGACTGGTTTATATCTCTCGATCTAAAAGACGCGTGCTTTTCAGATCCTGATAATACCCCGTCACAGGCCATTCTTGAGATTCGCCTTCGACGGTCAGGTATATCAGTACACGGCCCGCCTGTCGACACAGCGCGCGCGCTGCATTCGACGCCTGGCCGCGTCTCTCCGGCCGGGCAGCACCGTACCTCTCAAAACATTTCAGAGGCTACTGGGTTGTGTGGCCTCAGCCGCAGCAGTGCTTCGGCTGGGTCTTTTACGAATGCGCCCGCTACAATGCTGGCTGAATGCCCGAGTGCCTCACAGAGCATGGGCTTCCGGCGGTATTCGCATCAGAGTGACTCAGAGCTGCGTTTCAGCTCTGAAGCCCTGGTTAGCGGCCGACTGGTACCAGCGGGGAGTGACAATGGGAGCTATCTCACACCGCAAAATTATCTCGACGGACGCTTCCACCTCAGGCTGGGGCGCTCTGTTCGAGGGCAAACCGGCTTTTGGCCTATGGTCAGACCGGGAAAAATGCCTCCACATAAACTGTTTGGAGATGATAGCGGTCGAGAACGCGCTCAGGCGCTTCCTCCCATTCATACGGGATCACCATGTGCTAGTCCGCTCGGACAACATGTCCGTGGTATCCTATGTGAACCGACAGGGCGGTGTCAGATCCAGGAATCTGTGCAGGCTGACAGAACGCCTTCTCGTGTGGGCTTACCGCTCGCTGCGCTCGCTGAGAGCCGCGCACGTACCGGGCCACCTGAATGTCGGTCCAGACAGACTGTCCAGGGACAACATTCCCCCGGGAGAATGGTCTCTGCACCTCCAGACAGTCCAGTTTCTCTGGCGCCTATTCGGCAGAGCGGAAATCGACCTCTTTGCGTCGAAAGACAATGCTCAATGCCTGAAGTTTTAATTTGAAGAGCGAGGACGCGCTGTCCCAGACATGGCCCAGCCTCCCGCTGTATGCTTTTCCTCCGATCTCCCTGTTGCCACAGGTCATTTCGAGGATCAGAGAAACGCACCACTCAGTGCTGCTTATAGCCCCGCGATGGGAAAACCAAACTTGGTACCCAGAGCTAGTGAGGCTGTCGCACTCACCCCCGTGGCCGATCCCGGTGAGAAAGGATCTCCTCTCCCAAGCCGCTGGATCGATCTGGCATCCCCATCCAGAGCGCTGGTCGCTGCATGCATGGGTGATCAACGGATACCCGTTGACCTGTCAGAAGGGGTCGTGAACACGATCACACAGTCGAGAGCCCCCTCCACGAGACGGCTCTATGCGTCTAAATGGTCGGTGTTTTCTAAATGGTGCGCTACTCAAAACCTGGATCCGCGCGCATGCGGGGTCCCGCGGGTGCTCTCCTTCTTACAAGAGCTGTTGGAAAAGGGCAGATCCCCTTCCACGCTCAAAGTATATGTGGCCGCTATTACAGCGTTCGCTGAGACGACGCGCGGCCGGGAAATGGGAAGGAATGAGCTCATTATCCGCTTCCTCAGAGGAGCTAGACGGATGAATCCCCCGCGGCCCCCCTCGGTTCCCTCGTGGGATCTGTCCTTGGTCCTGGCGGCCCTAAAGGCTTTTCCCTTTGAACCGCTTGAATCCGCGGATCTAAAGTATCTGTCGCTTAAAACCGTTTTTCTGATAGCTCTGTCTTCAGTCAAACGAGTGGGTGATTTGCACGCGCTATCTGTTAGCCCTGCATGTCTCGAGTTCGGGCCGAATGACTCGAAAGTCATTCTCAGACCGAGGCACGGTTACATCCCCAAAGCGATTGGAACCCTGTTTAGGGCACAAGTTATTTCCCTCTCGGCTCTGCCAGCATCCGATAGTGGGGACAGTGATAACCTCCTATGCCCTGTCCGGGCGCTGAGAGTTTACATCACGCGCTCCGCCGCTTTCAGGCGTTCAAAGCAGCTCTTTGTTTCCTTCGGCGGACGCACCAAAGGTCTTGCCGCCTCGAAGCAGAGCTTGTCCAGGTGGATAGTGGACGCGATAGCAGCAGCTTATGCCTCCAAACACCTGCAGTGCCCTCTGGGCATCAGAGCCCATTCCACTAGAGGCATGGCCTCGTCGTGGGCCTGGTCCAGCGGAATTTCTATCCACGACATTCGTATGGCGGCGAGCTGGGCCTCCCCGTCAACATTCGTGAGGTTTTATAACCTGGAAGTTCCTGCCCTACAGGCAAAAATATTGTCAGTATAAGTGACATGTATGCTCTGCCCAGCTCCCGTGTGCAGACTACGTTCATATGCTGGCGCTATTCTGGTAACTACTCAGGGTGAAGTGTTTGACTCAGACCGGCTGATCCGTTCTGTTTCCTATTTCCCGTTACGCGCTGTTATCGGTGCTGGCCCGCGCTGCTGGCCGCCCGCATTATTCTCTGCCGCGCGGGAATTTTTCTCTTCATGTGAGACCGACTATGTCGTTTTCTCCTACCCTTATGAGTGCTTATGTACTGTATGGGCTCGCTCCGCCGGCCCTACTGTTTGTACTGTTATGTTTATAGACCGGCCGCGCCGCTCTATTTCATATGCTGCATGAAGTGCATGTACTGCGCTGGCCCGTCTCTCCGACCGGCCACATTTCCCAGCAGAGTGTTTTCCCCGGTTCCCCTGGGATTCATGGGCTGGATGCTCGGCGCACACGGCGTTGACAAAGGGTTCCCGATGCGTAAGCTACTTACGCAATACGAGAGAACCTCTCGTAAGAGAACGTACTCGGTTACTAATGTAACCTCGGTTCTCTCTAGAAGAGGGAACGAGTATTGCGTAACCTGCCGTGTCGCGCCACGAGCTTTTGCGCTTCAGACTGCGAAAACCAGAATTTTAGCCTGTGAGCGCTGAATATATACACGCTGGCCACGCCCATTCTGACGGTTAGAAGGGTGTGGAGGGCGCGAAGCGCCCTCATTGGTTGCCGCGTTCAGAGCGCTCACCGATAGGCTTAAGCAGTTGCAGCCGAGCAGCCAATGAGCACGCTTATTTAGCCTGCCTAGGTCTGTCAGCTGCTGCACTGCGTTGACAATGAATACAAAATTAAGGATAATTTTTTGGCTTCAGATCTCGAAGAAAGAAGACTTTCCCGATGCGTAAGCTACTTACGCAATACTCGTTCCCTCTTCTAGAGAGAACCGAGGTTACATTAGTAACCGAGTACGATTTGTACAAGGCTCTCAGCCCGCCCTCTGTTCGTTGATTGGCCGGCTGTTTTGAGGCCGGAGGAAAACTGGGAGATAGGTCGCTAGCTCAGACGGAGTACAGAAGCGAACTGAAATTGAGCGGAAGTAGTCAGGCTATCGACCTGTTTTCCAGATGTATAAAGGACAATCTTCAATGATTTGGCGCCATCTTGAGGTAATGAAACAGCATCGGTCAACACATTTACATAATTGCACAAGTTAATATAAAGTTGTGGGATTTGAGGAAGTGTCCTAAAATCCTAAATTTAATATAAAATATACTGAGATCATTGCAGTAAACAGACTCACCGACTGCATGCCAGAGGCATAAAAACATTTTAATTGCTTCCAGAAACACACTTTTACATTAAACGTTTCACATTTATTCCTTAAAGCTGTTTCTGCACAATATTCGCTGCTTCTTGGACCACATAGCACTTTTGACCGCGTCTCTCAGTGGTAGCAGGGGTCTGTAGAGTTGAAGAAGACACCAGCAGAAGCTTTTGTTGCTGAAAACTCTCATCAGAGACCGAAACTTCATCCAGGTACTGCTTCAGATTGGTCCTCAGTCGTTCATTCTCCTGTAACAGAAGCTCTTTCTCTCGCTTCAGACACGAACTGTCAAGCTGAACCTTGTTGTAACGTTGCCAAAACTTCCCAAGAGGAGAATAGTCATGTACTAGCTGTGGACAGAGGATAGGACAAGGGGAGAAAAGTCAAAAGACAACACAAAAGATATAGCCTACTGAATTTAACAGATGACTAGAATAATGCAGTAATGAAACTGCATGAAATATCTGAAATGACTTCCCCCAAAGCGACATATATCTGAGTGAAACAGGATATCCATTGAGAAAATAATGATTTTGATTTTTCTATCTGGAATTAATTGGATTGTAAAAAGCGGCCACTCCATGTCAGAATGATGGCAGATTTAAAAGCAAGTGGTTTACAGTAGTTTGTGGGATTGTGATGGAGTGTGATTTTAATAAACCTGAGTGAGTTTCTCATCCGCCGACTTCATGGCATTGGCTTTCTCCTGACTCAGCTCTTCTTCACTCAATGATGATTTGTAGAAGGGCAGAACCTTCTCGTGCTCCGTCTCCATCTTACTGCACACCTCAGAGAGACGCATCAACCTTTCCCCCTATGAAGAGACAGAATGGGTGACTGATTGGATGTTGAGAGTATTGCTAATATTAATTCATTTAGTTCCAGAATTACATAATCTCTACTTCCAATAAATATACAAAATGCATCCCTGTTGCAAGAAAAAAATATATATTTCTGGTCTACTAATGATACAAGACACAGTTTCTCCTGTTTCAGCTTGACTAAGATATTAACTAATAAGGATGTATCTAAACTAAATAAAGTTGTATGTTTTATTATGCATAAAATGCTTAAATGTTAATGTATCATTAAAAGACATTCTGTGCTCTGATATGGTTTTGCATGTAGCGTGAAATTATGATGTTTTTGGTATGTCCCCGATTCTCATTTTAAGCATGTAAAACATTAAATATAATAGATTTTAAATGTTGGTCATTAAAGTTATTGGCCAGAGCGTGAAAATACTCTATTAAGCAATCCAAAATTGCATCTCACCAAGTTTCAACATCCTTGTTGATCCTGGAACAACATTCCAATCAACCAATCAGATTCAAGGGCTAGGTTTACAGTTAATGTTCAGTTAAGGCTTATAACAATGATTAGGGGTTTCACCGTTCTTATACAGCTGTCATTTCCCTCTGATTTGAGAAGTTATGGTTAGGTTTAGATTTAGAGGTACGAATAGTTGTTAGGACAATGTTTTTGGACAGGAATGTTGTTGCAGGATTAACAAAATATAACTAGTACTTGAAGGCATAAAGCAGTTGTTTGGAAAATGTTTAAATGTGGGTGTAAGAAATTTACCAAAGCTACTGTCTCCTGTAGTTTTTTAGCAGCGTTGTTGCTTTGAACGGTAAGTTTAGTGAGCTGCTTTCTCCGAATGGTTTGGGCCGCACGGAGCTGGACTCTGAGATGTTGAACTTCCTGGCCGAGCTCATCACGGTCTGAACGAAGCTGCTGAACTGTTCCTCCACTTTGACTAGAGCTCAGCTGACAGCGCAGAGCTGAGATGGTCTCCTGCAAAAGTTTTGTACAGTTTAAACTGCAATAAAATCATCAAAATGATGAAATATCACAATTGGAAGAAAAATGCTTGTCCAAAGTAACACATCCCACACTGGATTTTTGTCTGACCTGCAGCTTCTGAATGTGCTTTTGAAGTGCATCGATCTCTTTAACACTCTGTTTATCCTTGACATCCAAAGAGTTAAATGCGATGATTTTGTCTTTGGTGGACTCGTTATATTCGTGTGAAACCTCCTTCATGTCTTGCCACAGTTTTTCCATAACCCCTTCCATCTGTTCTTTCACTGTTTGATTTTCCTCTTTGTTCTGCAAAAATAAAACCAACAAAATATAATTTTACCTTTGCTCTAGCTTGTTGACTAATCTAGTTTTTACTAAACATTAAAGCTGCAAGCAGCGATGAAAGGGCCCTCGCACCCCTGCCACCGCCACCCGGCGCCTTTAGGAAATGCCTTAAGATTACACTCACCAAATTTGAAGAGGATCAGATCAAAACTGTAGGAGGAGTATGTTAAAGTACAACATCAGGAAATTATGAAAAATGTCCAAAATCTAGGAGGAAGTTCAAAATAGATCACTTCCTGTTGTGTTTAGGGCTATGCTCCAAGAAACTTTTCTGTAGGTATTGGGTCAATACATGCATGTACCAAATTTCATACCTGTACGTGAAACCAGGAGCCGGGGCAAAATGTGGGGGCAATAATTTACCGAATTTGCCCCCCCCCCAATTCTGAAAACCATATCACACGTAAATTTTCACCACTTCTGAGGCGTATGCAAAGTTTCATGATTTTTCGAGCATGTTTTGTATTTGCCACACTTCCTGCTACCAGCAGGTGGCGCTATTGCTATAACCTAATATGAGCATGGTCATGTGTTCAGGACAGGACTCTTATCAAACATGTGAAGTTTGGGACAGATGGGAAATTGTATGGCTGAATTACTGCAGGCTGTCTGTGGTTGCCTAGCAACATCGGAACTGCATTCAACATTAATATTGAACTTATCTGATCATGCATATATCACCAGAAGGCCGAAATTGGGTGAACGTTTGTCAGGCCGCCGAGGGCACACCCTTCGACGAAAACTCTAGATCTTCGCAATTTAACGTCACAAAGGCCTTAAGATTACACTCACCAAATTTGAAGAGGATCAGATCAAATCTGTAGGAGGAGTTCGTTAAAGTACAACATCAGGAAATTACGAAAAATGCCCAAAATCTAGGAGGAAGTTCAAAATAGCTCACTTCCTGTTGTGTTTAGGGCTATGCTCCAAGAGACTTTTCTGTAGGTATTGGGTCATTACATGTATGTACCAAATTTCATACCTGTACGTGAAACCAGGAGCCGGGGCAAAATGTGGGGTCAATAATTTACCGAATTTGCCCCCCCCAATTCTGAAAACCATATCACACGTAAATTTTCACCACTTCTGAAGCGTGTGCAAAGTTTCATGAGTTTTCGAGCATGTTTAGGCCCTCTAAAAAGCGATTCACTTTGGAGAAGAATAATAATAATTAAAGCTGCAAGCAGCGATGAAAGGGCCCTCGCACCCGTGCCATCAACACTCGGTGGCTTTAGGAAGACAGAGCATGGTTGGGAAATGTACATTTAAGGAGGTATATATAGTAAGAGTATGTCAAAGTCAGTTACAAAATGTTTTGTATAATGGTGATAATAGCATGCTTCATGACTCAGCTAAGTGTTGCTAGCATGTTTAGTCTGTTTCTAGCATGCTTAGTACACAATTATTATGTGGTTAGTACTGCATTACTGTGTTAACCATGTCAGTTTCTGTTGCCAGTAGGTTGCGTTATGACTATAACTGAATATGAGCATGGATGTGTGTTCAGGACAGAACTCTTATCAAACGTGTGAAGTTTGGTGCAAATTGGACATTGCCTTCTTGAGTAACAACAAAGTCATGTTTCATTGAATTAGCATTCTTTAGCACGTACCTAAGCATTGTTAGCATGTTTTAACATGTTTCTAGCATGTTTAGAACTCAATGGCATTTTTAACATGTTGCTAGAACGGCATCAACGTGTTAAACATGTCACTTCCTGTTGCCAGTAGGTGGCGCTATTACTATAACTGAACATTCTCATGTAGATGTGTTCAGGCCATGACTCTTATCAAAAGTGTGAAGTTTGGGGCAGATTGGACATTCCATGCCTGAGTTACAGCAAATTCCTATTTAATTGCAATAATAGCATGCGTTAGCACTTGGCTAAGAGTTTGCTAGCATGTTTTAGCATGTTTCTAGTATGTTGTTAGCATGTTTAACACTTGCTGGCACTTTTTTATATGTTATTAGGAGTCCATAACAGTGTTAAACATGTCACTTCCTGTTGCCAGCAGGTGGCGCTATGACTGTAACTGAATATAAGCATGGTCATGTGTTCAGGACAGAACGCTTATCAAAAGTGTGAAGTTTGGGGCAGATTGGACATTCCATGCCTGAGTTACAGCAAATTCATATTTAATTGCAGTAATATCATTCTTTAGCACTTAGCTAAGTGTTTGCTAGTATGTTTCAGCATGTCTCTAGTATGTTGGTAGGATGTTTAGCACCTACTGGCATTTTTTTATATGTTATTAGGAGTCAAGAACAGTGTTAAACGTCACTTCCTGTTGCCAGCAGGTGGCGCTATGACTATAACTAAATATGAGCATGGACATGTGTTCAAGAGATAACTCTTATCAAACGTGTGAAGTTTGGGGTAGATTGTACATTGCCTTCTTGAGTAACAACAAAGTCCTGTTTCATTGAATTAGCATGCTTTAGCATTTAGCTAAGTATTGCTAGCATGTTTTAACATGTTTCTAGCATGTTTAGAACTCAATGGCATTTTTAACATGTTGCTAGAACGGCATCAACGTGTTAAACATGTCACTTCCTGGTGCCAGTAGGTGGCGCTATTACTATAACTAAATTTGAGCATAGACATGTGTTCAGGCCATGATTCTTATCAAACGTGTGAAGTTTGGGGCAGATTGGACATTCCATGCCTGAGTTACAGCAAATTCCTATTTAATTGCAATAATAGCATGCTTTAGCACTTAGCTAAGAGTTTGCTAGCATGTTTTAGCATGTTTGTAGTATGTTGTTAGCATGTTTAACACTTGCTGGCACTTTTTTATATGTTATTAGGAGTCCATAACAGTGTTAAACATGTCACTTCCTGTTGCCAGCAGGTGGCGCTATGACTGTAACTGAATATAAGCATGGTCATGTGTTCAGGACAGAACGCTTATCAAAAGTGTGAAGTTTGGTGCAGATTGGACATTGCCTTCTTGAGTAACAACAACATCCTGTTTCATTGAATTAGCATGCTTTAGCACTTAGCTAAGTATTGCTAGCATGTTTTAACATGTTTCTAGCATGTTTAGAAGTCAATGGCATTTTTAACATGTTGCTAGAATGGCATCAACGTGTTAAACATGACACTTCCTGTTACCAGTAGGTGGCGCTATTACTATAACTGAATATTCTCATGTAGATGTGTTCAGGACAGAACGCTTATCAAAAGTGTGAAGTTTGGGGCAGATTGGACATTCCATGCCTGAGTTACAGCAAATTCCTATTTAATTGCAATAATAGCATGCTTTAGCACTTAGCTAAGAGTTTGCTAGCATGTTTTAGCATGCTTCTAGTATGTTGTTAGCATGTTTAGCACTTGCTGGCACTTTTTTATATGTTATTAGGAGTCCATAACAGTGTTAAACATGTCACTTCCTGTTGCCAGCAGGTGGCGCTATGACTATAACTGAATATGAGCATGGTCATGTGTTCAGGACAGAACTCTTATCAAAAGTGTGAAGTTTGGGGCAGATTGGACATTCCATGCCTGAGTTACAGCAACTTCCTGTTTCATGGCGAAACATCGAAATTTGTCAGGCCGCCGAGGACCCGCACTTCGACGAAAACTCAAGATCTTCGCAATTTAACGTCGCAAAGGCCTGAAGATTACACTCACCAAATTTGAAGATGATCAGATTAAAACTGTAGGAGGAGTTCGTTAAAGTACGAGGCCTGAAAATGGCAAAAACTGCACAAAAATCTGAGAGGAAGTTCAAAATGGCTGACTTCCTGTTGTGTTTAGGGCTACGCTCCAAGAGACTTTTTTGTAGGTATTAGGTAATTACATGTATGTACCGAATTTCGTGCACGTACGTGGAACGATGCGGGAGGCGCACTCCGTTGAACTTTTATAGGTGGCGCTATCGAGCCATTTTGCCCCGTCCAATTCTGAAACCTATATCAGATGTAAATTTTCGCCAGTTCTGACGCGTGTGCAAAGTTTCGTGAGTTTTCGAGCATGTTTAGGCCCTCAAAAATGCAATTCAATGCGGAGAATAATAATAATAATAATAATAATAATAATAATAATAATAAACAGAGCAATTCCAAGAGGGTCCTCACACCATCGGTGCTTGGGCCCTAATTAAAGCTGCAAGCAGCGATGAAAAGGGCCCTCGCACCCCTGCCACCGCCACCCGGCACCTTTAGGAAAGGCCTTAAGATTACACTCACCAAATTTGAAGAGGATCAGATCAAAACTGTAGGAGGAGTTTGTTAAAGTACAACATCAGGAAATGGCAAAAACTGCCCAAAATCTGACAGGAAGTTCAAAATAACTGACTTCCTGTTGTGTTTAGGGCTATGCTCCAAGAGACTTTTTTGTAGGTATTGGGTCTTTACATGTGTGTACCAAATTTCATACCTGTACGTGAAACGTCGAGCCGGGGCAAAATGTAGGGGCAATAAGTAAGCCATTTTGCCCCACCCAATTTTTAAAACCACATCACACGTAAATTGTCACCACTTCTGAAGCGTGTGCAAAGTTTCATGATTTTTCGAGCACGTTTTGTATTTGCCACACTTCCTGCTACCAGCAGGTGGTGCTATTGCTATAATCATAATGAGCATTGGCATGTGTTCAGGACAGGACTCTTATCAAACATGTGAAGTTTGTGGCAGATTGAAAATTGTATGCCTGAGTTACTGCAGGCTGTCTGTGGTTGCCTAGCAACATCAGAACTGCAAGCAACATTAATATTGAACTTATCTGATCATGCATATATCACCAAAAGGCCGAAATTGGGTGAACTAGTGCAAAAAATGCCCGTGCAAAATCAGTTTTTGTGTGTGTTTTTAGTAATTGTTGGTTTGGTGTGTGCTCATTGTTACAATTACACAGCAAAAGTTCAGTGACATTTTTATTTGTGCATGGTAAAAAGCACACAGTGAACTCCGAGAAAACGCTATGCTTGAGCAAACAGTTTGTGAATAGGCAACTACAAATGATGCCCGTGAAAGAGACTGTGAACGCATTGAATAGGATATGTTTAGTTGGTGAATAGCATAGGCTATTATTACACAGTAGCGACAACGTTAAGCGCACCAGAATGAAATATAATATTCAGAAGTAAACACTAACAGCATAGCTGACATACAGATTCAGTTTACATCCACAAATGAATAAGCACCTCGATTCAGGGAGCAGTGCAAAGTGCCCGTGCAAAATCAGTTTTTGTGAGCTGATCGCCGTCAAAAAAGTTCAGGAGATATTTCTTGCGATGGCAATATGATCAAAAATAACTTTATATTGATTCAATGGATTAATAGCATTTTGAAAAAAAAAAAAAAAGTCATGAATTTATTGCATTTTTGGGAAAAAATAATCCGTTTTTATAATAAATCTTAAAAAATTCAAATCCAGATTTTGATTTTCAATGTTGTTATAACCTAAAGATTCTATGTGAAAGTTTGAAACAGAAAATAGTGGTTTTCACACATTTAGTGGTTATCTCACATTCGAGAGATATGCGAATAACACACAGACAGACAGACGGACGTTTCTGTAATTTATAGATAGATGGATTTATCACGTTCGGGAACCAAACTATAATATTCAGAAGTAAACAGTGTAGCTGACTGAGTGTTTATGTCAGAATGTTTATTTTTAAACCACAGCCTTCTTGGGGCTTCTTTGACCGATACAACTCTCTAATGTCAGAATGTTTATTTTTAAACCACAACCTTCTAAAAATGATATATTTAACGATATCTTTTGCATTTCTCATCCAAACAATGTCAAACTTGGCACTGCACTTACTCGTGCCCGTGGCGAGACACCTGTCGAGTTTGAAATCAATCGGACTAACGGTTCGAGAGATATGCGAGGAACAGACACACACACACACAGACAGACAGACAGACAGACGTTCCTGTAATTTATAGATAGATGTTTGTCAGGCCGCCGAGGGCACACCCTTCGACGAAAACTCTAGATCTTCGCAATTTAACGTCACAAAGGCCTTAAGATTACACTCACCAAATTTGAAGAGTATCGGATCAAATCTGTAGGAGGAGTTCGTTAAAGTACAACATCAGGAAATTACGAAAAATGCCCAAAATCCAGGAGGAAGTTCAAAATAGCTCACTTCCTGTTGTGTTTAGGGCTATGCTCCAAGAGACTTTTCTGTAGGTATTGGGTCATTACATGTATGTACCAAATTTCATACCTGTACGTGAAACCAGGAGCCGGGGCAAAATGTGGGGGCAATAATTTACCGAATTTGCCCCCCCCAATTCTGAAAACCATATCACACGTAAATTTTCACCACTTCTGAAGCGTGTGCAAAGTTTCATGAGTTTTCGAGCATGTTTAGGCCCTCTAAAAAGCGATTCAATTTGGAGAAGAAGAATAATAATAAACGGAGCAAAAACAATAGGGTCCTCTCACCATCGGTGCTCGGGCCCTAATAAACGGAGCAAAAACAATAGGGTCCTCTCACCATCGGTGCTCGGGCCCTAAAAATATAATTTTACCTTTGCTCTAGCTTGTTGACTAATCTAGTTTTTACTAAACCTATGAATATGGCACTATGACAAATTGCTGGTGATGTTCCTCATTTGTAAGTCATTTTGGATAACAGCATCTGCCAAATGAATAAATATGAACATAATAAAATCAGTACCTGCTTTTTAATTTGATTGCAATTGCTCTCGTAGTCACGTCTCGCCTCACTGTCAATATCAGCGTAGTGCTTTTCCATGGAAGACATTACATTCTCCAAATTCACACTCTCCTGCTGGTGCTGTGAAAGAATCTGCTCCCTGGAATTTAAAAGAAATAACATACAGATGATGCTACATTGGCTCAATCCTTCGCAGTGCATTTTCATGTCCCCATATAGATCTTCTTGTATAGAATATTATAACATTTTTTGTATGAAATCCTGTTCATGACATCACTTTTGGTGGGAAAACAGTGTAAACATCATTGTTAGTAATACTCTTGTGAATTTAGCAGTGTTTTATGGTATTAGTTGGAGTTTATTGGATTAAATTACATAAATGCTTATGATAATATCAATATTTCAATGGATAATCAGAAAATATACAAATTCAACAACAAAACTGAAATGAACTTCAAGCTGACACCCTCGAGTTTACTTCTTTTTTAGAGCTAGGTTCAACCCTGTTGTTAACCTTGTGTTAACCCTGAGGGTTAATCCTCTTAAAGTTTATCACGATAGTCCACTTTAGACATTCTACTATCTCTAATTAATTTGCAACTACATGTCAACTAACTCTCATTAGAGTATAAGTAGACCATTAGGATTAGTACAATGTTAACATGTACTTACAAAGTTACTCTAAAGTTACTCTAACTGCGTCTAACTATGGTTGCACAGTCAACTTGCTCTCGAATGTTGAACATTGACAGACTGGTTTTGACCATTCCAATATGGCGGAAGGCTTACGTATAGTGGCCCACTGAAATGGCCGCTAATGAGGCATTTATGTATATCTGTGAAGGACAGTCTACTCTTAATGACTGCTAGTTGACATGTAGTTGCAAAGATACTTACATTTATAGTAAGTAGAATGTCTAAAGCGGACAATCGAAATAAAGTGTTACCTAACCTTCTTGTCATTGCATAAAGAATAAAGATATAATTAAAAAGTTTAAGTGCCCGAGCTTGACCTGAGTTTATTTCTGAAATTCTGGTATACAACCAAAGCATTGTCATTTTCTAAAGTTAAAAGGTATATCCTAAAAGGAATGACCCGATTTAAATTGTCAAGAACTGGCAAACTGGCCAAATTCACACCCTTGAAAACAAAACACTAACTTTTGTGTGATTGTTTGTGTTTACCTCTCAGTATTATACTCTGAGCTAAGTTCTTGGAGACCGGTGTTGAAGTTGAACTCCAGTTCTGCCAGCCAACTCCTATGAAGCTCTAACAGACAGTCCACGTTCTGCAGATGAGAACTGCGCGCCATCTCTGACTGCTGCTCCCTCTCAGACAGATCAGCCACCAAACTCTGTAAAACACACACACACACACACACACACGCGCGCGCACACACACACACACACACACACACACACACACACACACACACACACACACACACACACACACACACACACACACACGTTTGTTACTCCCAGACTCTGTAATGAAAGCTATAGTATTTAAAACTGAGAGGCAAGTCTATATATTTTATATAGTCACCTTAATGAAGTTGTCTTTGTGGTCGAGGACTCTCTCAAAGCTCTGGCTGAGGACTGAGATGTCATTGCGTAGCTCTTCTGTCTTGGTCTGTGTTAAAACAGCACGCCACTGCTGCCGCAGCTTGTAGAGATTCAGAATGGTGTTCCTCTCCTCTTTCTGCAGTTTATCCTAAAAAACAAATCATTTCCGGTGCAGAACGCCATTGCCTGAGTTTTATTTTTACAATAGCCAGGAGCCATTTCTCAATACTTAGCTCACTTTTTCAAAACTCTTCACACAGTGTGCAGTGAGCACAACAGCAGTCTATGTGGGCCAAACTTTGGATCATTTATCATTGCTTTGACACAAAATGCTTTTGATGATTACATCTTTTAATTTGCACGTTTCTATACTCTTTTCAAAACTGTTCAAAACTTAATACAAAAATGGATAAGACAGTATTTTGCTATATTTCTACAGTAATGCCATATTGAAATATATTCAGAATCTAAAAAATGAAATACTATCAGAACAATTAGATGTAACTGAACACCTACACAAGTGTAAGTCTTTCAGTTTCATCACCATCTATTCTAGACAAATGAGACTAAACATTGTAAACATTGACCATGTCACATTTACATAAACTGCCTTGAAACGACATGTTGTTGAAAAGCACTATACAACTAAAAGACATCACTCAACGATTTCTAAATCTAAAATATTCACTTCAGTATATATATATATATATATGTGCGTGTCAGCCGCTCAAACACAATTGTCACACCTTGAGGAATTGGGTGAGCATGTCCTCTTTTCTCTTGGCAATATCCTCCTCAGCTTGAGACTTTTGCTGCATGTACAGCTGTCTCTCCTCCTCTGTCATCCCGGCATGTTTTCCACCTCCTTTCTTCCCTGCTTTTTTAGACATGTTTGCTGAATGTCTGTGGATCACAGATTCAAAAGTCCTCAAAAGAGAAGATGTATTTTATTACACAAAACCAGAACTGGCTTGTCAAGACAGACAGACAGACAGACAGACAGACAGAAAGACAAACAGACATACAGATAGACATACAGATAGATAGATAACGATAATAGATAGATAGATAGATAGATAGATAGATAGATAGATAGATAGATAGATAGATAGATAGATAGATAGATAGATAGATAGCCGTGCAGACCTTCGTTAAACTTTTACCGTGCAGTAAGCAGTAGAAATAGAAAAAGATACACAAAACGTGTCCATTTTTAATATTTACAGTTGTGGCTGGTAAAAATAATTATATTTTATGGCTATTAAGTTAGCATTATTTCCCATCGTCTTACCCTGTGATGTCCAGATTTCTGTTGACCGTTTCTGTTGACCGTTTCCTAGCAACCACCAATAAATGCGACTGCACTGCCACATATTTCCGGCAGTGCGCGCGGATCTTTCACATCACAGAAATAACAGTAACATTTGATATCGTTCAACTTCTGACACTAGATAATAAGTCGAAGGATTCCAAATCTATTTTTTTCTTCGGTAAAATCAATGTCATATATACACTCACCTAAAGGATTATTAGAAACACAGGGCTGGAGTGTGATTGTGTGGAGATTGTGATTGTCAAAACATTTGGTAACTAAATAAAATTTTATGAAGTTTAGTGACAACATGTTACAATGTTTACATTGTACAATGACTGGTAGGATACAGTTTTTATTATTGCATGACAAAAATTTCAAGATTTCAATTCCATTCTTGTGATTTGATTCCGATTTTGATTCAATATTGACTAATTTGGATACATGTTTATTTTAAATTTTATTTAAAAAAATAATCTCACCTAATGCTGTAAACATAGAGGGCCCAATCTGCTGGTATTATTAAAGGTTAAAAATAACAAATCAAATTAAATATAATGCAGTTTTTGTTATAATAACAATTATTTAATGACATAAGTAAAAATATTATAAATATGTAATATAGTGCTCAGCAAAATCTATCTAGCTATTTTTTTTATTCAATTAACATGCTATGTGGTCATGAGGTAAATGTAACCTTATGTGACATAATTTTTCTCCTGCTGTTATATATTGACCTCTTTCCGTGGCTGAAAACCACTAATTGGTCGATATTATGTATACTTTCGGTAAATAAAAAAGTAACAGATGATCGGTTCACGTGCTCTTGAACTGAGGCGCTCAGCGATCTGTCACGTCACATTTACAAGCGCCAAACGTATTTTTGTCTGAATTTCGTAATAAAATTGATGGAATCTAAGAGCTGAGAATTAGTTTAATATTAAAGTACCTCTTTGCTCCGCAATTTTTCTGTGCGTGAGAAAATGGATGTGTGGCGTGAGAGCGTGTGAAAAGCATAGACAGTATATAAAGGTGAAAAGTGTCAATTGCGTGAGTCTCACGCGAGCTGGTAAGTCCCGCCCCTTCCGCAAAACCCCGCTGGACCTCAAAGTTGAAAAACCGTCAATGCAAGTGAATGGAGAAAATAATTATTTTCTGGTCCCGTTTGAATTGTGCCATGAATGTGAACATTTGTTGTCTGTGAATTTTTTATATAACTCATCATGTTACGAGTTTGACAGTATATGGTATGATTCTTCGGCTAGCAGTTGTGGAAAAGACATAACGAGAAAGACTACATGTCGCCTATGTGACGTCACCCCATTGACTTACCCGTGGTTTTCGCCAACCTCAACGATTTTGTCCTCTCCCTGAAAGAAGGCGGTGAAGTGCACCAAAGACACAGCCATGTTTAGCGGGATCCGTGAGCTAGTGTCCGTGTGCGAATGGTGTTGACGTTTCAAACGCGTCGAGAGTTGTAGTCCACAAAGTGCTCTCACACAAAGTCTAACCGTATCAAACTTCTACCCGCTAAATTGTAGCATTCTTTACACGAAAAGTTATATAAAAAATTCACAGACAACATATGTTCACATTCATGGCACAATTCAAACGGGACCAGAAAATAATTATTTTCTCCCATTCACTTGCATTGACGGTTTTTCAACTTTGAGGTCCAGCGGGGTTTTGCGGAAGGGGCGGGACTTACCAGCTCTATATATTACAGCCAGAGCCGTAGACATTCTCTGTTACAGCCTATAATATATTTGATTATATGTCATTTTTATTTACATAAATGTAGATTTGTTAATGTTTTGTGGCATTTTCAATCCTTAAATAACTGAAAAAGAGGAAAAAGAGATAACTAAAAAGAGAAATAACTGAAAAGAGCTCTTTTTTAAGAGAGCTTAAAAAAAATTACATGAAGTCGGCCATAGAAACTGATTAACCCCATAAAGTGTAAAGGTTTTAAAAAACTTACTGTGAAATCTTATTGCGCATAGATAGATAGATAGATAGATGGAATGTAAGAAAACAATATATTTATTTTTTTACTATTGTGACCTTTTTGGAAAATATCCAAAAGCCTCGGTTGGCTTTTGGCGCCATCGTAAATGACGACACCTCAGTTGTGGCCGCGTAGTGGGCGTGGCTACGCTGTGCGTGGAGGCTGTGGGCGGAGCCTGACGGACGGCGAGTCGCTGTGGTAGCGTGACTGATTTCTGCTGTCCGCTCAACGACGTATTGACAGAGAGACGCTTTTAGAGAGCCGGTGCAACTATGTCCGACGACGAACAGCAAGAGCAGACCATCGCCGAGGACTTGGTCGTGACCAAATACAAGATGGGCGGTGACATCGCCAACCGTGAGTTTGACGTTACGAGTGATGGAGGTGTTGGGTCGGTGACACGGGCCTCCACGCTGCTCTCTCGTGCATGCCATGTGTTAGGACGAGATGAGAAGCGTGGGACACCAGAGCCCGGCGCTCTGACCTTATGCAATATGCAGCCGCTTAAGACCTGTTTTAAATGCATGGCTGTTCCTCCAGTGCACGTCTATAAAGCTTGTGCACTTTTTGCAGTGCTACAGTATGGAGGGACTCTTTCTGGAGCTAATGCTAGCTAGCATTAGCCCTCAGTGCATGTCAGTGGACACTTGTGGCTCTCGCATTGCCAGCTGTTAGGGGTTAGTCCTCAAAGGCATGACTTATTGTTAGTTTTCCACATGTATATGTCCACTATTGCAGAGCAATGCCTTGAGAGCTTTCCCATCCTATCTGTCAGCATTGCTTACACAGGCAGTGAACTTCATGAAGATGTTGAGGGGATGCTGACGGGGCTTTTGACATTATCACTCCAGAGCTGTTGGTGTCAATGACTATAGGTCATTGTATTTTTTGCTCAGTGAACTTGAATGGTAGTGCACTACTCTTTGAGGCTCATTGATGACTCCGTGATTTGGAGTTTTTCCACATTTTGTCTTCTTTGCTGAAAAGAAATTAAGATGTGTTGAGAAGTTCATTCCATCATATAAGCTCAAGCACCTGTTATCTGCATATCTTCTTTGAGTTAAAGGGATAGTTCACCCAGTCATTAATTACTAGGGGTGTAACAATATATCGTGTCACAATATATCGCAATACAAAAATGCAACAATATGTATCGTGAATAGTTCACCCAAAATAAAAATTACTATGTGAGAAAAAATTTAAGTTTTCAGAGTTTTAGTGTCAGTACTACATTAAAATATTATATATAATGTTGAATATAATGTATAATAATGCAATAGGGGAATATCTGTGTAAAAAAGTGGAGATACATTATTTTAAATGTATCTGGTCAGTTACAGAGAAACATATTAGTCTAAAATAACTCTGTATTTTCAGCTTCAGAATCATGAATATTTTTATTCTGGCGTCTCTATTGTCCTGTGCTTTGGGTTTCCAGCACCAAGTCCAAGAATATTCATTTATACACACAATGTAATATCAAATTTATCAGTTTAATAAACGGTACATTTTTTGTTAACCTTTTATCATATGTCTTGGAGTATCGCAATAATATCGTATCGTGAGTTCAGTATTGTGATATGTATCGAATCGCGACATGAGGGTATCGTTACACCCCACGGGGGGGGGGGGGGGGGGGTCTGATTAATTCGGTTCGAAAGTAGAGATAAAATCCCGAGGCACACACGCACACTAGCGCACACACGCAAGGTCTCTCGCTCCCTCTCTCTGCCGTGCGTAGCGCGCGCTCTTGCTTCCGGGAGATTTTAACTGATTTGCGGGCATCAGGGAGCCGCTAGACTTGGGATGTCTGTGAATTGAGCAGTTTAGTCCAAATTTTCTGAAGAGACTCGATCGCTTTATATGATGAACAGATTGAATTTAGGCTTTTATTTACATAAACATTCATCAACTCTCACATCAGTTGTGGTAAACGGAAACTCAAGCATGTTCGTTTGACGTGTGAGAACCAATGAGGTTCGTTCTTGTGTTACGCAGCGCGTTTGAGCTTCAGCGAGAACCAATGAGGTTTGTTCTCGAGCATCAAGCAGGTTTGGTTGAGCTTCTGTTCATGTTTGCTGATCAATATTTACATGTGAATAAAAGCCTAAATTAAATCTGTTCATCATATAAAGTGATTGAGTCTCATGAATTAGTTTATAAATTAATATAAATTTGTTTTACAATCTCTTTATGAAAGTTTTGAAGCGTTACAATGGTAGTTGCGTTGCTGTCTATGGAGGGACAGAAAGCTCTCAGATTTCATCAAAAAGATCTTCATTTGTGTTCCAAAGATGAACGAAAGTCTTTCAGGTTTGGAACGACACGAGGGTTAGGCTAGTAATTAATGACAGAATTTTAATTTTTGGGTGAACTATCCCTTTAAGCCTCAGCCACGCAGACTTCGAGCACGCACAATTTCTATGGACACTGCGACGGTTGTAATACTAACGCTCTTCTGTTGGTCACACATCGTCATGTGATATGAATTCACATGTCAGAGTTCAACAAACTTGAACATTTAAACTGTGAAATTCACATTAGCTTGATTATCGCGCATTTGCATGCGTATGAATGGAAGTCAATAGAATGAAAAGTGTGACGGTCCTTTATTATAAGTGGTTCTCAACTTCTTTTTTTCAGGACTTTGCTTTCAAGTGACATCCCAACACAGTACAAGAACAGTTTTTTTTTATTTTTTTTGTTAAGTAAACGATGTCCTTAAATCTGATGTTAAAAAGTTTTAAAGGGATAGTTCACCCAAAAATTATATTTCTGTCATCATTTATTCACCTTCAAGTTTAACCAAAGAATGTTGGTAACCATACAGTTGACGGCACCAAATTGACTTCCATTGTATTTTTTTTTCCTACTATAGAAGTCAATGGCTACCGTCAACTGTCTGGTTACCAACACGATTTTTTTCTGCAAAAAATAATTCTGGTATTTTAATGCTTTAGTACATTCAAAAAATTACATACAGCACCTTTTTCACAGTTCCCCCCCCCCTCTTTTATTCAGCTAAGAAATCACGCCGTGATGTATACATTTTTTTTTGGTCACATGTCTTCACGTGATATGATGTATTCACCAAACTTGCATGAGCTTGTGTTTCCTGTCTCCTGCATGCATATGAATAGAAGTCAATGGAACAAAAACTGTAGTGTGACCGCCCGCTTATTTTTTTTTAATGTTGAATTTATGTTTTCAAAAAAGGTGCTGCAGTGGACTTACACCAAAACACTGTACAGTTTGATTTGAATAACAGCCTTTGGCATCAACAACAATATATATGAGAAATGTTTCTTCTCCCTTTTAAAAGTTAATACGAAATTTTTACTATAAGGAGAAAATTCACCAAAGTGTTCATATTGTCAGAATCCAATGTC
Organism: Scardinius erythrophthalmus; assembly: GCF_964197995.2. NCBI lineage: Eukaryota > Metazoa > Chordata > Actinopteri > Cypriniformes > Leuciscidae > Scardinius > Scardinius erythrophthalmus. The sequence goes on along the minus strand of NC_138232.1, from coordinate 37,180,438 downwards.
CATTCAACATATTTTGCTGGACTGTAATACTTCTACCCCTTTGAGAAACATGTTTTAGTCTGTAGATACGTTTGAAAAAGTAAATCCAAATGTAGTTTTAGCATTCTGAAATTTTCTCGTACAGAATCCAGCTATTTTAGTAGGGATCCAGACTATTGGGAATTTCCAGTGAGAGCGAAAGATTTCCCCACACAGATTTCATAGCAGGTTCAATTTGGTCGCATGGAAAAAATGGCTTATTGTTAAAAAAAAAAAAAAAAAAAAAAAAAATTTCCTTGAAATTTCGCGAAATTTTTGTAACACCCCTTTAGTCTCTATTTTATGTTCTTCTCTCTTTAGAGGCGTTGAGGGTGGTCATCGAGGCAGCCAAACCAGGAGTATCAGTTCTCAGCCTCTGTGAGAAAGGAGATGCTTTCATCATGGCAGAGACTGGGAAGATCTTTAAGAAGGAGAAGGACATGAAGAAAGGTAGATGTTGCTAAACGCTTGTGGTTTAGTAAGAGAGTGAGTGGGCTTTAAATTAAGAGACGTCCTATTGAGCCCATTCAGAATCGATCGGTTCAGGTTTAGTCTCCTTCAGAGAGATCTGCTGGCCTAATTTGAAATATTTCTCTCCTCACAAATTCTGCAGAACTTTTATTTTGTTGAGGATTGGTGGTTGTCCTTTCTTGCAGGCATTGCGTTCCCCACCAGTGTGTCAGTCAATAACTGTGTCTGCCACTTCTCTCCCCTGAAGAGCGACCCAGACTACACGATGAAAGATGGAGATTTGGTGAAAATGTAGGCAAACCCCCTCTCCAGTTCGTCTGCGTCTGTCTGACCTCCTCATGTCTTTTCCTTCCTCTGCCCATCTTGTCTGCAGTGTTCTCCACTCTATCCCTCAGTGACATCCCAGTGCCGTCTCTGCCCCTTCCGATTGTGTCTTCCTGCTTGTTCCCTTGTTTTCTGTGTTTCACTCTGCACGTCAATGTCACACTTAATCGTTTTTAATAAAGTGTTTTAGGTAGATTCTGCAACACAATTGTTATGAAATCTCTTTTATAGACCTTGTAGAAGCATTGGACCATTAAAGGGATAGTTCACCCAAAAATGAAAATCATTTCAAATGAGTCATCATTTACTCACCCTCAAGTTGTTCCAAACCTGTATGAGGTTTTTTCTTCTTCTGTTGAACACAAAAGAAGATATTTTAAAGATTGTTGTTATCCAGACACTTGACTTCCATAGTATTTTTCCTTCTGTGGAAGTCCTGCTGTGTGACTTCTCCTATGACAACCGTCAAATTGTCTTTGTTTTTCAAGACAAGCCATGACCAAAATTAACGTTAGAGATTTCTTTCAATCCCGCATGTGATGTAGCACATGGTCACAGAACGTGTCATTGATTAATGTAAAACTCCGGACGAGTTTTCTTGCGTGCGTCTGATTTTAACTGGTCTTGACTGTCGCACAGTCTGACATTAATGACAGCTGAGATCTTACAGTGTGACATGGCTTACAGCGAGGATCGTGTTCGTACAGTCTGACACGCAACAATTGTAACGGACTATTACTGTATATATTGTACAGTGTACGCCCGGCTTTGGTGATGACAATTTTCATTTTTGGGTGAACTATCCCTTTAAGCTTTGACTTCTACCATCAGGGGGCTGGTATCAACAAGCAGTCCTGTAATTCATCTTTGAAATAAACAGTTGGTTTTCTTATTTCCTTTGTACGGCATACACCCGCACATTTACATTGCTGTTGAAAACTGGTTCAGTGCCATATCCTGTCACTAGTTAAATATGTCACTAAAGGGCGTGCCAATATTACAGTTCAATAGCAATAAGTATACTGTACATGAAATACACAAGTAAATAATACAAAAACAACAAATAAATTAATATGTATCATAATTCGGGGTGAAATTCAAAAATAAAAATGAAACATTGAAGTGGCCATAACAGACCTTGTCATTTTAAAAATGGCATTTTTTATTGTATTCATTTGGAGATGCTCAAAGGTTCACAGCAATGGACATTTTCACATTTCCAGGTTTCTCAACTATGATGGAAGTCGTCATAGTTGGGTAAACTTCTGTAGTGGTGAATGGAAATTGCATTCACATTTGCTCAATTAGCAATAGAAAAAACAATGGCGTTTCTACGGCTTTCCAAAAGAGAAAAAAAATAGCGAGAGATCGATTAAAGTGGTCAGAAGAGAGAAAGATGTCTAACTTGCCATCAGTCCCTTAACTAGTTTTAACAGAGCGCCGTTTACTAGTTTTCTGAAGTTTAATGCCAAGATAACAAAACACATTATAGTGTTACAGATGTACATGTGTGATATATATATATATATATATATATATATAAGTAAATATATAAATATAAAAATTGCTAGATTTATTATGTTCATTTTTTGGATGCTTTCTGAAAACACATAGGAGTTTTTGCTCAGGTTTTCCTTCAGCTGTATGTCTATTTTTTCTTTGTTCCCTCATAAATATCTCTTATTCTCTCAACAGTGATCTAGGAGTACATGTTGATGGCTTCATCTCCAACGTGGCACATAGCTTTGTTATTGGAGCTACCAAGGTGTGTGTGCACGCATATATACTTTTCCCCCCCCACTGTTTCTACATTTTTAATTTTCTAAAGCTTCATGGACTTCTTAAAGTGCAATTATAAAGTATAACAAGCCTCTCTGGAATATTTTTGATTGGTCAGTCCCTTAAAAGTCAAAGTTTTTAAAATGTCCCTTCCCTGGCAGCCAATTTCCTCATTCCTACATGGATATACTAGTTTATTTCACTCGTAGTGTTCAAATAATAATTTCATGTCCATGTAATAAGTGTCATGATAATTGCAACATAAACCCAGACACAAAACAAGTGACTTTTCGGTTGACTGTTCTTTATCCCCTAATTCTCTGATACCATTTTGATTTGTTTTAGGAAGCACCTGTGACAGGAAGGAAAGCTGATGTCCTCAAAGCAGCACACCTGTGTGCCGAAGCAGCTTTGCGTCTCGTCAAACCAGGCAACCAGGTTAGTACGTTCTTCACACTATTAAAGTGGAAAATAGATAAGGTTGGAACTCTTTAAATCTGAGACCATTAGCTGTTAGCCATTAGCCAGCCCCTCAACACAAGATCGTAGAGAATAGCCAGTATGTCTTTTATTCAAATATAGTGATGGTTTGTTTCTAATACAAAGTCTTGTATCTTCTCCATCTGCCCCATTTACTTTTTGAAGAACAATCAAGTAACTGAGGCCTGGAATAAGATTGCCCATTCATTCAAGTGCAATCCAATTGAGGGTGAGTTATTGCTATTATTTCATTTGGGACAGACCAACCACAATTAAACAGACCAGTTCCAGACTAATTCCAGTCCTCACCGGGTTTGCTGAAGGTCCTCCGCTATCGTTTGCCAGCATGTATCTTTTTTCACTCTGTCGTGGTAGTCCCTCAAGGAAACATCATAAAGGCCGGAGTGATGTTTGCCATAGCTCTATGAACCTTTCCTCTATTGAATAATTCCACCTAAGAGCACCAATGCCATCGTCTCTCTTTAGTTTCGCTATGTTTGAAAGCGGTGTACGGAAGAGCTTCTGTGCTCCTATAGAGCGGTGCAGGTATGACATCACTTTGTTGGCCAAAACATGGAAGAGAGTTAGAGTTTTAGCACTTCCGGTTCCATCGTCCTGAAGTCAGTGGTTTTTTTGATTGGGGTTTTGGTTAAATGGCTGAAAAAAGTCTGTGGTGAACACAAGCTCAAGACACTTTCATGTTTTATTCTACGACATAAAATACATCAGTATTACCCCACTCGTGATTCTTTTTAACCTGTTATGTGTCTTGAAAAAGGCGGTTGCTAACAAGTGGCTAAATGGGACTACAGGGGCTGTCGGGGAGATTAAACATCACGCCGAACTGGTAAACTCAGTCCACTTTTACGGTCTTGTTATGCTTATAACTGAGCTCTTATAAACTATTCTAACTTACACTTTCTGGAAAAATGTTTTTAGATAAAAACTGAAAGAGTTGTCAGAAGCGTAGTGATGGTGGTGTTGTTCGTTTAAAGACTACCTTTAGCTTTTTACTTCTGGCGACGGCATTCAGGCTTCAAAATTCATAAAAGTTGTGTTCATATGTGATATCTCGATGGACAAAACGTGTAAGTATCAAACTTTTGTTGATCAAATTTTAATGTAGCGATAATCCAAAACCCTATGGGAAAATCCTATTGGGTTTTTGTCAAGGGAACCAGTGTGATGCTAACTGCCGGTTGGCCTACAAAGTGACGTCATACCTGCACCACTCTATTGTCAGTGCCACAGATGTGATGAATCTCGCATACTAGTCTTTCTGTTGGGACGCTGTAAAGTTGGATGTCATCCATTATGACACTACGAGATAAAATGATCATGCCCATTGTCGTTTTACGAATCACCACGACAAATGGATCGTGCCAAAATCGGCCTGATATCATGTAGTCTAAATTGTGTAGTTAATGAAACCTGGGATTTTTAAAACATTTTTTCCTTGGTTGGGTTCTGGATTCCACACATCCATAACTTCATGCTTCAAAAAGTTCATAATGAGATCATAAAAGTAATCCATATGAATTGAGAGGTTAATCCAAGTCTTCTGAACACACAATTGATGAACAGATTTAATTTAGCCTTTTATTCACATATAAACATTGATCAACACGCATATAATAGAGCACATCAAATATGATAAATGGAAGTTCAAACATGTTTCATTTTTTGCTGAACTAACCCGTTAATCACATTTAATCACACAAAACATGAAAGCCAAGCAATTCAAAGTACCTGCAGAAGCCAGTATGAATATCTGACTGTGATCCGCCCATTGTTCATTGAAGCATGTGCCATTATTCACAGTTTTCCTCTTTTGCTCATGGATAGGTATGCTGTCCCATCAACTAAAGCAACATGTTATTGATGGAGAGAAGACCATTATCCAGAACCCTACAGATCAACAACGGTATAAAACAAAACAGAATATTGTTCCTTTATTTTCTCAAATAAGCAGGTGTTCAGGCCGCCACAGAGACATAGTGTTTACATTTTTGGGGAAAATTGATCAACAGATGGTTTACTTGCAGTATCAGCTTGTAAAGGTGGGATAAGTATTTTAGTATTATTAAAAATTGCTGTTTATCTGTAAGATTTTTGCCTGTTGGATGAAATCTTGTGGACAAAGTTTCGGGCTAGGCTCTTTTGACTTAAAAAAGCAAGCAACCACATAGCAACAAATTAAATGCCACTCAGAACTTTTTGCAGCAAAATTTGCAAGCACGTTTGTCTCATAACAGGAAGGACCATGAGAAGGCAGAGTTTGAGGTTCATGAAGTTTATGCCGTGGATGTGCTGATCAGCACAGGAGAGGGGAAGGTAAGTGATACCCACACTATACGAACGACACCTGCCATTGTAAATCTTGATCGTAATCCCATAGATCTCAAACAGTGGAGACAAATGGACATTTAGTCTGTATGATCTTTCCCATAGGCAAGAGATGGAGGTCAGAGGACAACCATCTACAAACGGGACCCCAGTAAGCAGTATGGGCTGAAGATGAAGACCTCCAGAATGTTCTTCAGTGAGGTGGAGAGACGCTTTGACGCTATGCCCTTCACTCTTAGGTGGGCAAAACCATTCTTCAGTCCTTAGGTTCATAACTTGGCTAAATCATGTTGCTAGCAAAGAGGTGCACCTGCATTAGATAGTCTGTTCCTAAATAAATGAAGCAGGTGATGTACAGAATGCTGTGAGAACTTTCGAGAACGATGTTCTGGAGTTTTTGATAATGTGCTCTATATTTGTAATTGTATTGGCACATGAGAATGCTAGAATAATGACTTTAAAGACTTCTTTGTGTCCGACAGGGCATTTGAGGATGAAGGGAAAGCTCGTTTGGGAGTGGTAGAGTGCGCTAAACATGAGCTTCTGCAGCCTTTTACTGTACTGAATGAAAAAGAAGGTCAGTCTCATTATCATTGCACCATTTTTCCCCTGCTTTATCCCTTTTCTTTACCTGCTCAAATGGTAAATCCCTCTATCCACTTGTATCTCTATTTAGGTGAATTCGTGGCTCAGTTTAAGTTCACAGTGCTGCTGATGGCCAATGGGCCCTTGAGAATCACCAGTGGACCATTTGAACCAGAACTCTACAAGTCTGAACAGGATGTTCAAGATCCTGAACTGAAGGTATGTTAGACCAATATAATCTGTTTAAAATGTATATTAAATAGGTTTCTCCTAGCTTGATGTTTTGGTTTCTTCTCTGTCATTTTCAGTCTCTGATCCAGAGTTCTGCAAGTCGCAAAGCACAGAAGAAGAAGAAAAAGAAGGTGAGGCCTCGTCATGTTTCCAAACATGAATTTTTCTTCTTTAGTAATATGTCCTAAATGCTCTTTTCAATACAATGAAAAATGAACGGGGACAGATGCTGTCAAGAGCCAAAAATGCACCATTAAAGCTCCGTAAAGGTAGTCCAGATGTCTTGTGTGCTATATTACAAATCTTCAGAAGCCAGACAACAGCGGTATGGAAGCTTTGAGGAACAAAGCACATTTAAAAGATGTTTATACATCGACAATCTCCACGTCTGTTCTAGATCTACAGATCATACTAGATCTACTAGATCACTTCTGCAAAAAACTGGGTATAATATACACAGGAATTTTCAGCAAATAACAATATGGCTTCATGTAACTTAGAATATGGCCTGCAAGTTGTATGGATTTAGGCAGTGGTTCTCAACTGGCTTGGCCATGGGACACACATTTTCCTATGGTCATTAAGCCGTGACCTAAGTTTTTTTTTTTTTTTTTACCTAACTTTTTAATAATATCTATTTTTTAAATATAAAAGATTTGCTTTTTTAAAAACCAAGCCAATTTTTTTGACAAAAAATGGTTGACACACAACTACATCCCACGTTACTTAACATACACATAAATTGTAAGAATATGACTAATACTGATGAACAAGCAGTGTATGGTAAGGCTATTAAATAGCAGTCCCAAAATATTTTTTGTTAATACAGTAAAGTTAGTAAGTTGGTACGAGCCACCACAGTCATTAAAAATAAACAAAATAACACTGTGAAAATAAATTGACATTTTTGGGAAACAACAGTTACCATGGTAAATAAATGCACAATACTAACATGAATTGTTAATGAAACATATGGAAACTGCTCCTGATGAATACAGTACCCGCATGCGAATCTTAAACGAAGTACAATTTATAATTTATTGGTACTTTTTGATAACTTCATGACTTGCTAATTGACAACATAACTATGACGTTGCATGCTCGTAATTTCTTTTGCGCTTTATTTATAGTGAAGTGATATACAGCGCGTGCCGCCACATTTGCGCGTGCAATTGAAGAGCGTGCGTGCTACGAGCACAGTATAACGGCTGACAGGACAGGAAAGTTTTCACTTTTCTGAGGTGAGAGACTTTTATTTCGTAACAAGTTACGAAAATAACGTTAGAATAATGACACTGACATATAACATCTAATCTGACCGCAGATAAAAATCAGGCACGTTTTTCTCTGACAGAAGTGTCAACAGCTTTCATTAACGTCTTTCAAAATAAAAGTCTTGCATCAGAAAAACTTTGACTGCGACCCACCAGTTGAGAAACACTGGATTAAGGCAATAATGTGGGAAATATGATCAAAATCTTACCAGTAAACCACAGCAATAAGAAACTACCTAATATAAGTAGAATATTCTCAAGTAATTAAAGAAATAGTTCACCCAAAAATGAAAATTAGCCCATGATTTACTCACCCTGAAGCCATCCTAGGTGTATATGACATTCTTCTTTCAGACGAATACAATTGGAGTTATATTAAAAAAATGTCCTGGCTCTTCCAAGCTTGAGAATGAGAGTGTACTCCGATTGTATTCGTCTGAAAGAAGAATGTCATATACACCTAGGATGGCTTCAGGGTGAGTAAATCATGGGCTAATTTTCATTTTTGGGTGAACTATCCCTTTAAGTAATCAAGTGAACAGTCAGTAATAAAATTAGAACTAATAAACAAATTACAACAGGGCATATAAACTTAAATAAAAAAAATAAAAAAAAGATACAGATGCAAACAGTGCTTTAAGTTTAAGTAGGCTACTGGTAGTTCTCTTACGAGAGGTTCTCTCGTATTGCGTAGTTAGCTTACGCTTCGGGAAAGCCTTTCTTTCTCGAGATACTGAAGCCAAAAATTATCCTTAATTTTTATAATCTTGTCAACGCAGTGCGGCAGCCTGCAGACCTAGGGCAAGCTAACTAGCGTGCCCATTGGCTGCCCTGCGGCAACTGCAGCAGCCTACCGCTGAGCCCTTGGCGTGACGTCACGACCAATGAGCGCGCTTGGCGCGCTTAATGCGTCACAGCCCGCGAAAAGGGGTGTGGCTTAGCGTATATAAACAGGGCTCGGAGGCTGCTTCTCTGATTTCTGTCTTTTCAGCGAAGCTCTTCGCATCGCTGCTCTCTGAGGAAGCCGCCGTCGAAACAAGCGACCAGCACGCCGAGGATCTCAGCCTGAGGACGCCGGCCGCCTTCGCCGCCTTCAGCTTTCCCTGCCTGCTTCGCTATCCGGCGATCATATCCTTTACTGCTCTGTTTTGTATGTGTTTGTGTGTTCGCCCCGCGACACACTTTTGCATCTAAAAGAGCGCGAGGCGTTGTTGCAAATGCCTCGCTCATCCTGTGGCTCGTGCAGAGCCCCGCTCAGCGATGGAGACCGCCACGTGGTTTGCGCTCTCTGCCTGGGCTTCGACCACGCAGCCCGCGCCCTCTCCTCGGGCGGCTGCGAACAGTGTGAGGACTTGCCGATGTCGACCCTGCGGGCTCGACTCGCCATGTTTGACGATCCTCCACCTTCCCCGGCTGCCTCTTCAGGGCCGCGTAAGAAGAAACGCCGCTCTCAAAGGCCTCCAGAGCCGGTGGTTATAGCTGAGCGCTCGCCGGAGCCCCTCCCGCGAGCCTCGCTTTCTCCTTCTCCCCCGCCCTTCACCGACGCGCAGCGGCCGGCTACTGCCCGCACTGCCGTCGCCTCAGGGGATGAAGCAGATGACGCCGCTGACAGCTGCTCTCTGCTTGCTTCGGACAGCGAGGAGTGGTCGGGCTCTCACCGCTCCGCCTCCTCGACTCCTGAGTCTGGCAGGTCCCGCTCCAGTGTCGACGCGGAGCTTATCCGCCTCCTCACCAAAGCGGTCGACCGACTGGGGTTGGACTGGTCCCCACCCAAGGAGCCCGCGCCTAACCGACTCGACGGGTGTTTTCTGCCTAGCCGCCGCCAAGCGCCAGCCTCTAGGTCAGCACCCTTCCTGCCTGAGCTCCACCAGGAGCTGTCGAAGTCGTGGAACGCGCCCTTCTCCGCTAGACTCCGCTCGTCTGTCTCCTCGGCTCTCTCCCAGGTGGACGGGGCCGCCGAGAAAGGCTATACCGGCATCCCTTCCGTTGAGGAAGCGGTGGCAACGCACCTTTGCCCGCCGTCTGCTAGATGGCGCTCAAAGTCTGCCCTGCCGTCTAAAGCCTGCAGGACCACATCAGCTCTCGCCGGCCGCGCATTCGCCGCCTCCGGCCAAGCTGCTTCTGCCCTGCACTCGATGGCTGTTCTTCAGATCCTGCAAGCCGACCTCCTCCGCGAATTGGACGAGAAGGGCTCGGATCATACAGCCTTAACAGATCTGCGCAGCGCGACGGACCTTTCGCTCCGTGCTACTAAGACCGCTGCACAAGCCATCGGCAGATCTATGGCCGCGCTCACCGTCATCGACAGACACTTATGGTTGACGCTGGCGGATATGAGTGAGTCAGAACGCGCTGTCTTCCTCAACGCCCCGCTCTCGCCCACCGGCCTCTTCGGCCCTGCGGTCAGCGGGATTGTGGACCGCTTCTCTGAAGTGCAGAAGGCGTCGCAGGCTATGAATCTCTTCCTGCCTCGCCGCTCGAGCCCAGCCGCAGGCCGCTCTCAAGCTCAGCCTCCTGCGCGCAGCTCCACACAGCGCTCGTCTTGGCCACCAACCACTTCGCAGCGACGCCAGGGCGGCCGCCCTAGGTCGCGCTCGACCAGCCGTCACAGACCGCCGCCCCCCCGGGGTCCGCGTCCCAAGATAACGCTGAAGTCTGAGCCCGCGAAGTCCTCCTAGCACCCGCAGGGAGGAAGAGATGGCTGAGTCCCGCTGCGGCCGGACCGCCATCAAAACGCCCAGCTCTGTCAGTCCCCTCAGTGCAGGCTACTGCAGCAGCTTACACCGCAGCCAACGAGCCAGTAATACCACTCGCTCGCCTGCACACAAACGCCGTTTTTACGGCGGCCCAAATAAATCTCAGAAAGAGTGTAAATTCGGGCTTTCCGGCTCCGGCCGAAGGTGTTGTAAGTGTAGAAAATGTGCCCACTCCCACGTGCTCACTGCTTCACACAAACACGATCCCCATGGTAACGCGTTCAGAGCGCTCTCTCATAAAGCGGTCACACGCCGCTCGAGTAATAAGTGTAGTAAATGTGCCCACAACTCTGTGCTCACATCTACCTGTAACTCGCTCTGCCACTTGGTTACCCCGGGCAACAGCGGCTCAAGCCGAGGGTGTTATAAGTGTAGAAAATGTGCCCACTCCCATGTGCTCACTGCTTCACACAAACAGGGTCCCCATGGTAACGCGTACAGAGCGCTCTCTCATAAAGCGGTCGCAAGCCGCTCGAGTATTAAATGTAGGAAATGTGCCCACAACCTTGTGCTCACACCTACCCGCTGCTCGCTCTGCCAGCCAGTTACCTTGGGTCACGGATCCTCTAAAGCTCCCAAACACTGGCCGTGTCATAAGTGTAAACCCTGCGCCCGCTCACGAGCACGCGCACTCACTTGTAGACATGATAATCCCCACGCCTCTCTCGCGCCTGGGTTGTTTGACAGCAAATCACGCTCCATCCGATGGGACCGAGCTACTGAACGCTGTACAGTCGGCCAATACTGTTTACCAGCCCCCGTGTTCGAGCACCAGCGGCGCGCGCGCCGCGCCTTTCTCTCTGATACAGGCTCCCCATCCCGCGCAGCGCGGCGATCTGAGCCCAGAGACCATTCGACCCCTAGCTATGCATGCGGAAGCATGGGAAGCGATTCAGGGCGCGTCAGAATGGGTGCTGAAAACTATAAAACACGGCTATTCGCTTCAATTCGCTCGTCGCCCTCCGCGCTATACAGCACAGACGGAGACGAGAGTGAGTTCAGAAGCGGCGCACTTGCTTCAAGCAGAAATAGCGAAGCTGCTGCGCAAAGGGGCTATAGAACAGGTTCATCCTTCTTTGAGCGAGTCGGGCTTTTACAGCCGCTACTTCCTCGTGCCCAAGAAGGACGGAGCGTTCAGACCTATTTTAGATCTGAGACATCTGAACAAAGCCCTCATGAGACGGCCGTTCAAGATGATCACAACCAGAAAAATCCTCGCGCAGATTCGCCCAGGAGACTGGTTTATCTCTCTCGATCTAAAAGACGCATACTTTCAGATCCAGATAACTCCCCGTCACAGGCCATTCTTGAGATTCGCCTTCGAGGGTCGAGTATATCAGTACACAGTCCTGCCGTTCGGCCTGTCTTTGGCACCCCGTACATTTACGAAATGCATGGACACGGCCCTCGCTCCCCTGAGGAAACAGGGAATGCGAATACTGAATTATCTGGACGATTGGCTTATTCTAGCGCAGTCAGAGACGGAACTTGTGTCTCACAGAACAGCGCTTCTCAGCCATCTGGAGGAGCTGGGTCTCTCGGTCAACTGGACCAAGAGCTCGCTATCACCCCGTCAGTCAATTTCCTTTCTTGGAATAGAACTGGACTCGGTGGCTATGACGGCCAGACTGTCGGAGCAGCGCGCGCGCCGCATCCGCCTTCTCGCCGCATCCCTCCAAATAGGCAGCCGGGTTCCGCTGAGGACATTCCAGCGTATCCTGGGGCATATGGCCTCAGCTGCAGCAGTGCTCCAGCTGGGTTTACTGCGCATGCGCCCGCTCCAACGCTGGCTGAAAATGCGCGTGCCCCACCGAGCCTGGGCGGCCGGCGGCTTGCGAGTCAGAGTGAATCAGGGATGCATTTCAGCCCTGCAGCCCTGGCTGGCAGCCGAATGGTATCACACAGGAGTGACTATGGGAGTGATTTCACACCGGAAAGTTGTCTCGACAGACGCTTCCAACCTAGGTTGGGGAGCGCTCTTCGAAGGCAGACCGGTCTATGGCCGCTGGTCAGACCAGGAGAATCTCCTACACATAAACTGTCTAGAGATGCTCGCGGTCGAGAAAGCGCTCAAACACTTCCTCCCATTCCTCCACGGTCACCATGTTCTAGTCCGTACGGACAATACATCGGTAGTGGCCTACGTGAATCACCAGGGCGGTGTCAGATCAAAGATGCTCTGCACCCTGGCGGAACGCCTCCTCGTGTGGGCTCAGCACTCTCTGCGCTCGCTGAGAGCCGCGCATGTGCCTGGCCACCTGAACGAGGGCCCCGACAGACTGTCCAGGGACAACGTTCCCCCTGGGGAGTGGTCTCTACACCCCCAAACAGTCCAGTCACTGTGGCGACGGTTCGGCAGAGCGAAAGTCGACCTTTTTGCGTCAAAAGACAACGCTCACTGCCCAGAGTTCTTCTCGAAGAACGAGGACGCGCTGGCCCAGATCTGGCCCAGCGGCCCGTTGTACGCTTTTCCCCCGGTCTCTCTGCTGCCTCAGGTCATCGAGAGAATCAGGGAAGCGCGCCACTCAGTGCTCCTCATAGCCCCATGCTGGGAGAACCAAGCTTGGTTCCCGGATCTAATACAGCTGGCAGACTCAGCCCCCTGGCCGATACCGGTGAGGAGAGACCTCCTCTCTCAAGCACGCGGATCGATATGGCATCCCCATCCAGAGCGCTGGTCTCTGCATGCGTGGAGCCTCAACGATTACACGCTAATCTGCCAGACGGGGTCATGAACACGATCATACAATCTAGAGCCCCCTCTACGAGGCGGCTCTACATGTCGAAATGGTCAGTGTTTAACACATGGTGCACTGCTAAGGGGCTCGATCCACAGACATGTGGGGTATCGCGAGTACTGTGTTTCCTTCAAGAGCTACTGGACGCGGGCAGGTCCCCCTCCACGCTCAAAGTCTATGTTGCGGCCATTTCAGCGCTCTCGGTTTCTGAGCAGGGCCGCGCATTAGGAAGGAACGAGCTCGTCATCCGCTTCCTTAGGGGAGCCAGGAGGATGAACCCCCCGCGACCCCCCTCGGTTCCTATGTGGGATCTCTCTCTGGTCTTGGAGGCCCTGAGAGCGCATCCCTTCGAACCCTTGGAAACTGTGGATATGAAATACCTCACGCTCAAAACCGTTTTTCTGATAGCACTGTCGTCAGTCAAACGAGTGGGAGACCTTCACGCGTTATCTGTTAACGCCGCGTGCCTCGAGTTCGGACCTAATGACTCCAAAGTCATTCTCAGACCGAGGCATGGGTACGTTCCAAAAATTTTGGGCACTCCCTTCAGAGCACAGGTCATTTCCCTCTCAGCCCTGCCGATGCACGGCAGCGAGGCCGATAGTAATCTCCTCTGCCCGGTCAGGGCGTTGAGAAACTACATTTCACGGTCCGCCGCTTTCAGGCGCTCGGATCAGCTCTTTGTTTCGTTTGGTGGGCGCACCAAGGGTCTCGCCGCCTCGAAACACAGCCTGTCCAGATGGATAGTGGACGCTATTGCTGCTGCTTATGCGTCTAAAGACCTGCAGTGCCCATTGGGCGTTCGAGCTCATTCCACTAGAGGCATGGCCTCGTCGTGGGCATGGTCCAGCGGGATTCCCATTCATGACATTTGTGCAGCGGCAGGCTGGGCCTCCCCCTCCACGTTTGTTAGGTTTTACAACCTGGATGTTCCCGCCTTGCAGGCGAAAGTCTTATCAGTCTAAGTCTCGCGTATGCCAGCCCACTATCTGTGCGCGGGCTACGTTGTGTGATTTAGCTCTACTGGTTGAGCTGCACTATACAGGGAATTGGCAGTTAGGACCGGCCGTGCCGCTCCTAACCCCCTAGTGTGTGCTTATGTACGGCGCTAGCCCTCTTCGGGCTGCCCGGCTCTCCGCTATCACGTTCCCCGGGCTCTCCCTGGGACTCATTCAGTGGATGCTGGGCGCGCACGGCGTTGACAAGGGCGTTCCCGTAGCGTAAGCTAACTACGCAATACGAGAGAACCTCTCGTAAGAGAACGTTTCGGTTACTCACGTAACCTCTGTTCTCTCTAGAAGAGGGAACGAGTATTGCGTAGCCCGCCGTGCTCGCGCCACGAGCTCATTTCGCTTCATGCGACAGAAACCAGAGAAGCAGCCTCCGAGCCCTGTTTATATACGCTAAGCCACACCCCTTTTCGCGGGCTGTGACGCATTAAGCGCGCCAAGCGCGCTCATTGGTCGTGACGTCACGCCAAGGGCTCAGCGGTAGGCTGCTGCAGTTGCCGCAGGGCAGCCAATGGGCACGCTAGTTAGCTTGCCCTAGGTCTGCAGGCTGCCGCACTGCGTTGACAAGATTATAAAAATTAAGGATAATTTTTGGCTTCAGTATCTCGAGAAAGAAAGGCTTTCCCGAAGCGTAAGCTAACTACGCAATACTCGTTCCCTCTTCTAGAGAGAACAGAGGTTACGTGAGTAACCGAAACGTTTTTCCCCGTTGTTGTTGTTAGATTGACATTAATATTAGTATATATTAGGTTGCTTTCACTTTAAGACCTAGACTAATACATGGATCCAGTACTGACACATGTCCCAAACCTTTTCACTCAAGACATAACCCCCAAGATGGACATTTTGGCATAATTATGTGTGTTTTTGATTGTTCATGGGCAATAACAATAAGTCTAGAAATAGAAACACATTGATTTCGGTATACTCGTGCGAGCGCTGACAGGCGGCAAACACACGCACAGAATCCGCAGCCAGTCTGACTTCGGTTAGTGTGTCACTACCGAATTGAGTTCGTGTATACAGCGCTTTTATTAACCTTTTTTTTTTTGCTATCAGGCATATCATACTTCTTATTTGGTCATTCATCCATCTTGAGTAATTTCTGCCCCCCCCCCCCCCCCCCCAAAAAAAACTGTTTTTTTTTTTTTTTTACAGTTTTCAGTGGTTATGAGGAGCAATATGAGAGAGAAATTTGGTTATCGTTGTTTAGGTACATTAAGACACGTAAAGCTTTTTCACGTTAGTATAAACCCCATGAGAACCGTGTGGAGTCAACCCACAGCCCAACCCACAACCCACGCTGCCCTGCTGAAAATGTGAAGCAGAAACGCTTAATGTCAGATAACGTCCTTAAC
This sequence comes from Scardinius erythrophthalmus, assembly GCF_964197995.2. Classification (NCBI taxonomy): domain Eukaryota; kingdom Metazoa; phylum Chordata; class Actinopteri; order Cypriniformes; family Leuciscidae; genus Scardinius; species Scardinius erythrophthalmus. The sequence goes on along the minus strand of NC_138232.1, from coordinate 37,165,068 downwards.
TTTAACCTGGACTTTTGGTTCGATTTTTTTGACCGTTTTCAGTGGTTATGAGGAGCAATATGAGAGAGAAATTTGGTAATCATTGTTAAACCACGTCATGTCATATTGTCAGCATGGTACTTATGAAGTAGATTAGTGGGTCAGAGATGTCTAATGCTTTTTGAAAACTTAAGGCTTTCTTATTCATAAAACGAGTTGGACATCACATTTTTGTATACATTTTTATTTATTTACATTAGTAAGCTACAGGACATCGTCTTTCAAAACATGACCTGAGCGAAAGAGAAAAAAATAAATAATGCGTCATTATACCCAGCACTTCTGTAAATGCACTTCCGAATGCGTCTCTGTCCCCAGCACATTTCAAACCAAACTGACGCCCATGAGTGAGGTTGTCGGGGTTGTCTTAATCCATTGTCGGCATCTTTCCGCTTGGATCTTGGGCTTTGGAAAGGCGAAAAAACCGACCCCTCTTCACCATCTTGCTGAAAATCGCAATGTTTGACGGTCACGGGGGTCCTTCTCCTTAGTTACAGTTGCTGAGCTAGGATTGGACGAGGACCGTTCGAGGGCGGGGTTTTGCGAACGGTCAATTCTTTATGGATATAATTAATATTCTCTCTGTATATATTGTATCATTAACTGTTCATTTTGTATCTGCATCTCTTCCAGCAAAATAATATATATACAAAACATGAAAAATATTTTAAAGTCTAGTCATTATCTTAATCACTTGGTGCCCCCCTATTGGCTGGTGCCCCAGGGCACTCGCCCAATCCCGTCTATGGATAATCCGGCCCTGCTGATGTACTGATCCATTATACTGTTACACATGCATTTTCTTTCTCAACTATTTATGTTCACTTAAAACATAACTGACTGTGTTTACGTGAATACTCGCCAAGACTGGCATTTTGACATTTTGTGTGTATTTGACTGTTTAAGCGCAATAAGCGGCAAAAACAAACTCAATTTAGTACTGAGAGGCGGCTTTTAGGTGCGCGCACTTTGAGTATAAGCGCAAAAACTGCGGGAATGAGTAAAATTATGCGCAGTTACAGTTATTGTCATTGGTGTGAACCGGCCTTTAGCCTTATGATGCTTTTGCCATTACGGAGCTGACTGTCCCCATTCATTTTAATTATGTGAAAATAGCATCAGCCTGCACAAATGAACGACAGCCATGTCGGTATAAAGCTACTTGAATTTTATGGGTGCGCTGTAGGGCTGCAACTAACGATTATTTTGATAATCGATTAATCGGACGATTATTTTTTCGATTAATCAGATAAAAAGTTTTTTGTTTTGTTTTTTGATTTCTTTGTTTATTATAACTAAATAAAATCCTAAATCAGGGTATTTATGTGTAAAAGTGTACTTTAAAAAGTGCAAAAGCCACACATTGAGTTTTACTAATATAATCTTTAATTTTGACATAGTGGCAACACTTGTCCATATCAGTAGTTAAAGCCATTCTGCTGTTGGTGGTGTTTATAGCACTCTTAATTTTTTGGAATGCTTCCTGGTACTTCCTCTCCATTAATTTTGTGAAATATATAATTAATTTAAATTTTATTTAAAATTAAATGAATTATAAGGATATATTGATAAATTAAATATAGAAAGACTGAAAACAAGCATGTGAACGTAGTAGAGCCGCAGTAGATCGCGTTTAAAAAACAATTAAAACTTAATAGTAGACAAATGCTATAAAAAGAGAGCCGAATGGAGGTACGCAGCAAGCTAACAGGCTTGATTAAAAGGACAGGAAAAATTATGCATTAGTGCACAAGCATTCGCTGAAAACCACTGACTACAGTAACTAAAAAGCAATCTTTTACTGCTGCTGTTATTAACTGCCTTTATATTTAGTGCTTCACTTTGTAAACATTTAATTTAACCTATTTCTGCGGTAGCGCTATTTTAATCTATCACTTATGTCGTGAGCGAACTGATTGCGCAACCTGACGCTCGAGACAAAATAGATCTAGTTGACTGTCCCCAAGTAAGTAAACAAAACTGTTTACACGGTAGCATTGAATTAAACTAGACTATATCATTTTCACATCTTCATATAATGAGGATATACAGTTTTTGCTTAGCGTGCTGATGTTTCACCTTCATCCGTGATGCCAACGTGTTTCCTCTTCATGTGTTCGTGCATCACTGTGGTAGGCCTACTTCATGCCACACAAGCTCAGCTTTGCATAACTTGCAGTTTACAATCTTATTTGCTGCATTTAATGTAAAATGCTCCCATGCTTTAGATGACTTGGGGTGCACACTTTTTTTCTGCCGCCGATTGATCTGTACTCTCTGCCATTTCGTATGTGACAGTAAACGCTCCCCGTGACATGAGCAGACCAACTAATCGACAATGACATTCGTTGACAACGATTTTCATAATCGATTATTATCGATTTTATCGATTAGTTGTTGCAGCCCTAGTGCGCTGTAACCTTTTTGTTAGAGCAGTTTGGTTAGTTTACATAACTGACTATATATCATCAGTCAATTGTCTCTTGATTCACTTCTCTGTCTGCTGTGTTCTCTGTTACAGGCCTCTAAAACTGCAGAAACCGCTACAGGCCAACCAGCTGAGAATGAAGTTGCAGCCAAATAGAGGCGACACAGCTTCACTCTCTCATGAAACCCCCCGAAGAGCAAAAACTTCAACATTTCACTCTTGCCCTACTGTTTTAACCTCTTCTTTAACAAATGTTTAATCAAGAGTCAGTGTTAAAGCCTTGTTTAAACATTTTTGCCTTCCCCTGTAATGGAGAAATTAGATTTGGACTCCAAGCGAGTGCAACAAATTTGTACTTTCATAATGAAATCTATAGCACTCAATTTACATTTCAACTGGAACGAACGCAATGCCTTTTTCAAAATGTAATTAAAAAAACTTCGCAATTCTTTTGTAGAGTTGCGTTTTTCACATGTACTGAATTGAAATACACATGACTGTTTGAAATGCTTTGTTTGGCCCAAAGGTTCATTTGAAACTGCATTACACTAGATTAGATGAAGTGGTTTGGAGAAATAAACGAATATCGATTTGCAGCTATTTCTCAGGGTTCCGAAGAAAAAAACGAAATCTCCCTTATCTGAGAAGTAGTTTTGTACAAGTAGGATTGAGAGCACATCCATGGAGAATTTCGTGGCTTTAGAGTTGGATGTACAGAATTCCTAAGCAGTCTTGTGAAGCTATTGTGTCTCACAAAAGGGAAGATCATGTCTTTTTTCTAACTGCCATCCCTAACATTTCATGCTTCGTATGTGCATCTGAAGACGACTCTTTAAACGTTAGGGAGTTTTTTGATCATGTCCTTTTATTCACGGTTTGGTGTGTTTAATTATCTTTTGTTGATGCAGGGAGATTTTCCAAACAAATTTGAAGATGTATTCAAATTAATATTAAAAAGTCCGATTTATTAGGTGTTTGGTTGAAGGTCTGATCCAAAATACACTAAAGCTACTTCTACCCACTGAAGCAGGTTATAACTTCCACTTGCTAAGGCCCAACACATCATCACTTTATCTTCTACAAAGCAATAGAGTGTCTGTTTGACTGAATATTCAGATCAAAACTCGGCTCGGACTAGATTGAGAAGCTTTCCAAGCATTATCTTACAATCCTGTCACAGTGCAGTTATTTCATGAGAGTCAATGAAGCAGCTCTAGAGCATTTCTGGATCAGCCCTGCTATTTGGGGTTTAGTTGAGGTTGGCTCAGTAGATCTTTTGAAATGTTGGTTATTGTGACTTTTTGTTCTGTTTCCAGATTGTAAAGGTTTATGTGGGAGAGGAGGTTGGAGGTTTGGAATCGACACAATCTTGTTTTTGTAGTACGAACCATCATATGGGACTATTTTACAACTAATGAAATAAAACATAACTTTGAATAGAATTTCTTTAAGATTGTCATCATTGTAAGAAATTACACTATGCCATGCCTTTGCATCGCTGGTGTACTAGGATTGTTTCATTTGAATTCCAACTTCTATGGAAAGTTATGAATAAGACATTTAAAGGGAAAGTTCACCCAAAAAAGAAAAATTGTCATTTACTCATCCTTATGTTGTTCCAAACCTGTATGAGTTTCTTCTGTTAAACATAAATGAAGATATTTTAAAGAATGATGGTAACCAGACAGTTGACGGCACCAATTGACTTCAAAGTAGGAATAAAATACTATGGAAGTCAATGGCGTCAACGGTGGAAACTCGTACAGCTTTTTACATTTTTGGATGAACTATCCCTTTAAGTTAATTTATGTTCAATAGCAGTAAGTGAATGTAATAGCTCTAAGATAAAATAACAGGAACTTTAGGGAGGTTTGTGTCGATGCACTATATATAAACCAGGTAATTACATATCTACCGATTTAACAATCTCGAGCCAAAAGAAAAGTGGAAAGTTTGAATGGTAGATTTATTTATATAAATGGCAACAGGGGGCGCCGTGCGAGCCAGACTACCAGATGATTCAGATCCATGCTCATGTTCATTTAGATCCTTGGTCCAAAACAACTTTGTTTAATAGGGACAGAAACATCAAAATCGATAAATACCAGAGATAGACTATTTTTTTTTTTTAAATCTTTGACATGAGGTACATCTTGGATTTAGTCATTTGCAATTGAAATGTCAGTGAGGAAATGTATTGATAAATGTATCCTTTAAAATGCCTTATCCTTTTTTTTTTTTTTTTTTAACGAATCAGTTTGGAGTTGTATCAATGATTCTAAACAACTGGTCTCGAACCGAGAGCTTGGGTCTGTCCCCTTACGAAAATTAACCGTGGTTTTATTATAGTAAAAGAGAAGTAACCATGTGTTTTTTGACGGATTGATTACCATTTGTAACCACAATTTTACAACAAATACCATGGCTAATCAATGGTTAGCGCAGAAAAACCATGGTTAATTTGTGGTTACCATGGTTTAACTGTAATCATGTTTTTATTTTATTTTTTATTTTAAGTAAAATTATGGTAAATTTTTCATAAAAAGTAAGTTACCATAGCCCAATAGCAGAAATGTTGCAAATACAACGTAGTGAATATATTTACAGCTTTCATTATTTGTATCTGTTTCGAATGCAAGTTATTTTGAAACGAACTGTTCGAAAGAATCGATCGGAAATGAGTCGCAAAATGTAAGACAATTACGAGGTTGTAAATGTCAAGATGGGTAGACTTTCCATGCTTTACATTTTTATTTTGTTATTTTAAAATGTAATTATTTATTTATTTATTTTTTATTTTTTTTTTGCTCTAGGCTATTTTGTAAATTAAACAAAGTACCCTGCCCTCTTTGGTGAATATTTCACGCTCACGGCCTTGAAACCAATATGATACAAGCTAGCTCCCACTAGAAGAAAGAAAGCTTGCATGAACAATCAGTTTTGTTGGGGGGTGTAATGCTAATAAACCAATAGCTTGTGGTCAAGGTCCGGTACAATCCAATCCCCGTTCCACAAGGGCCCCGGTGGGTGTGACCGGAGAGGCGGGCGCAAGAGAGTGCGATGCTGAGTTCGGTTGAGGAGGAGTTCAGAGAGAGGCAGGGCTGCGGACAGTGGCATCAGTGAGAACTGAGAAGGGGCGAAACAAGGGAATATTTGGCCGACTTTCAAAATAACTGGATAATAAAAACTGGACGCGCTGGATTACAACTCATTCATCTCTTCGTGCACGTAGGTCTCATCGCTGACAGCCCTTGGTAAGTTCATGCGTCTTTTAATTTTGGCCCCGTTTTTTCCCCGTTGCCGTATAACGGATTATTTTTTGCATTACTTTTCAAGCAACGGGGAGAGCTCGCGCTAAGCTCGCGCGCTAACCCATGTTAGCGAGCTTGTTATTGCGGTACCTTTAAAAGCAGATAAATACATGTTTATTTTGTAGGATAATTTGCCTTTGGGCAGCCACGAGCAGCATATGTTGGCTAATGCACTAATAAAACGTTTGTCCGCCTCGCCACAGGCCATATACCGGGAGATGATGATGATGATGCGGAGGAGAAGGCGCGTTCAGCTCCCGGTTTGCAGGCGCGAGGAATGAGCACGAGCACGAGCTAGACGGCCGCAAAAACTTTAGCCAGTGCAGGAGAAAATATTATTTGTTAACGGTCCCGTCGCATGGTTTATATATGTACCAAACTATAATATCAAACTATTTGTAAGACTGTGACCGTTAGAAAGTTGGTTGGACGGGGTTTATCATTGAATGAATTTTGAAGGACTGGCCCTGAAGTCCCGCTTCAGTTTACAGGGGATTCATCACGCGTATAACGGCTCTTATCTGCGAAATAACAGGCACGACCCATTTTCTTTGCCCTGCTTGCCTAGTTCTAGCCTTTTTTTCTTTTTTTTTTCTTTGAGAATTACAGTAACTCTTAGTCCAGTTGTAGGCCAGACCATCTGGCTTCTGCTTCTATTGGGTCACCCCCGTTAATGCATCTTTGAGGTGGTCCAGTGGTACAGAGATATTAAACCTAAATTATCTGCTATGTGTAAACTGTTTTACAGGCAGCTGTTTCCTGAAAATATGAGCTTTGCTCATGTATTAATGTATGAATTAAGTATTCATCATCTAACAGTGAGGTGTGTGGAATAAATCCACACACTTTAAATTAATTCAGTAGTTTATTGACTTTGTATTGAGAGAATTTAAGCAAGCAAAATGACTACAACTATTTTATTATTATGATAAGAACTATTTTAAAATACTAACGATGTATTATAGATTAAATGCATGTTGCTTAATGATTTATCTGCGTTCTTGGCTATCTATATCCATGTAAATCCAATATAATATTTGGCTGTTCATACTCCTATGCCTGTGCTGTCCCGAATCAGAGTGGATCTCTGCTCTTCCATTACTGACTCCCTCTAACTCTTTTTCCAGGTGGCCTATTTTTAGTTCCTCATGCCGGAGATGGCGCAGCGGAGCGGGCAAGAGGACCCTGAGCGGTACCTCTTTGTGGATCGGGCCGTGGTCTACAACCCAGCTTCACAGGCAGACTGGACGGCCAAGAAGCTGGTGTGGGTTCCTTCCGAGCGGCATGGATTCGAGGCGGCCAGCATTCGAGAGGAACGTGGAGAGGAGGTGCTTGTTGAGCTGGCTGAAAATGGCAAGAAGGCCCTGGTGAACAAAGATGACATCCAGAAGATGAACCCACCCAAGTTCAGCAAAGTGGAGGATATGGCGGAGCTCACCTGCCTGAATGAAGCGTCGGTTTTACACAACCTGAAGGATCGTTACTACTCTGGGCTCATATACGTAAGTGTGAAGTGATGGTGTTTGCTTTCTTTTTTGCTTTCAAGTTGAAGTGTTTTTCTACTTTGCTTTTTGAGGTATTTTTCTTTTTTTATAGGAGTATATAGGCTTCTTTGAGAGTGTAGGGATAAGGCTGCTTCTAATGATTATTTTAATTGTCGATTCATTTGATAAAAATCTGTGTGTCTAATGTGTATACACACACATGTACATGGGTGCTCGTTCAATGAAGTCTGTGAAGTTTAACAGAGACTCGCTTGCTGTCAGGACAAACCTTTGTACAAAATGGAAATGCTAGTGGTATATTCTACTTCTAACATTCACAGATAAGGATATAACAGTAAAATGTAATTTGTGTATAAGAAGGCACATCTCCAAACACATTAAACGGCACACACATCTGACTTATCGCCTGACAGGGCAAGCCGCATTAAACTGAATGCTTACGAGTTTAAAACGCATGATATAAACTTTAAAGCATTGCATGTTTTGGATAACTTCGTTAATGCACTTTTTTCACAGTGTCAGGAGTCATTGTCCTCTATATTTCAGATGTGTTATGTTCATAGTAATACGTTTTTCACTAGCGTAAAGTGGCGTGACTGGAGGATGTTTTCTGTGCACAGGCACGATAAAGCCATAATTCAATTTGTTGTTGATTATTTTCATTTTCGATTTTATCGATTAGGCATAGTTGTTGCAGCCCTAGTTTGAGTTCATAAGTACCTTGTGGTCCTGAACCACTTTACAGCATTCACTCAGAGAGAGAAACTGGGGGACTTTTATTGTTCAGGAGAGAGAAAGAGAGTGTGAAGCCAGCTGTTTGGTGTTTTAGCCCCATCATTTCCTTTATTTCCCTATGAGGTCATTATGGAATCTCAATGAGGGGGGCCACTTGTCTTCACACTGTCCAGCCACTTCTGTTGATCTTCCAGCCCACTCACCAGTCATAAAAACAAAACAAAAAAAACACTGGATCGAATTTATCCAGTTCAACTTTTAGTTTCCCATCATTGAAAGCTTTTTCTGGTCGTTGGTAACAGAAATCATCTCGACTGGCTGCACTTTATGAAGACATTATGAAAGCAGGCAACGTTGTCATTCATATTACACTCCCATATTCTCCCATACCCGCTCAGCAGAGTTGAAGACGGTCCGGCTGGATTGTAAGGCCTGCTCCCTGCTGCCTTGTGATTTAAGCCTGTTTCTGTGGCTGCTGTGCTCCCTCCCTATAGGCTACAGTAATTAGCTCTGGAGGCCCATGCTTGGCCTAGCCAAAGCTGAAGTTTAATAACAGGACCTTTGTTTGGCATTGAGTTACAACTGGCTCGTAATATCTGCAAGATGTCAAGATGTCAGACTGACTGTTGACAACCCCTTCATATCTCAGCGTACCTCAGTTAATTGGCTGATTATTGTTGACTAGGGGTATGAAGATGCACTTATAGCTCATGAGACGATACACGATACTGGGTTCATGAGAATGAGATGATTTTTTTTAAGAAACACTATATTTAAGAAATCTTCAATGACAAAATCTGACTTTTATCTTTAAAAAAAAAATATTTTATTTGACTGAAATTCACAAAAAATGCAAAACATTTCAGGTGCATTTTACGTATCATTTAACTAATCCAGGGCTTTCACTAGCAATTATTTTGGTAATTGAGCAAATGGTCAATTATTTTGACAATTAGTAATGAATAATCAGATAGTTTTTTGTGGTAATAAAATAGACCTAAGTGAATATCCTTTAAAATTACTTAAAATGCATAATAACAACGAGGCAAGAATTGCATAAATTTACATAAATTATCAAAAGCAAGTAATTGCTAACATAGCATAATCCGAGAGCACTTTATTTGTAGTAACTGTAATACAGAATTTTCTCCACCATACAGTATATATTTTAATTAATTCAATGCCATTTAGCAACACAAGTCATCCAGCTTTTTTAAATATGAAATTCTAATATTGATCTAGCTTACTGCAGTGTGCCACAAGTGTCTCACACCAGCCACAAAGCTAACGCGCAGTGTAATGTTAACAACTTTCAACACACTCAAATGTGTTTTTATTAGTATAATTGTTTTGACCAAGTAAAACAGTGCTGTGTTAGCCCACAATTTTATTCCGTCAAATAAATTGACCTGTATGAGTAAGTAGTAATTCAGCAATTGCGGCTATTTCATTAGAATGAAATAAAATAATGTGAATTTATCTGATCAAACATAACTGTAACAATGTTCAAGTTCAGGGAAGAAGGAGATGGATGTTAATTAACTTTAATTGTAAAAAAAAAGAAAGAAAAAACAACAAAACAAAAGAAGCGACAGAGGCCAACTGCGGCCAACAAGCATAATAAAAATGTCAATGTAAAATGTGCCCCCGCCCTTCTTCATACCACAGTAACGTTAATAAAACTTTAATACATCAGCTCATCCATGAACATGATTTCTGCCCGTCGGCTGTGGAGGTGAAAATGACAACTCCCATGATTCCATGCACATTCACAGCGACATCAAGCTACGTCTTTGTTAGATTTTTTTTAATAAGCGACCTCTATTGGTGAAACTTTCATACTGTGCCTTTAAAGGTTATCTATTCTTTTGTGTGCGTGGATAGTGACCAGACCTCAGGCTGGTGTGTGTGGTATGCGCGCTCATATCTGCTGTGTGGGCAGAGCCGTGGAGTTGCTGCGTTCCTCTCTGCCTTCCCACGCCCCTATGTTCCTGAATAGCATAATGGGAGATGCATAGAACAAAGTCCCCACAATACAACACTATATTTATCTTTTTTTTGATAATCTGTTTGTTACACTCGAATGTACTTCTATCTAATTCCATTAGGCCATCCTTAAAAATATTTTGGTTTGCAGTTACAGGAAAAAAAAAAAAAGGGTCGGTAGGTCTATTCTTTTTTTTTTTTTTTTTTTTTTTTTTTTTTTTAATTCAATGTAAAAAAAAAAAAAAAGGACAATTTTGGTCATGATGATTACGTGGTATGAATTTAAACAAATTTGCATATCGGGACGTCACTGACTGGGTCTTCAACCGTGCCTTTGGGCGCACCATTGCAAACCTCATTCTGATGCAGGTTATATAGACCACAAACTATTTGAAATCTTTGTCAAAAACATGTTCATTAATTCCAGCTGCGTTCATTTGGGAAAAAAAATGAGGCAGAATCAAGAAAAAAAGAAGCCACAAAGTGGATTTTCAGAGGGAAACATTAACATGCAATGTAATACCTATGAGAAAACATGTTAATGTGTTACATTTGGGATGTTTACATCCATTAAACAAATATGTCGTGGAATGTATAGGAACCCTGTTAACATGACATCCTTGACCATTGCTCTGGCCAAACTATGTCATCTTTAAGCCAAGTTAAAGCGGTGTCGAGATGTTTTAATGCATTTTTTTAATGCATACATCTATTATGGTGCCCGAATCCGTACGACTTTGAACGGTGACCGCGAACATTTTATTTACTGCAGCTGCAGCCATCATTACCAAGCGCGAACCATTGACAGTGAATGAAACGAAGCGAACGTACAGGCCATAGTGTGACATGCGTAAACATGACGCCACGGGTTTTTATTTAAAAGAAAGAACGTAGCCTACGTTTGTATGTAGGCCTAGGCAATTTTATATTCACAATACTTACTAAAATATAATTAATATTATTTTATTGCATTTGTATTAGTTGTTTGAAGAGTAAAAAAAAATCGGTAGGTCTTAAAGGGGTCATATAATGCCATTTTTGTACAAGCTAATATGATTCTTTAGGGTCTAAATTAAAAGTTTGTCATATACTTTAATTAAAAATTCTCATTAGTATTGTAAGAAAACACTAATTTTACCTGGTCAAAAACAGCTCTGTTTTCAGCACGCCGTTTAAGTGCATGTGTCTTTAAATAATAATGAGCTTTGCTCTCCCCGCCCCTCTGTTCTGTACGCACACCGTTTGTAATTATAACACAATTACCATAACGCGTCGTTCATTATAAACGTGGGATTATGAATTATATTGAGAACGTCGTACATAGAAAACATGCTGTAATGAACCCTGAGTGTAAACAGTCGCATTCATCGTGAAGCGTGCTAGCGATTTGCAAAGATTAATATAAAGATTAATATAAAGGTTAATAAATGTTCAGTTATTCTGGAGGTGCAGCAGGAACACGAATAGTTGGTACCGATCCTTTTTTCAGGAGCAGCTTCTTAGCAAAACCAGCTTTATAACGTTACCTCGTTTGTAAAGCAGTCTGGTGTGTGAAATGATTCGCGCAAACATGAAAGCATTGACGTTGATCGTGGGGAATATTCCCTTCGAAAACAAACTCAGCCACTGTGTCTTCAGCGGTTCGGATTTAGGAACATCAAAATGACTGCTGTGTTCGTTATTACACCCAAGAACACCACAATCGCTTTTAGACACCATTCTGCTCATAGACAGTGCTCCAGCGTTTTAACAATGACCGCGCCGGTCTGCGTGGACTATGATTGACAGTTCGCTCACGAGCGAGGAAACGCTGCTGCCAATCAACAATCGTGGGAGGGGCGTCGATTTTGTGACGTCACAAAATCGAACGGCTTGATTTGAGATGGGAAAACATAAGAAGATAAAAAAAAAAACACTGGATGGATTTTTATCATTTTATGATGGTTGTGTACAAGCACTGCCAACACACATTTCAGTACAATCAACTTGTAAAAGTGCATGTACCATTATATGACCCCTTTAACGCAAGTTTACAACCAGCAAGTCGCTCGGACTAAAAGGAAAAATAAATAAATAATTGGGTCGGTCCTAAATTGACAGGGTCGGTTGGGTTACGGCAAACAAGAATATTTTAAGGATATTCTTATATAATACTTGTATAATAAGGATGGCCTTACATTAGAGAAAATGCATGAAGTGACCTGGTATAAATATGCCCTTTGAAACAGCAGCCTGGGCCAGTGTTGCCACCTTGTAGACAAACAAATTAGTAGAGATATCCTGAAGTTTTTTTTTGTGTGTGCTCCCAATCCAAGTCATTGAATATTGAGTATCTGCTGAAACCGTGTCCCGATCCGATACTTAGTATTTACTAGTGCTTGCCTTGGTAAACGCTTTGCGTAAATTAAAGTGATTAAAATCAATCTAATGTAAATATGGCTGTGCAGAGAGTTTCTCAGGGGCTCAAATGTAAAAATCATCTATCACTATGGATGCATGTTTATACCGCTATTGTGCCTGTTGTGTGCTGTTCACTTTCACACTGTTGCTAAAGATATGATACCTTGTACACTCTTCATATCAAAGTCCTGCAAAGATGACCGAAAATGTAGGCCTGTTCTCAATTGCTGTCTTGTGGCAAAACATTGCGTTTTAGATCAAACATATAATGGTGACCGAGTGCGACCTGGACGCATTAGTGAATAGTGAGATATTTTGCTAAATAAAATGATCCTGCCAGAAGAATAGCATGAGAACTTTTTATTATGTCTGTTCCCTCTGTACCATCTGTGAGTTTTTAATGTTTTATGCATGCACAGTAAGGTGAATTTAGCGTTTTCCGATATTTCAGTGTGAATGAGAAACTTTTGGAAAATGCTTGAAAATTGCTAGTGTAGACTGAGAGCATTTTGAAATGAAAACAGCATTGTCAAGTGTATCTGGATTAATGTAGACAGCCTAAATAGGCAAATGGTTAAGAGTCTCTAAATGGATCATTATTGCAGTGATTATTATGTTTCTAGCATGTTATATGTTTGGCAACAGTTCTTCTAACTGTAATTGATGGAGTGTGTAGCTTTTCATCTCTTAAACAACCATGTAGGAAGACACATCATGGCCATATTCAAGGATGACAATGTCAAGATTCATTATCAGGCTCAAATTGTGAAAGAATGGTTGGGAGGGAGCATGAAGAATCATTTTAACACATGAATTGGCTCCTTTGAGTCAAAGTCTTTGGATGTGCTGGAGGAGACTTTACAGAGCGCTCGACTCTTGCATTGTCAATACAAGATCTTGACAAAAAATGTATGCACCTCTTGATGGAAATATTGAGGAATATGGCTTATGATCACCTCTTGATGATGGAAATAACATCACAGCATTTATTTCCATGCAGTAGTACTAGTACATTAAAGTTCTTAAGTGTGCAGTTGTGCATATCTCATAAATGGGGAGCAGTTTTCTTCCATATATAGCCTGACAAACATGGGAGAATGATGCTGGAGAAAAACAAATTTCCAGCCACAAGTCTCTTGAGTCCCAAGTCTGTTGTTCTGGCCCGAGATCTAGTTTGGCAGGATTGCTTTGTCTAGTGGGGAATTGGGAGTGGGATGTAGACTCAACTGTCCTGAATGCACACCCATATAAATGCCCACTCTTAACACAAGCTCAGCCAATAGAAAGACCCTTCAGCAGACGGGCATTACCTCTCCCCTGACTTGTGTCTGGATCACACAGCAGTGGCCAAAGACATTCAAACAAACACAAGATGCTCTCAGTTATAGTCTCGTATGTGGAACAGCATGAATAAAACTTGTAAATGTCTTCTGTAATGAAGTGCATACTGCAGGACAGCTGCACTGGCACTGAAAGCTTACCAGCATTTCTCAAGAAAAACACCTTTGTTGTGTTTCATTCTGTACACTTAATGCAGATATCAGTATTTTTCAGTTTTCCTTCTTGGAAAATATCTTAAATTCATAGAGACAGAGCGTATTTAGACCACGCCCACACCGGGGGGGAAACAATCCAACCGTCTCCACTGACTTTGCATTACGAGAAGCTGCCTCCTTGTCATTTATTATGACTTATGACAAAAAACAAAACAATGTCTAAAAGCTGCTATGTGACAAGGTGTACAGCAAACACGCTAAATAACCCAGAAATGGAAGCTGTTGACCCCAAAAAACGGTTGTTTCAGGACATAAAAGTGGATCAATTGAGGCTAGTTCTTGAACTACTCTGAGAACTACGCCCACTGGAACGCGACATGATATTGTAAAAAAAACTAAAAACATTTGCAGTTGATATCGATAACTAAAATAAGTTGGCAAGCTAGTGTTAGTTATGTGTTAGCAAGCAACTGTAGATTGGCACTTGAAAACCTAACAATTACTGTAACTAAGGCACTTAGTTATAATTTATGAAAATATTAATATGGGTAATTTATATACCCTATTATATTATTAACGTATCATATATAATATATACGTTAGTGACGTAACCCTACTACTGTAGCTAAGGCACTCGCAAACATAACCGTTACTGCATAGTTTTCTGCTTTATCCACATTCTAAACGTTGCATACTGTCAAAATGCTACAGCTTAGCTTACATAAATATAATATATAAAACTGACATTTGGATATTTGACTTACCAGTGACAAAATGTTTACTGCACACGTAGACATACTAAGTGTCAGGATCCCACAATTTACCCATTCTTCCTGCTGATGCTTCACGTCTTATTGCCTGTATCCACTTTTGTCTCCTTAAAGGCTGGCTTTTACGGTTCAGAAGCTTATAAAAAAAAATTCTGTTTTTTTTAGCTTGTTTGCTGTACACCTTGTCACACAACAGCTTTTAGGCATTTTTCTGTCTTTTGTTATAAGTCATAAATGACAAGGAGGCAGCCTCTCGCAATGCAAAGTCAGTGGAGACGGTTGGATTGTTTCCCCCCCGGTGGGCGTGGTCTTCAGATTATGACGCGTTGCGCTCTGTCTCTATGATAAACAATAATCTGTATTTTATCTCATTACACTATTTAATTGTCCTGAAAAAAAAAAAATTCTGTTGGCATTATATCATAACGCTTGTCTATGGGCCCTTTCACACCTACCTTGTTTGGTCCGGATTTTCGGACTTTTCAGTTTGATCTGAATCAAAATTACAGGTGTGAGACCTCCCCCAGACCACGGTCTGGACCAAACAGACGAAATTTGGTCAGACGAAAATAGGTAGTCTCGGTCTGGATCAAACTGAACAAAGGTTTGGTTAGTTTCTAGTGTGAAAGCATTTTCTGTATGGTTTGGACTTTCAGACCGAGTTCCGGTGGTTCTCGCAGGATTGCTTGCAGTCTTCTGCTCCTTTCCTGCCGGTGACGATAAAATGCACGCCCGTCCGTTTACAAACCAATCAATGTCAAGATGCAGCCCACATAAATGATGACGACAGGACACAAGTATGTCTTGTAAAGTTCTCTAGTGCGCTCTTATAATTGCAATGTCAAGTGAAACCAAACCAAAACTAACCGAATGTATACAATGTATCAAAACATGAACCTTGGTTCGGACCTTGGTGCGGACTTTCAGGTGAGAAAACGCCCAAAGTATAATTCATTCCTAATAGTAATTCCAATAATTGCAAATTACATTAATGTTTTTCTATTAAAACAACACCAAAAAATACTTTGTATTGTCACACAGAGTTAGTGCATTTATTCAGCAACAACAGTCGCAAATATATAGTCTTGAAATCCAAGTTTGGATTTATTACAGTTCATCTGCGAGAAGGTTCAGAGCAAACAACCGACTGAATGACACTTTCATTTAAGCAGAATATCTGAAACGAAGATCGCTAAACTCCATCTTACTTGTTTTTCAGTTAATGTTGGGCGATATGCTCCATTGTCATATCGTCCTATCGTCAGCCTAGAGGTTTTGGTAAAGTTTTAATTTTTTAACTCAGCCTAGAGGTTTTGGTAAAGATTTTTATTTTTTAACTACATTTTAGTCTCGTCTTTTTTTTTTTTTATCAACGATATAGCATGTATAGCACAGTTATCGTTTAATGACGCTGATGTCAAAAAATTGTTGTCATAGATTTCGTTAATAAATTAACTTCCATCTTTTGTTTGTGTTCTTGTCTCTGTGCAGACGTACTCAGGACTCTTCTGCGTGGTCATAAATCCATACAAAAACCTCCCCATATACTCCGAGAACATCATCGAGATGTACAGGGGCAAGAAGAGGCATGAAATGCCACCTCACATCTACGCCATTTCTGAATCGGCCTACAGATGCATGCTTCAAGGTAAGACCGTAAATATCAAATATTCCTTCTGTTCTCAGTCAGTTCATCATGTTAAGCCCAAATAACACCTCTGGCTAAATAATTCTGGATTTCCACTGAGGATATTGCAGCAAAAATAAAGAGGGTGTTTTGTGTTTATTGAATCTTTGTTCAGCACTTGCTGCTAAATGAGGAGAAAACCACACCAGGTGTTATTAAGCAGACAACTTCTCCTCTTGTTATTTTAAGCAGTTCAAGATTTCCTTAACCATAAAGAGGAATATGAAATTACTAGCAGTTTCAGCCAACCTTTAATGTTATTGGCTGTGCTTTGTGTTTCATTGTATCATGTGACTTAGACGGAAATTGAATGATCACTATTTCCTATGGTATCTTTTATATTTCAGTTTGTTTTTCACCCCTAGAGATAAATTAATTTTATCTGGTGTCCTCAGATAAGCCCAGAGAATGGAGAGAAAAAAAGGGCTGGATTTTTTTTTTTTTTTTTTCATATTGAGTTTTTCTTGTCTCAGCTGTGGGTCTGTGCATATTGAAGTGAGAAGTGTAAGATAATGCGTATCAGAAACTTCTCTATCGGTCACTGATAAACTACAAGGTTACTAAAGACCTTTTAGAGAGTCAAGCTTTTGAATACAACACTCTGTTCTTTATCATATGTCATTAGCTGTGAATCAAGCCTCTGTCCATCACAGCAGGAGATCATACAAAGTAAGGTCCATCGCTCCTCTTCTTGGACAATTGGAGCTTTTTCAGACTGTTTTCATTCTGGTTCTCTACTCAATGAAGCGGCTCGGTCGTGGCTGATTGTGTAAGGCGAGATCAGGAGATGTAATTCTGAGATTTTGGTCAACCATGATTTTTTTTGTACCGCTGTCATAATCTTTAAGTCATCTCTTAGTAAATCTGGGGCAGTTGGATATTGGAGTGGGTAACTGTGTCATAGATTAAGATGATGTTAGTACGTTCCATTACAACTGAATTAATTTAATCTTTCCACTCTCAATATAATTTTCACTGCATTTTAGAGGTGTTTAGAGGAGTTTATACAATCAATGAACAGCAAATGTAGTCAGGACAAACAGTCTGCACACTTTTGATTAGGGCAAATGGAGCTGTATTATGTAATATGGGATTCGTATTTGTTTGTAGGCTGTACTAGCTCAGTGTGCATTGGAGTTCTTGTATTTTAAATCATGTTTATAGCATTTGTGATTGCCAAAATTACTTTTATATGTACAATTTTAATAATGAAATTTACACTACTATTCAAAAGTTTGGGGTTCAGTTAGATATTTAATTATTTTTTTTAAAGAAGTCTATATGCTGTCCACTCCAAGGCTGTATTTATTTGATCAAAAATACATTAAAACAGTAATATTGTGACATATTATTAAAATTTAAAATAACTGTTTTCTATTTTAAAATGTGATTTTATTCCTGTGATGGTAAAGCTGAATTTTCAGAATTATTACTCCAGTCTTCAGTGTCACATGATCCTTCAGAAATCATTCTGATATGCTGATTTGCTGCTCAAGAGACATTTCCTATTATCAGTGTTGAAGACAGTTTGTATGGCTTAATAATTTTTTTTCTTTAAGTTTAACTTACAACTTTAAGTTTCTTTGATGAATTTAAAGTTTAAAAGAAAAAATATTTTTTGCAACAATGTAAAAGTCTTAACTGACAATTTTGATGAATTTCATGTGTATTATAAAAGATAAAAAAAAAAAAACTTACTGACCCCAATCTCTTGAACAGTAGTGTAACTATATGTAAAACGTAATTGCACTGCAAGGTACATGACAATTATATATAAAAAAAAAAATCTCATGTATATAACGTTTCATTCATTTTTTCGAGTCCTTTCATTAGTGAATTTGTTAGTCGTGAACAATCATCCCAACTTGGAATCAAAGAAGTTAATCCAGGAAACGGAGAAGCATTTGGCATGAATGCAATGCTGAATTCTCTACCAAACCGCTCTCTTACATACAAGGACTGACCAGTTGTCCTGATCTGTCAGTGGCCAGGAAACAAGAGCCGTCCCAGGCTGGAGGAGAGACTGACCTGCATTGTGGGGTACAATGTCGCCTTTGTGTGGCGATGGCTGGGGGGGCAGTACGAACTGTGACGTACTGGGTCAAGTTTGGCCGGGACACATGGACCCTAGTGTCTGCCTTTGGAGGAAACACCCCCAACAATGCTGCACACACCAGTCTCATTAGATCTGCTGGGATTACGGCAGTGGAACAAAGTTGTTTATTTTTCCTCTGAGATATTTCCTCCGTCATGGCTCCGTTCCAGTTTTGTCCAAGCGCACTTATGGTTTTATGGCTGGAAACCACTCTTTTACACTGTTTTATCAGAGCGCCAAAACTGTTCAAGATTTGATCAAAGTTTCTTGTTGGTTATTGTTTCAGTTGTTCCCCTCATTTGATAGTTACCTTCATCTTCTAGAATTATCTTCTTGTTTCGTTAAATTTTTGCTTGTTATTATATCTAAAAATTAATAGCAGTTGAATTTGGACTTTAACCTTTAATGTTATGGTAATGTGCCAAGACAGGGTTCCCTGTAAAAATCGACGTACTACCTGATATATACATATATCTGATATATATATATATATATATATATATATATATATTATATTATATATATTATATATATATATATATATATATATATATATCAGATATATGTATATATATATGAAGAGTTCAGATGCAAAAGCCTCTAAGTGCCATCTGAAATTTTCTTCTAGAATGATCATTTTTATCAAGCTTGTATATTTAAGTTCAGTAATTTCACTTAAATTACAATTAATAGGTAATTTTCATTGCCATTTAAGTGAAATTACTGAACTTAAATATACAAGCTTGATAAAAATGATCATTCTAGAAGAAAATTTCAGATGGCACTTAGAGGCTTTTGCATCTGAACTCTTCATATATATATGAATCAATATCTAATGGAATTGAAATCAGAATTTAATCGAAATTGATTTGTGAAATCTGTGTCAATACCCAGCCCTTATAGGTGAGGTAATTTTAATGCTCTATAGTTGGGTATATTGCACTATTAAAGGAGAATAATTGTTTTCTGACATGCAGCTTTAAACGGTAAATAAGTTTCTGGACACACTAACTTACCCAAACACACATCCATTCATTCACATCTGTCTTTGATTAGTCGGCCAGAAACCAGCCATAATCCCCCTCTCTGGCTGTTGACTGAACTTGGTTACAAAGGGCTAATTATAACAACTTTGAAAACTTTGGAAGTGCTGATCTTCACATCAACATTTTTGGAAAAGACCCAGTCAGTACAGCCACTGGAGCGCAGGAATGTCAGTGGCACCCGTCTCTCTTCAAGGCATATGGAAGCAATGAAATCCAAACACGGTTACTGACAGGAAAGCTATGTTTGAAACATAATTACAACCTTTGAAAATGCAATCTCACAACCACATTTACCCAGTGCGCGGGCACACTTTAATTTCAATTATGATAAGAGATGTCAAGCCCCCCAACTTATCAGTTAGGCATGGGATGGGATGGGATGGATTTTGTGCCAAGATAGTTACTGTTCTGGGGAGCTTGGGAGTTTTTGACCCACCTGTTTCCAATACATGTGTAATAAGCGGTAATGCGTTTCATGACACTGTCCTTTTGAACTCGGTCCAGGTTGTTGCAGACAGATCTCATCTGTCTTGAGCCTACTGGAACATAAAGATCTTGGGTAGATTATGGTGACCAGAGACTCTGTTTCAAAGGCATTCCGAGGGGAGCTCAAAAACATTTTTGTACCTGTTTCAGATCAGCTGTGTTTTCTTCAGTGCGTCTCAGACAGGTTAACAAGCGATGCTGTGGATGGATACATAAATATTACTTTACCTTCTCATGCAGCATCTGGAATTTTTCATCCTTTTAAAATCTTGCTTGTTTGAGTTAACAGTTATATTCAGACTGAGCTCTATAGCTAAAACATTCAATTTTGAGAGGAAGCTGCTCAGAAAAAGGCCAAACGTATTTTAAAATATGTATGTATATCAATATTACTAATCATAGTTATACTTTCCAAGTTTCTGGACTTGATGTTGCCAAGTTCAGTTTTTGGTATGTGTAAAGGCACTGTGATACAATTGACAATTATGAAACTACATTTGTGCCAAAATAAAATAAAAATAAAATTCTGAGAGGGAATTAAAATAAAAATAGTTTGAGCTTTCACTATGTCTGATGTTTTGAATTTAAAGTGTTTTTATTCTCTCATTTGATAGTTTTTTTGCTTGTTTGTTTAGGGTAATGGTTTTTTTTATGTTCAGTATCTATTCCATACAGAAAACCACACTATGTTGGGTATTATTTATTTCATGTATAAATAATGCTTTAGGTAAGTGATTTTTTTGGACATCGACATAGCACGAGGCTCCAGGGTTGTTTGTCAGACAGCCGTGACCTTTGAGGTGTTTGTTTTTTTAGTACTCTGAGTCTGGCCGCACACACTGCAGAACACACCCCTTCAACACAACATGGCTACAGAATCCTCTGACAAAGCACATGAGATATTCTTAGTTTGCTAAACATCGGCTGATACCATGATGCAGTTTATTTAATTTCAGCAAGGATTTCATGTCTTCGTTCTCCTGTCTATAAATTATTGCACTTGTAGATTCTATTTTAGCCACCTAGTGGGAATGTAAGTAATGTAGTTAGTTAGGACATACAATTGCACAATATTTGTTTAATTGGAGTATGTGTAGTTTGAAGGTCTGTAGATGTTTGATTGTGTCTGTGTAATAGAACTGCAGTCTCCAGTAGTTATTGTCACCTCTGATCAGGCCATATCTGGCTCGGCTCACTGAGTCTCTAGTGAGTCATATTTCTCTGTGTGACTGACGGGCTCATCATCTCCAACAGCTACATGGGAAATTCCTGCGGACAGCAGTTGCAGCAGATGGGCTGTTTATTCTGTGGCGGATGCTTGTCGTTGCCCTCTTAAATGATTCTCTCAGACAGACTGGATTATTTTTTTTGTCTATGAGTTCAAGTGCCTTATCCGTTTAATTTTGCCATTGTCATTTGCTTCATATCCAAATTCAATTCTCTTTCATGCATTAATTGCACTTTGTTAGATTTTCCTGTATTTGACTGAGCAGTCATTGGGTGGCTCGCGTTATCTAACAATGGACAAAACATTAGTAACAGTATTTAATCATCTATGTTAATGTTAGTGAATAAAAATACAACTTTTTAAAATTAGTGTTAACTCTGTTATCTATTATAAAATATTAACAGATCCAACTTTTGATTTTAATACTCTTAGTAAATGTTGAAATTAACATTAGCTAAGATTAATAAATGCTTAGAACTATGTTAACTAATGTTAACAAATGGAAACTTATTGTAAAGATTTTACCTGTCCTGTGTATACGGTATACCTGTGTACACTTGTACACTATCTATATTAGATAACTTGCATTAGGTCTTAGTGACAGCAGCCTTATAAACCTGCTGCTTTCTGTTAACTTAACGTTAATCAAACAACAAAAGATAAAGACAAAATTGCTCACTGCTGTTGACTGAATAACTATTGTAGCTTTAATAAGAATCAGTGTATATTTAATTTATACTGTGAAGACTATGCAGTGTTTTATTTTACATTTGATCATTCACTTTCTGTAGTATTTCTCACTTGAATGCTCCTGTAAATAGACCTACTGTACTTGGGAAAAAGCGCTATATTTGATCTTTTATCTCTGTTATTTTATGAAATAATTATCTCATGAAATACTCATATTATATATCA
Source organism: Scardinius erythrophthalmus (assembly GCF_964197995.2). Taxonomy (NCBI): domain Eukaryota; kingdom Metazoa; phylum Chordata; class Actinopteri; order Cypriniformes; family Leuciscidae; genus Scardinius; species Scardinius erythrophthalmus. Next base: position 37,142,941 of record NC_138232.1, on the reverse strand, counting down.
AATATTATCATGAAATATTACTCATATCCCCCACTCCAGTTGAAATGAAGAACATGATGAAGAAAAATCCTGATAAGATTGTGTATCATCATGATCCTACTAGGAAAAAAATTGCGATATACTATTTTTGCCATATTGGCTACTCTTAGTCAATGATGTTCACTGTAAGACCAGTCAAAGAACATTTTTCCTTGCATTTAGGCCAGATACACATTTTAGTCATACAGGTTTAGAGTGCCAGACCTTCTGTCTATTATGGTTTAGTATTGTAACTATCATCTTCCAGAGAAGTCATTCTGACAGGCTTTGTTTACTTTGCACTTTACTGCCTCTCTGCATCACCATTATGGGTGAAACAGGCTTGATTGTCTGATCGGTTTGTAAACACACTCATTGTAAATTCAAATTTAGAACCATCATCAACACGTATTGTAAATTGATGCATTATCAAAATATTTTCCTACCCTTATGCTGAACTATCGGCAGCCCTTTTGGCATCCAGTATTACAGTTTGTTTTTATCTCTGCCGTCATTTCTTCCGCCTGTGCTTATTTATGGTTTGATTGGAGGCACAGTGAGCATTGAGGATCTTCTTTTTTATGTATTGATCAAATCCCTGCGTCAAAACTGGTTTCTGATGTGTTGAACCAATTTTAGCTGAAGCACAAAAAGACACAAGATGTTTTGTTTGTTTGAATTGCCTGTTTAGTCAACTGCAATTGATCCAAAATCCTTAGTATTTTAAAGGTGCCCTAGAATGGATTATTTTATGATTTTATAATGTTTCCTGGGGTGCCCTTATAATGTTAGTATGTTTTTTAGATCAAAATTTGTTATAATTTGGAAATAAAAGGCATATTTCCTAGCCTGATTTCATCCCCTGAATTGAACACTCTGTTTGAAGGGGCGTGTCTGCTGAGAGACTTCAGTGTTGTTGCCCACTGCTATGATTGGCTGACATGCTTGCATATGAAATATCTGGCATTAAATGTAGAGCTATCTGGAAAACTTTCACTATTACAGCTTTGATATGTTTTTAGTATTACAGCTATCGAGATTAACGAATCGTGAGAAGTTTTTTAAGTATTTAGATCTATTCCCATCACATAAAAGGTTGCAGTGATGAGCATTGAGCAGATGACAGCCTGTTGATCGCGTGAATGAAGATCTTATCACTGCAACGCGATTTACTGATGCATAAACCGTGTTGAACGACTTTGAGAGAAAGATTATCTGTCTGAACTTGAACAATTACGCATCAGAAATTCACATAACCCACTGGTTCTCCAGAGGCTCGGATGAAGGAGCTAAAAAAATACTTTTGTGTTCATTTGTACATCCAAACACTGAGCAACTGCCATGCTTCGTTCGCTCGTTTGCAAGCCACGATGTCTCTCGAGGAAAAAACAATATCGCGCTGGATCTAGATAACACAGTGTAAATTATCGTTAATAAAATCACTACTTACCGCTTGCGGGAATATAACGTTAGTTGAAATTGCCCCCTTCGTCCGTTTGAGACGCCGAGAGAAGCCTGGCTGCTTGATATTGTTCCAGGTTAGAAAAACAGTCCGTGGTGAAATGGGCAGAGCAACTAACAACTTCGAATTAAACTGTAGCGCGGTATCCGATTATAGATAGATAGATTATAGATAGAACTGGCATTTTCCCTATGATCCTCGCTTGTTTCTTCACCTGCAGAACTTCCGATGATTCGGCTGTGCAGTTCCACCTGGCACTGAGCATGGGCTGGCATATGCAAATTTTTGGAGGCATACATATTAATGATCCCAACTGTTGCGTCACAGTTGGTGTTATGTGGAGATTCGCCTGTTTTTCAGGGGTGTTTTTGAAAAACGAGATTTAAATAAGAAAGAGAAAACTATGGTGTTTGAGACTCACTGTGTGTCATATTCATGTACTGAACTCTTGTTATTTAACTATGCCAAGATAAATTCAATTTCACATTCTAGGGCACCTTTAAGATGTTCAATTCTATGCAAGCAACATTGTGCATTAAACTTTTTTCATTCTTTGTGCCGTTCCCAAAAACGGTGCCATATTTCAGTGCTGCCATGATATTTTGCAATAAACTATTTGTTTTTAACAACCAGTTGTGAAGCAAGGAGTTCAGTGTGTTTTGTGTCCAGCAGCAGCTCAGTTTTATTAGCCCTGGCACACATAGTACATGGTGCACACTGCAGCTAAATTCGGATGTCACTTCACCTTTCAATGCTTAATCCCATTCTGTACACACACAGATTAGTATTATTTGGAAGTGACAATCGCATTCGCAACTGAATTAACTCCCATAAAAAATGCAGGTAGTACAACTGCATTTATACAAATTCTACCCAGTGTGTACAGAATCGACCTGAAGAACTAGTTGTTTATGACGTAAGACGAGAGGCATCAGAGATGGATCTCTCGTCTGTCATCTCTCATATAATTAAAAATGCACATTTTAACGTGCATGTCTCGTCTGACTCATTCTTGTTGCCAGATCATGCAAGCAAATCAGTGAACAAGAACAAGCCAATAAAAAAATGAAATAAATCGGAATGCTTTATGCTGAAAATAAGACTGAAATATTGTGGCCTGCACTTGCTCACTTTAATAACTCCATAAACTTGATCGCTGTATGAGCCAAGCTTAAACAACAAGTCCAAATGCGCTTTTAATAAGTGGACATGGCAACACTGCAAGGGCGCGCTCTGTGAAGTAGTCTTTTAACAAAACACGACGCCTCCGTCGACTGCTTTAGTTAAAATTGCTGAACGTAACGAGTCTTTTGTTGCTGTAATATTTCTTTGGTCAGAGTAGCGTATAATAAACACGTGAGACGCCAGAACATTGCTATGGTTACCTCACAGTTTCTGGAGTGAGTCGTGTCCTGTACTCATGGAGCGATCATGTAGGGTTTAAATGCGGTTGTCACTCCTGAAACTTCACAGGGTGTACGTGGCCATACATGAGAAAGTGTAATGAATGTGTGTGCGTCCTATGTTACTGATGTGAAAGGGACTGTAGCCCTAGCTTTGGAAGGTTTTTCTTTTGTGTCTGTGTCCACTCTCTGGTGTCTGGCAGCGATGTGCTTTGGTATGTGAGGAATGTGTTCTGTCGTAGGTTAAACCAGTAAAAGGGGGTGGGGTAGGATGGGCCAGCTGGGGGGGTGCGGAGTGAGAACTTGGGAGTTGAAGCTCAAAGTGCTCTGTGTGGACGTTTTGGCAGGACAGAGACTAGACAGAAGCTGATAAATGGTTCACCTATCTATAGTTTCATAAAGCTGAATTTTCAGCAACTGTTACGCCAGTCTTCACATCAGCCCTTTTTTTTAAAGTGAATTTGGGTGCTAAACAGATTTGGGCCTTTAATCAGAATCGTGTCACCAACTCTTCCAGTTCTGATCATGTTTGGAACTAATCAATGAACAAATTAAAAATAGCAGGTTATGAGTTATCTTTGAATGCTTGTGTGGGAGCTCCATTTGATTTTAATTGTAATTTCTACACATTACATACAGTAATCAGCCATTCTTGGTTCAGAGGAGAGTTGCGAAGGCCTTAACAAAGGATGCAGTGAAAAGAAGTCAAGAGCCCTCTCTTCACTTGATTATATGCTTCCCTTTTCTGCAGCTGTGCTGATAGGAGAGGCCATTCTTCAGAATCCTTGGCTGCCATATCTGTGTCTCTGTATCCGAGACAGATAGTGTCATGAACTTTCACAGAGGTTGATGCGAACCACACAGAAGGAAGCGTCTCTGAGAGCCCTCCCATCCTGTGAACTGCTTCCAGTGCTTGTAACCTGAGCCCTGAACCTTTTTATCTAAAACATTGTCTTTCGAACACGACATTTATCACAGTTCTGATTAGGACATCATCAATCCTACATTTTGTTCATGTTGATTCATGCTTAAGGACACAGTGAGTTATCAAGTCCCTGTGTTTAATGCAGTCTAGCTTTTAAACAGAAGATGTTCCAGTGCGTTTTCTTTTTTTGGTATTATCACTCTCTCCTGCATTTTTACGTTTTTGGCCTCTGATATAAGGGCGCCGGGTTCTCAAATGTTAGACTTTTAGTGAGCAAACTGAATCCAGGTGGAGGAAACCCCATACTGAGGATCTGCCCAGCTGTAGATCCTCTTCGTCCCAAACATCCCTGACCTCCTGCAGCCAGAACAGGAAAGCAGTCAGCATTATTTCATCTTCAGGCATCCTCTGTTCCCATAGGTGGACTTAGTCAGATACCCCTGTGTCTCATTAAATGACTGCAGAACAGACTCCGCTCAATGCCTAAAAGAATGACAGTAAATTGGTTTTGGCACTCTAAACAGCCTCACTTCTTTTTAAGAGTTTGAATCCTCTCCACAAGTCTTCTGAGGATGCTAAATGTAAATGATCTATAAAACAATCATAATTCTGTGGGGCAGTGATCAGTATGCAAGCAGTTATTCAAAAGCACCGCTGGTATTTTATTTTAATAAAGGTCTTGGATCAATTTCCTGCAGTCTTTTCACACCAGGAGACCTGCAACAAAGCTAATGAAGCTCCCAGTATCATGTGAATAAAGGAGCGACTTTATTTCTTTTGGTCGTTGAATTTTGCTCTTTGCAAATATGCCTTTATCACGTACCAGCAGAAATAATCATATAAATCCTGATCTAAAGTAGATATGTGGGTGGTTTTGGCTGTCAAGAATCTTGAAAATACTCATATATTATCTGTAGCACAAACAGCGCTGAATGAGTTACATTACAAAGCTAATCTAGACAGAATGTGACTTTTTCTTAAACTCCAAGTATTAATATTGTAAAGGAATTACTTTTTATAGAAATTGCTCCTGTGAAGAAAAGATGTCTCTGACCATCGTTTTTGGGAGGGGTTGGCCAGGTTTATCTTAAATGGTAGTACTACTTGGTTGCACCAGACCAGCACCAGACACACACAAATGCCTGACGTTTCAAGTATGGCCTGAACTCAGCAGTTATCTGATACTGCAAGGGCAACAGTTTAACAGTGACGTGAAGTTATTTATCTACATCATTAGCAACATTCTGCAGCAACAGATTCAGGAACTGAGACACCACCCAAATGATCACTTGGAAGAGCTCCCAGGGTGGGTGTGTGTTCCTTCACCCCTGGTTTACAGAGGTTCAAGCCAAGGATGCAGAGAGTTGTTATGCTGTAATACAAATGAATACATAATCCAGTGTAGAGGTGGGTGATATGACTCAAATATGATACATTTTACTCGTGATATTGATATACATCGTGTTACAAACAATTATTACAAACAATAAGAAAATACGATAGAACAAAGATACAAAATAAAGGTTTTTTTTAGGTAAAGTAGGTTTATTTACCATGTAGTAGTAAAAAATGCAACAGAAATTGAAATTGACACAAAATTAAACACGGCATAGTCTTGACTCTGAGTTAAATATAAATTGATTCTTATTAAAGACAAAAGTTATTCAGTCTTTTGTTGTTTGATTAAGGGCTCGTTCACTCAGACAGTTTTTCCCAGTGGAATGGGAAAAAAAAACGCAAGATCTCAAGACGCGTTTTTTTTAAAAGCATAGAAAAACAATGGAAAAGTTCAAGTAGTTTATTGCAATGGAAAAACCTGTTCTGTGTGAACGGCCCCTCAGGCTGCTGTTGCTTTGAAACATTAACAACAGTACCAACTTTTGGATTTGAAATAAAAATAATGAATAAATGTTGTTTTTGTGGTATACAGCCACAATTTGCAGGTTGCGCACTGCAAACACGTCATATGAGCCCTTGCTGCTTCTGCACCGCATATGTACTGCAAACAGAGTGTGTGTGTGTGTGAACCTGCTGTCAGTGATGCACAAAACCATCCTGAAACATGACAAGTACTTTGTATAGGTTTTGTAACTGCTGTACAATGCGGAGGAAGTAGTTCTCTTTATGAGCTTATTGAATCAGAGGTCCTGCTTGAGTAGGAGGCTGCAGGACATTAAGTAGTACATTGAATATGATCATCTGTGTCCAGTCGGATTGTTCTGTCTCTGCTGTTCTAGACTGGGCATGACCTGAGCTCAGTGTGTCCTAACACTGTGTCCAGTATTAGCCTTATGTCTCTTAACACTCAAAACCCAATTGCCCACAGTCCACATGCATCACTGTTTGATTAAAATGAGCTGAAGTTACAGAGATCAAAGCACTTCTTATGCACAGGGCAATGTCCATTTAAGGGACTCTGGCATACACCGGAGTTGTCATTTAACTCTTTGTGCCAGAGAAATGAAACGCATAAGCAGGGCAGAGTTTGGGTCACATTGAAGCCACCACATCAGTATCAGTAAAATGACGTTGCGATATATTTAAGAAATTTGATATGTGCTATTCAAAGCCTTTTTTAAACCCACCCTCAAATAAGTGGCCACATGATGTGCCTTATCTACCTCTTGCAGAGGTTTAGTATCACTATGAAATGATTGCTTCAGAATTTTCCTATAAACCTTCACTTTTGAAGTTGCAAAACTATTCAGTTTTTGGAAGACCAGCCTGTTTATGAAGTGAGATTTACAGATGGGTGAGAAACCTACTTTGGATATAGACAAGATGTGACATAACGAGTTTCACAGATGTTTTTATGGCTTGCATTTTAGGCCAACACAGCATTTTCATTTGGCACTGATTTCCATTTTAACTGAGCCGTCTTCCTCCATGCTATTCTCTCTCACTAAAACTTTCCGTCTGTCGAAAAGACAATAGTCCCAATGCACAATGTTGAGTAAATACACAAATATAATTTTATCAGTGGGGAGAATTTTTTTATTTTTTATTTTTTTTAAAGTTTCTTTTTGCAGGATTACATAGGTGTACATGTGTCTTCTGTATTGATAAATTACTTTCTGGTGTTGTTGCTGTTTTAGGCCCTTTTAGATGTCAAAATGTATTGATTTGAATTAAAGGCTCAGGTGAACTTAAATGAAAATGCTGACCCTTTTTTCCTCTGTCTCTTTTACAGATCGTGAGGACCAATCAATTCTTTGCACGTAAGTAACCATTAGTCATCTCTTTTCAACAGTTACTGGTTACGTCAGTCAGTTTGGGCTGATGGAAGTGATTTCACATCCCAAGGGTTGCACAGGAATCAGCTTTTTTGGAAGCATGCATGTATAGCCATGCCTGAAAACATGAGTCATGTATCATTTCGGCATTAAATATCAGTAGCGGCAGCTGTTCGGCATGTAGAGCATCTCACACTGAGTCAGACCCACAGCAAATATTTCTAGTCAGTCTATAAGAATTCATCCATAGAAATTTGAGCTCTTGATGCATTAAGCCTGAATTATTGTCTTTGCACATTGTAAATAAGTAAACAGCCTCTCTCATATCTTTACAACATGTCTTTGTAACTGTCAGAGAGTAGGATTTTACATCCTCTCTCAAAGTCGACCCCTTCTGACATGCTGATACCACTGCAGCACACCCACTATGAAGGCATAATGTCCATGAAACCATATGTAGCTGGAATGCAGGGTTAAGGAATCTTGCCGTCAGTAGCTTGAAGACAAAAAAAGCAGACATATTTAAGAGCTCTTAAAGGACTGATTTACCAAAAATGTCATCATTTACTCACCCTCATGTATATAAACAGCATTTTCAGGGGAAATGTCAAATGGTGATGGAAAACGCATCAATTAGAGTGAAGAGGAGACCATTTAATTCCTACTTTTATAGCCTGAAAAGTACATTCAGGAAAAATTTGATGTTACCGTCGACAGTATATAATATGAGGATGTGCAATGCTAGAGTCTTTATGTAAACCTGCGATGTGCAGCGTTCGTCCAATCAATGACACTGGCAGCGCAAATATGCAAATAAGAACGTTAACCCAGGGTGTAGGAATGTGCAGTATGAAACGCCAGCTTATGAATACACAGGAATAATGGTTAACCACAGGTAAATTATGAGAATGACCCAGGGTTAACTATTTCAAGTGTGAAAAGCCCCTTGGAATATAGTGCACAAGTCATATGGACTACTTTTATGAGGTTTTTTTTTTTTTACCTTTTTGGAGCTTGAGGGCCACATCCAATTTTATTGTATGGAAGAGAGCAGACATTCTGCTTTTAAGGGTCTTAATTTTCTTTAGAGAGTTTACAATGGCATTAAGGTGCTTTTTGAATGATGACATAATAAATAATAAATAATAAATGAATGAAGATCCTGTTTATTACAGTAAAAAAAAAAAAAAAAAAAAAATTAACATAACAAATACTAATGGTGTACAACTGTGTATATCGTCATAATCATCCTAAATTTTCTTTATATAATTCTTTTTTTTTACTTCAATAGAATTTCCTATTTTGGAACGTTTTGTTTAATTCACCCGTTTGCTTGACATTTTGCTGTTATATTTCTTTGAGTAAAGCCAGTATTAAGTGAATGTCTTTACAGGCCTTTGTGGAAAATGTCTGGCTGTCTTTCTAAAGATTTTTTTCCATTTATGGGCAGATTAGGGAGAAGAATATTTGAATGAGACTTTTTGTGAAGAACTGTATTTCTTGTATCTGTATCATTGTGTTATAAGGTTAAGTAATTAAAACACCATCTTATGCATTCCAATAATATTAAATAAGACTTTAATGTTTACTTAATAAAAGCCATTGTGTAATGCACCAGCGCGGCTGAAAGGAACTGCAGCTGGAAAAACAAACGGCAGTGCTAGCAGATGTAGGATGTAGCCTGATGGCTTATTTAGCTTGTGGAGTGCATTAATCATGCAAATGTGCATAAATATTTACCCAATCTGTTTTTTTTTTTGGGTTAAAGCTTTAAAAAAAGCTGTTTTATGATGTTTTGATGTTTGCTTTTAATTGTAATTTTCTTTTGCAGAGGGGAATCAGGTGCTGGAAAGACAGAAAACACAAAAAAAGTCATCCAGTACCTGGCTCACGTTGCATCGTCACATAAAGGAAGGAAGGACCACAACATTCCAGTGAGTTCCTTTTCTTTCAGCCATTCGCTGAATCATTCATTTTGAAATCCGTGTGGAATTCCACTAGTGGTTTAGATGTGGAGGGAAGGATGTGCAGTACTAAGCAGAATAAGGTAAAATGAGGCTTGCAAGTTAAAAATTAGTGTAATTGTACTTTAGAAGGTAGACTATTGACATGCCGCCTTAAAAAAAAGAGTGTGATGTGATGCAATAGGCAAAGTTGTCAGTCTAATCGTCTTATCGTCTCTTTATGAGAGGGTTTCATAAAGTTTAGATGGTTAGACATATAGTCAATCAGCATTAGCTGTTCGTAATGACAGTTTATATACATAGTGCTTTGCAAATCATATTAGTCTAACCTATCAGTAATGCATTCACAGCTGAAGCTCTTGCAAAGTAATCTATTTTATCTTAGACACATTAGTGACATACAATGACATCAGGGTGCTTTTGCTGGAAGAGTAATTTTAACCAAATTAACATACATCAGTAGATAACATGCACTTGTATGTCATGGATAGTGTTGTGTGTAGATTCTAATACTGATAATGTTGGATAGATGTTCATCCAGTAATAACTGCTGGCTCTGACGTGTGTGTAAGTAGCACACATTGCTCTGTATTAATAAATCATCTTAAAGTCTGCAGTACTGGCCTGATAATATGTATTTCCTTCAAAAATATATGAAAGCATGCTGAATAATTGTACATGCTGCAGTCATTGATCTTACTGTATTCGCATGGCCAAATATGCAACATAATAAAGGCTCAGATCTTTCCCGTGGTCTAAGATACTTGCAGTATGTGGCCCTGATGCCTTCTAACATATTACATTTGTGTATTGTATACAAACAGCCAGAATCACCTAAAGCAGTCAAACTCCAGGCAAGTTCCCTTTAAGCTTTTTATACCTGCTCTGCTTGTGCATGCAAAACTAACCTGCTGTATAAACACCAATGGAATGTAGTCTATCCAAAGTGAAATTTTCTGCTCTCTGGGATATTGCTTGATAAAAATAAACACTTTACTTTAAGGGGTTTGAATGGTTTACTTTTGATTTATTTTTGCACAATTTGTCACATTAGCTAAATAGTTCTGAATGTATGCAGTCTTCAAGATGTGTAGAGTTATTTTTTAACTAGGGATGCACTGAAATGAAAATTCGGGATGCACTTGGCTGAAAACTGAAACCAAAACTGACTTTTTAAAATAATTATTAATTTCTTAATTTAAAATATTTTTGTTGTGTGTATAATTGTATTAATATTAGACTTTTTTAATTAAATTCAATAATTTTATTTTATCTGAATTTAAAACATACAAGCCAATAAAATAACCACACTTTTAAAGTAACACCAAAACCAGACAGAAAATATATCAAAATATAAAATTATTCTTTATTCACTTCTATGCAACAGAATCAGATTTAACAGATTTATTTTTTTAAATATATAGCCATATATTTTCGGCTTATATTATTGTCTCATATTTTAGTCTATTTTCTCTTTCGACCAAAAACCAAAAATGACATTTTTGGCGGCCGAAATTTTGGTGCATCCCTAATTTTAACCATCTTAGTGATGGATAAAAATATTAGAGATTAAGTAATGGATGTCTGGATGGCTTGGGGCATAGTGGTATATTTAAGCTTGCATGATGTGAAAACCTGTCATTTTATTGGAATTTCATCCTGTAGTCTGGAAGTAATGAGTTGATCATACAATCTGACTTGATATCTAATGAAAGGTTCAGACTACACAATTATTTTTTTTCTGTTACAATAGTCACTGTCAGGTTGTGCGAATTTGACTCCTAAACTCTTGTTGTGTCGTGGACAAGAAACATGTCAGACTACACGTTGCTTCTCGATCAGTCATCGCTTGCCGTCTTTAACGATGTGCGTGATGTCATCGAGAAGGCGGAACTAGCGACTGACTTCCAAAAACAAGAACGTAAACAAGCAGGCTACCGAAGTGGCGTGTTCGCTTAATGCTAATTCCAGTATTCCAGTACTCACCGGGTTGATGAAGCACCTCTGCTATCGTTCGCCAGCATTTAACCTTTTCACTCTGTCGTGGTAGTCCCTCAAGGAAACATCATAAAGGCAGGAGTGATGTTTGCCATAGCTCTATGAACCTTTCCTCTATTGCATAATTCCACTTAGCAGCACCAATACCATCGTCTCTCTTTAGTTTCGCCATGTTTGAAAGCTGTGAACAGAAGAGCTTCTGTGCTCCTATTGGTCAGTGCCACAGATGTGGCGGAACTCATTGTGGGGGACCGAAAAAAAAAAATTTAAATATGCTAGTCTTTTTGTAGGGACTTCGTGAAGCGTCACAGACCCGGTGTCAGTGGTCATCCACTATGACACTTTACGTGTTTAAACGACTGATTCTTGCATCGCAACACCTCTTGTCGTTTTATGAATCACCACGACACCCTACGTCAAAAAGATCATGCCAAAATCAGCCTGATATCGTGTAGTCTGAACCCGGCATAAGAACGAGTGTGTTACAGATCCATGCACGTTGTAGCAAAAAAAACTCATGAAACCTGAAAGTGTTTTGCACCACACATATAGGTCAGTTGTCTTATTTAGACCAGCAACATTCTAGACCAGCAAAAGCCTTGATCATAAACTGAGAATGCATCCTTCAGATATATTCACAACACATTTTGTTCAACTTTTAAATCACCCCTTGCTGAGTGTGTTCTGTCTGTCATGTGTTTGTGTACATTTCCCTCTGTGACATTAATACCTCTGTTTCCATTGTAATGATTTGATTACAGAACGGAATCCTGTTTTATGTGAGTAGCTTGTAGTCCCTTGTTTTTTCCCCATGTTTTCTTTCTTATTTCATACCACAAGAAATTGTTATTTTTATTAATTTTACTCTCATCTTTTGTTTTTTATGTGTTTTTACCAATCATTCTGCTGTATAACATCTGTTTTCTTAATTATTCTTTTCTTCTCTCTTTGAATCCTATACATACTGTACTTTTGGGGTGATGTCAAGTAATTTATATGTCTGTAAAACTACACTGTTGCATGTTAAAATACTGCATTATGGTGCAGTGGTCACGGTGCTGAATTCCCCTTTCTCAAATAACGTTGCCTTGCTCCGTCCGTGCAGTTGGAAGGTTCTGGAATGTCCATTTACAAAGAGCTCTGCTACAAAAAGCTCAAATTCCAGTAGTTCTTGGCATATTTTCTATAATAATGGAAGTGACTTTTTGACTCGTCTCATCAGACCTTCATTTTCTAGAAGTTGCTTATGAAATTCTGTCGTATTAATGGTTCATTTATCCCCTATTTAGATGAGGGTGGAACCTGTTACTGTTCTTATAAAGTTTCATTACAAAAAGTGCATTGTTCTGACTTAAGTTACTGACTTGTGCTCTCAGATACACGCAGATATGAGAACAGAGAATTGGATTAATCTTGTAGTCTATTTTAGGCCCTTTATTATATTAACTTTTAAAACTTTAAACCACAAAATTTCCTGGACTGTATCCACTATTCTGCTCGGTTTGGTCACGTAATGGGAACAGTTGGTAAAATCACAGCGGTCATTCTCGCTCATTTGTGTCGTGATGTGTTCCTGTCTCATGACAACAGCAAGAACAATGGGACACCTGTCCAAACTTCCTATCAGATGGAAATGGATAACATCAAGGGTGTCTAGGGGGTATAAAGGGGTGGATGTCCCAGATTTGTGGCGGGGGAGCTGTGATGTGGCGCAGTGGGGCTTTGGGCGTCTGTCGTTTCTAATTTGAGGAGTTTCCTGACCAACCCCACAGTGCCTGTATTTCAGGCAGCCAGTGAGAATTTGCACAAAAACCCTCTCATGGCTACCCAGGCTTTAATTAGGTTTGTAGGTTAGTGTATTTTTACTCCATGTAGATGATCCGCTTCTGGTTTGAGGGTCAAATGAAGAGAAATGGATTTGCTGATTAGAGATACAATATCTCAGCCATACAACATCTCAACAAAATACTGTAAAGAATGCAAATAGATGAAATTTACTAAGCAGATGATATGGAACATTTGAGTTTGGAATAATTTGTCTCCCTCAAACTTGCGTGTGTTAAAAGGGGATGTTTAAAATAATTAATAAACTGATTTATCTGTGATAGTTGGGTTAAACCTTACTGTTTATACAAACAAACCTTGTGCAAACTGTGCAAGAAATGTTTTCTAATCTGTTTGTTGGTGTTAAATTTCTTATCAAGGTTTTCTTGTCAATTTTTTTACGCACGGTATTGCTCTTATTTCAGTTACACACCTCAGTTGCATCTGTTCTTGTATTAAAATTAATGTAATCATGTAATAGTGTTTTCTAACCAGTGATTGTTGCATTACAGGGAGAGTTAGAGCGTCAACTCCTGCAGGCAAACCCTATTCTGGAATCTTTTGGGAATGCCAAGACAGTGAAAAATGACAACTCTTCACGCTTTGTAAGTTTGTCTATAATGACTGATCTGATCATTTCACCATTGTTTTGCCAACGGTAAAATTACTTGAAATATTGCCACAATGCTTTGTTACATTCTAACTACATTTTGGCAATGATATTTATTAAGTCTCTCAGTTTTTTTTTGTTTTTATACCTTGCATGTAGCATCTGGAAAGGGCCATTTAGGTACACACTCACCAAAATCCACATTCAGCACTCTAAAAAGAGATAGGCGTCTGTCTTACGTCTGCTCCTCTGGCCAGCTGATTGAGTTTTCGCTGGCATGAGTTAAAGTCAGCAGAAAGCTTTTAAGCATACAAACAAATCAAAAGCTGCAGAGGAATTTAATTCTTCAGGTCTTTTCTTTAGGTCATTATTTTGGGGGCATTTGCTGCAAATAAGCATGTATGTTAGCCTCTTACGCATGCTTTGAGTACCGTTTCCTTTTAAGTAGAGCTATTTAAACATGCAGCATATCAGGTATGCACAAGCCACTCTGTTCAAACAATAAAAGAGATTATCATCTGTTCAAATGGATTCTTAGAAATGATTAGGCATTGGTATGGTTTATAAAGCATGATCAGTATAGCACATCATAAAAAAAAAGTATACTTCCTAAATATTTGTTTTTCCACAGGGCAAGTTCATCCGCATCAACTTTGATGTAACCGGTTACATTGTGGGGGCCAACATTGAAACCTGTATCCTGATCTGATAACTGTCCAGTTACATTTGAGTAATGCTGCTGCACTGCTAACACTGATATGGGGGAATTTTCTGTGTGTTTATTATCAGCAGGAATAAAGGTATGCAATGTGCTTTTAGAGTAGTGAAACGGTTTTAAACTGTTACTATAGCTTCTTTTAGTATGCCAGAGAGGAACCACATCATAAGCTGGCTTCAAGGGTTATGTAGATAATTAACAAAGCTGTATAGTAGCGCATCATGATATGAATGATTTGATACCGTGAACAATAAGCTGTAAAATAGGCTTCACTTACCCTTAACTCAATCTCAAGATCTTCTAGAAAAGTCCAGGGCCATTCGCCAAGCCAAAGATGAACGCACCTTCCATGTCTTCTACCAGCTGTTGGCTGGTGCTGGGGAACATCTAAGAAGTGAGTATTTTTAGTAAGAGTTTTTAATGATGAGATCCTTATTTTAAATGCAAGGTCAACACATGGACATGTTTGTTTCCTGTGTAATGAAGCAGGCTTTGGATATTTTGAATGTGTGAACTGTGAAGATATCTGACTGATTATGGAGAGTTTGGTACAGTGTGGTGTCTTAAAACTGCAGCTGTCTTATTAATGCTCTTTTTCTTCTGGCAGCTGATCTACTCCTGGAGGGCTTCAATAACTACCGCTTCCTCTCCAATGGTAACATTCCCATTCCTGGCCAACAGGACAAGGACAATTTCCAAGAGACCATGGAAGCCATGTATATTATGAGCTTCTCTCATGAGGAAATCTTGTGTAAGCATACATGGAACAAACACACCTCTACTACATTGTCTATTTACTGCTGGTTTACTAGTAAATCATCATTAGAGGTCGACCGATAGTGGATTTTACCGATAACGATAGCTAGGTTGGGCCATTCTTGCCGATAACCGATTAATGAACCGATAGTTTTTAAAATTGATACTGGATAAAAACAAATTGCACCTTGATCATTCATGTTAGTTTGATGGTTAACAAATGGTAAACAAATAAAAACCTTAATTTAAAAATGTATTAGTACATGTTAATTAACAAACAAACAATGAACAATCCTTATACAGCAGTTATTAACCATAGTTAATGTTACATATGGAATTTTATTGTAAGTGTTATCATTTCATAAATCCAAACAGTCATGCTTAAAGATGGCCAACTTTAAATATCTACAACGCCAGAGCATTGAAATGACATAAATATTACATGTATAGTCTCACACTTTTGCTTCTATTTTATAAACACTTGATGATTATCTAATCAAAATAACAAAATACATATTAAAGTGATGATGAAAAAATAACCGAAATCGAATGCTTTTCTGATTTATGTTTCTGTCGGCTGTATGAACATATCAGTTTGCTATCTTACATCTCTAGCTTTAAATATGCAACTTCTCTGCATATTTAATGCATAAAAGTGACTAGCTGGATATAAACTAATGCAAATAGATGTTAACAATTGTGACATTAAACATTCGGTTCAGACTTAGTTTATTTTTGTCAGTGTTTTTACCACTTGAGGTACTGGTACTAATGTTAGCGTCCTCTCAGCCTCGAAGGCAAACAAACAAACTGGTGTGCTGTTCTTTCTCTACTAATGCAGCATTTAGTCAACAAATTAATCGCTTTATAATGATATGAAAAAATACCTTTTAGCTGTTGGTGGTTTAAACGCGCATCTGAGCGCTCTCCACGCAGCGTGTGCTCTCAGTGCAGCACGCAGAATCACGTGTGGAAATAAACAACACGAGGCATCAGTGATAGTTTTTATTACACCTCTAGAGGCCGCTCTTGTACTGCATGATGCCAGCAGAGCCTTCTCAGCTCTCTGACTGTGTAATGAATGACAGCGCGCGCTTCTCAGCCGCTCCAGCAACGGACGCAACCAGGAAAAACTATCGGTATGTATTTTTGCCGATAACGATAGTTCCACCAATCAACTATCGGTGCCGATTAATCGGCAAAACCGATGAATCGGTCGACCTCTAATCATCATAATCATCATGTTGCCATTTCCTTGTAAGGAGCTTTAGGAAAAAAGTGTCTTATATTTCTTCACTTTTTTCAACTTTTTGCCTTCACTATTGCATTTGAAATGGACCTGCAGTATGACAAATTAGTTTACAGTTAGGAAAAAAGTGTCTTATATTTCTTCACTTTTTTCAACTTTTTGCCTTCACTATTGCATTTGAAATGGACCTGCAGTATGACAAATTAGTTTACAGTACAGATGTCCCATGTTCATAACAGAATGCATTGAAATAATAATGAATTCAATTGAATAAAATCAATATAATAATATTTATATTGAATTAAATGGAGTATTTTGGTCCAATTTAAAAAATGTACAATGTTTGTGAGTGAATAAAATAGCTGAATAAATCCACCTGTTTCCAGTTTAAATTTTTGGATGGCGTAAAAGCTTGCAGGACATCAACTTTCCAAAAATATTTCATGTCTACTATCCACAGACTGTTGACTGTCTTGTCCTTGTTTTTCTGTCACTGCAGCAATGTTCAAAGTGGTATCAGCTGTCATGCAGTTTGGTAACATTGTGTTCAAGAAGGAGAGAAACACCGATCAGGCTTCCATGCCAGAAAACACAGGTACCTTATACTTGCTCAGCTGGGTTTTTTACAGGTTTCAAAAATGCATAATGCGTTATTTTAGGTTGCACAGAGATAATGTTTCTTTTTTCAGTAATGGAAAGTCTATATGTGCATTTTATGTGCCCCAATAACTTTGAAAATCTTTTGGCAGTGCGTTAGCATTAAAGTGTTTTCGGTATCCAGACTACACTTTGGTCTAAACCCTTGCACCAGATGGTTTTGTGCAGTTCCCCACTGCACTGTTTTGACAAATTACCCGTTGGACTTCTTTTGGGCTCCCATGATGACGGCTTGAATAGTTTTTGGATACATTTCATATTAAAAGAAAATACCAGAATAGTTATGCTAAGTTGCGTTAAATCAATCCTGTTTACGTAAGAGCCCCAAAAATGACCGTTTTACTGCCTTGACGCATTCCAGCAAGCTTTACTCAACTGGCATTTTGTTTAATTCGTTTTTATCATCACCGTTAATGGTAAGATATTGAAGCTTTCATCTGTTTAAGCCACCAAGTTGTTTCATTCACGACATGAAGCTGGAAAGTTATAGTCGTGCTGGTGGTCCAAAGGGGGAACTCTTGGGGTTTGTTTGGCTGCTAAACGGGCTGTAAGGGTTTAGAAGTCAGTAAATTTCAATAACGACCATAACTTATTTCAAATACCTCTATACTCATGAGCATATATGTCCCATAATAACTTCTCGCACTGCCATTTAAGTGCATAAGGGAAGCTCCTAAAACCCAATAAATTGAAATAGAATTTCACCATTTTTGGTCAGTTTGCATTACAGATGACCATTTTGTGAACAAGTGCTTTTTTTCCTGTTTCCCAGCTGCTCAAAAACTTTGTCACCTGCTCGGCATGAATGTCATGGAGTTCACCCGTGCCATCCTGTCTCCAAGAATCAAAGTGGGCAGAGACTATGTTCAAAAAGCCCAAACTAAAGAACAGGTAATGAACTATTCAGTTCTCCACTGTATATCTGTCAGAGCACCCTTCCTCCCATCTATGAAACAATCTTTTCATTAGTGTTTTACCTCTCAGGCCTGATCGTAGACCAGTACTATACTTTTCTACGTCACATTTTTCTTTTCACCTCTGTGTCCATTTACAACAATAGGCTGATAGTCTCCTGTTGTTAAAATATAGTCATAACTGTTCAAATTCTGCAGATTGGGGAATGTGTGAATTCTCAAAAACTTCCACTATAGGGTCCTTTCAGGATCACATGCCATTCACATGCCATTTAAAAACAGAAAAGAAAAAAGTTGTACACTTTGTAAGTGTGATCATAATGCATATTTTTGTAAATGTGATATATGTCACCTTTTTTACCTTGCCTTATCCTGTCTCTTTGTTCCTCCGTCCAGGCTGACTTTGCAGTGGAAGCCCTGGCCAAGGCCACATACGAAAGGTTGTTCCGTTGGCTTGTTCACCGCATTAATAAAGCTCTGGACAGAACCAAGCGCCAAGGGGCTTCCTTTATTGGCATCCTGGACATCGCTGGCTTTGAGATATTCCAGGTGTGGCTTCCTCGGAATTAGTGCTCAGCTAAAGTCTCTTATGCTAAATCATAGATATTCATCTCTGTACTTTACCAAATCAGAGATCATATGATAAAAATGCAGGCAGTGCAAGGTCCTGAAAATGACAGTTTTAGTTAAAATAGGATGTTATTTGGGACCAACTTTTATTTGCATGTGGTTTACCACAGATTTAGCAGGTTTTATACCACTGATTCATCTAAATGCATGTTTGGTTTAACTTAAATTGTGACACAGATATTATTATAGTGCAATAGAATGTAATTCTCAAAGTAATAATAAATGTTTTAAACAATTTTATTATTATTAAGGAATATCAAAATTGTTCCATGTTTTAATTTTTAATAGTAAACATCTAAAAATAAAAAAAGAGTGTTAAATTTTTCATTTGATTTTACATTTTAAAATGTTAATTGAATAGTTAATGGGTAATGCCTTAATTTGATTACCACCGTTTCTGATAATAGATTTGTATAAAAAAATGTGTGTTGGACAACACAGAATTTCAAAATGGACAACACAGAATTTCAGATGGGGAAAACATTTCTTAGGCACTGTTTTAATAAAAAAAAAGGGGTTTGGGAAATAAATTAAACAGATTTCATAGGACCCATTTTTTTTGCCATTAAGAAGATTCCTTCAAGTTGTGCTGGAGGATGTCTTTACTACCTTGGTGTTGGACATTGCTTCGGATAAGATGCATCTGCTAAATTGAGTAATATAATTATAACATGGTTAGCAAGAAATAACAAGGTTTACAGTAAACAGTGTAATTGGATACCCACTCATAGCTGCAGTATTACGTTAATACTGATATTGGTTAAAGAATCAATTATGCATGCCCTGGGGCTAAAATACTATGAACAAAAACAATTTGATCATATTTTATTGTTCTCTCCATCTTTTGGCAGCTGAACTCATTTGAGCAGCTCTGCATCAACTACACCAACGAGAAGCTTCAGCAGCTGTTCAACCACACCATGTTCATCCTGGAGCAGGAGGAGTACCAGCGTGAAGGCATTGAATGGAGCTTCATCGACTTCGGCCTTGACCTGCAGCCCTGCATTGACCTCATTGAGAGACCGGTGAGCTCCTGCATCAGCTCTTTTATACAGATTTTTTACTATAATTGTGTTAGTCCTTGAATTCTTTGTTCTGGTTTGCTATAAATATTTTCTACCCCAAGCATTTGCAGAATTTAATGTGATTTGAAGTTAATGTGAAAGTAATGAATGGTTTTAGTGTTTTCTTTCAGCTTTTCTATAATTGTTTTGATCGGTCATGTGGTGCCATTCCCAGGCAAATCCTCCCGGTGTGTTGGCTCTGTTGGATGAGGAGTGCTGGTTCCCAAAAGCCACTGATAAAACCTTCGTGGACAAACTGGTGCAAGAGCAAGGCACTCATGCCAAGTTCCAGAAACCACGGCAGCTAAAGGACAAAGCCGATTTCTGCATCATTCACTATGCTGGCAAAGTACGTCATATTTATGACACCACACTAAGCTGTTGGATTTACCACTTGTACTTCAGTTCTGTGATATTTCTTATAATTTAGGCTTGTTGTTGGTGTTTAAATGCAACACAGACTGCATCATAACCTTATGTAATTGGATTTAGTCAGGTCATACTGATTTGCAATGAAGTGTTGCGTTTCTGTCTTTCAAGGGTAGCAGCATCCAGCTGTGGTATGTGCTAACCATAGGCCACATCTGTTTCAGATCAGAGAGCTGTTTGCAAAAGAAACTTGACACTGCATGAAATGGGGAACTTTTGATATTTTTCTCCCTTTGAGCCACGTTTAGGTTAAAAGCCAGAAAATTAGAGCTTGCTTTGTTTCCTGTTGTTTAAGAAAAGTAATATAGTGCATTGATTTATACTTTATCACTTTCAGTAGTTACATAACGCTACGCAAACAGCCAACAACTGCAGAACCCCTTAAATGAAACGATCTAGATTGAACCAGTCCTGGCTTAATTCCATTATTCCCATCTTGAGTGTTTTATTGAGCTAACGTAGTGTTTATTTCCCTCATCCTGCAGGTTGACTATAAGGCAGATGAGTGGTTAATGAAAAACATGGACCCTCTGAACGACAACGTGGCCACGCTCCTGCACCAGTCCACGGATAAGTTTGTGGCTGAATTGTGGAAGGATGGTAAGCGCTTTTCTCCCGACATATGAAACCGCCCTCCCAGTCTGTGAAGAAAGAGACTGATCTTCTGTTTCATGTCTTGTAAAAAGAGGTGGTCATGCATTTCGGTGGCTTGATGCAAATATTTAAATGAAGCCGGAGGGGACTATTAATTCAGTTACAAAGGGTCAAAATTGGGGCTGGGCAGTGTGTGAGAATGTGTCGAACAAAGAATTTTGCAACACTGTTGATATCACAGTAGATTTAATTGCACACTATTTGTAGGCAAGACTGCTTTACATTACTTTACACACAGGAGAGAGCAGTGAAGAAATATGGAGTAATGCAAAATAGAGTGTGGGATGTGTCATATTTTGTCATCTTTAAATCTGACAGCTAATAATTTTTCACTGCATTTCCCAATATATAAAATTAGGTAAATAAAATGTGTGTGTGCCAAGATTGATCAGCATGTTCTTAAAATTTTCAAATTAATTGACATCCCAATACATTTGAAACCAGTGTTAATGGAATGATGACTTAATGTTGCTTGTTCATAGCACTAACCAGTGTTTACTACCACTTATGTCTTTATGTGCTAGCTGTGTTCTACTACTTTTTTATTTTGCTTTTTTTTTCTTGTTTATCCCCCCTTTGCTCCCTTCTGTCTCGACCATAGAGATTCAGAATTTCCAAAGAGCGTCTTTTTATGATGTCTCTAGTCTCCATGAATCGCCAGGTGAAGGTATACGATGCTGTAGGTCTCTGCTTACCAGCGCATTGTGTACTTTCAGACACTCCCATGGCTTGTAGACCTGGGCCCTGGTCCCTCTAGCTGGCTAACTTTAGAGTTGGCTGGATCCATTTGGAAGGAAGCTTGACTTGGCTGATTCATTAGGATGCCCAAACTGACCATGAATGAAGATTGCATGAAAAATGAATGCATGTGCATAGCGAGTAATGCAGAGTACTGACACAACACAACATTTGAAAGTGACCTGGGTAACTCTGAGTGAGCTGGCTACAAGGATTAGGGCCCTTCTTGTTCCTTGAGTGCCTTTCAGTAATTTTGTGTACTTCGCACGCCCCCTAAATATTCTTCCTCCAATTTAAGAGTTTAAAAAGTGTCAAATAATTATTACATCTGCACCTGTAGTTTTTTCAGTTCAGAAAGTGTTGAAAGAGGCCATTTTGACAGAAGAATAGGTGAATCTCACAAAACTTTTCAAGTACATGTGTGTGTCATATTTCAACCCAAAATCAAATGATTAAATAGTTTAATTTTTTTTATTCTCTGAGCAAGCAATCAATTATATTATTATTTTTGGCCTTCATTTTGATAGTACAGTGCAAGGATAGACATGAATCACTGAGGAAAGAACAGGGAAAGGGAACTGGGTTAGGAAAGGACGACGAGCCAGAGCTCAGCAAAAGCGAGTTCTGTATGTTGGAGCGCTTGCCCACAAGGCTATGACTCCAATTGCAAAGTTAAAATCACAAACATATTTTATAATAAAATAAAACATTTAAAGATTATTTTAATCATAATAACAAGAATCATCAAGAATAATTATATCCTGAATGCATAGTAATGATGTTGCTTGGGGGTAAATGTGCTTAATTGTCAAGTCACCTTTATTAATAGAGCACTTTATACAATACAGTTAGTTTCAAAGCAGCTTTACAGTGATAACAGGAAAATTATGCAGTTTGGCTGTTGTTCAGCTGAAGGCAGTTCAGTGTTGATTCAGTTCTGTTGTTAAGATAATCAATTATTAAATTAGTTCTTTTTATTTATAAAGCAGTTCAGCAAAAAAATGTATTGTCCAGTTCAGTTCAGTTCCCCTTCAACAGCGTCAGTACTGTCAGATCAATAATATTGTTGAATATATATATGTATGTATGTATATATGTATATATATATATATTGTCATGAAAACAGTATAAAATAGAACAATATTAATGGTCCTAAACTGGGCTTCACAATCTGTATGTTACTGTAGATATTATTATTATTTTTTTTTTTTATTCCTTCAATTTTGGAGTGAAATATGACCTGGACCTGGTTTTTATAAGAGTCCCCCAAACACAGCTTGGTTTTTTCAGCAGACAGAGCAGTGTGTGTGGGATGTTGGTTATGCCCTTACACCTCACGGTCAGACTACTTGTTTGTTTTAAGTGTCAGACAGCGATTTGATAGGCCGTGTGAGGGAGATGGAGTTTGGGTGAGGAGTGGAGGAATTCTGTTGCGTCTCCGACAGGGAACGTGGAACAATACACGTCTTGTTTCACTGGAATCCAAATGACTCGCTCAGCCCTGTGCCAGTCAACACTGACAGCTCAGTAGATTCTCCATGGAGGTAAAGGAAGCCACGTCAGGAGCCCCATTATGAACAGAGCATTGCTTGGAAGCGGTTCTTAAGAATCACATTTACAGGAATGCTGTAAGACCTACAATTGTAGTTCTAGCAACAGTAGCTGGACTTGGCAAGCCCCACTGAATCAAAATGAAAATGTCGTTTCTGATTACTTCCATGTTAAATTATTGAAGTTTGACTTGTTTTGTCCTGTGGCACTGTTGTCAGACTCAAATCTATCTTATTTATTGCTTAGCATATTTATTCACATTGATTTATTCAGTTGCTCAAAGGAGGCATTTTTAGTAGCATTGCTCAGAGGGAGAGAACTTGGTGTACAAGTCTGTTATATTTCACACAAAAAAAGTGAATAAATTCAAAATTCTTGACTTTATCAAAATGTTTCACTTTTGAATGTGCTTTGGCCATTTTCATTGATTCTCATTAGAATCTCATTTCTGTGATATAACTGCAAAACTATGATTTGTTTTATTAAAATCAGCATACATTTTAGGCAATACAACAAATACTCAGACAATGTATTACTTTACGAAGCATATTATAGAGCACTGCTAAATCTACTCTACCTTTGCTAAAATTACACCTCTGCACCACAAGAAATCAGATTTGACTAGATTTGTAAATATATATTTAATGTATATTTGTTAACACAGCTCACTGAATCCATGAGAGCAGTTACTGAATTAACATCTGACTCACTGAAGTGCGAGGTATTGGGGTGAAATATGTCCTAAACATGATCTGGGTTTTGAGATTCACCCTTCCATTTTATTTCTTTTGCAGCTTGTGCTTGTTTATAGATGTAGTCTTATCCTTGGCACTCTTCATCTATTTCATATCTCCATTTGCCTAGCACTGGACTTGCTGGCATAGTAGGGGCCATTGGCTCTTGAATTGGCTGTCTGAACTTGTGGCATTGAGTCAAAATACACTGTACTACTTTCAGAAAATTATTTTCTGGTTTCTTTTGGGATATGATGATTATAAAGGCCTGAAAATATCAAAGCACAGTTATGTAAAAATGCAAAAATACACAGTGTATTTTGACCTTCTGCTTGGTGTTGTTGAATTAGAGCTTTAGTTGTAGATTTACCTCTTCCATCTTCACATGATTTGGCTGTGCTGTGTCTCTCTTCTTTAATTATGTTCTGTAAATACTCTTAATATCAACCTAACCGCTTGGTATCTGTCTTTTCTCTCACTCTTCATGGTAGTGGATCGTATTGTTGGTTTGGACCAGGTGGCAGGGATGAACGAGACTGCATTTGGAGCTACATATAAGACCAAGAAGGGCATGTTCCGTACTGTGGGTCAGCTTTATAAAGAGTCCCTTACAAAACTCATGGCCACACTCAGGAACACCAATCCCAACTTTGTCCGCTGTATCATCCCCAATCATGAAAAAAGAGTAAGTGACGTTTGTCCCTTCAGTTGTAAGTAAATGTACTTTTAGCTGAATAAAAAAAAAAAAAAAAGTTTATTAAATGTGGTCATGCACCTCATTGTCATTGCTGTTCTTCTCCGTTAGGCTGGTAAACTGGAGCCCCATCTGGTTCTAGACCAGCTGAGGTGTAATGGAGTTCTAGAAGGGATCCGGATCTGCAGGCAGGGGTTCCCTAACCGTATCGTCTTCCAGGAGTTCAGACAGAGGTGTGTTTCAGATATCTCTTTGAAGAGTTGAGAACCTCTTCATTCCTCTTCAGATGCTGTAGCACCAATATTATCATATTTTATCAGTGATAAAACTGTTAAATCTGTTTTCCTATCAGATATGAGATCCTCACCCCTAATGCAATACCCAAAGGTTTTATGGATGGCAAGCAGGCTTGTGAGAGAATGGTGAGTTTTCATAAACCTAAGACAAAAGAGGTTGATCAGTCCTTTTTACCATCAAGTTGTTTATGGAGGTACAAAGCCCAAAATAAAATGATTAAATCACAATATTTTTAAATACCAGTATTGTATGAAATATTCGATGAAAACTCACACTGCCATTTAAATGTTTGGGGTCAGGATGATTTCTTTCTTTTTTTTTTTTTTTCAAAGAAAGTAATAAATAATTTGATTAAGCAAGGATGCATTAAATTGATCAAAAGTGACAGTAAAGACTTTTACATTATTGTAAAATGATTTGTTTTTCAAGTAAATGCTATTCTTTTGGACTTTCTGTTCATCAAAGTATCCTGAAATGTTTCCACAAACATTAAGTTTTTAATTATTTAGTTTTGAGTACTTTGGTCATATAATTTTGTTGTATGTCCAATATTGAAAAACTAGCATCTGAAATTTAGAATCTGCTACATACTAAGTATCATTGTCATCTGTAGATCCGAGCCTTGGAATTAGACCCAAACCTCTTCCGGATCGGTCAGAGTAAGATCTTCTTCCGCACTGGAGTTTTGGCACACCTGGAGGAAGAGAGAGACCTGAAAATAACAGATATCATCATCTACTTTCAGTCAGTCTGCCGAGGATACCTGGCTCGCAAGTAAGTCCAAATGCAAATGGCTGATTTAAATCTGGTCTTAAAGGGTCAGTGATAATATGCAGCTCTTACTGTTTTTAGTGTAGAGATCCCAATATATGAAAAGTATTCTTATGAGACCTTGAGAGTGAATTGCTGCTGTTTTGTGGTTGTGTTCGTCAGAGCCTTTGCTAAAAAACAGCAGCAGCTAAGCGCTTTGAAAGTCCTCCAGAGAAACTGTGCCGCCTACCTGAAACTACGCCACTGGCAGTGGTGGAGACTCTTCACCAAGGTTGGTGTCGGATTTTAAAAGAGACTGTTTACATAACTGTTGGAATGATTTTACTAGCTATTGTGTACATTTCTGAGTAAAATCTGTCTATGTTGTTGCAAGAGAAATCTACTCTTTAACAACTGATTTGCAGTATGATTGTGAATAGTTTTCAATCGAGACACGCATTACAACTGTGTCTGCAGGTGAAACCTCTCCTCCAGGTGACCCGTCAGGAGGAAGAAATGCAGGCCAAAGATGAGGAGCTCATTAAAGTGAAGGAGAGGCAGGTGAAAGTGGAAAATGAATTGGTGGATATGGAGAGGAAACACCAGCAGGTTAGCACACATTCGAAGTCATTATAACATAGTGGGTATATATGTACACCATATTCTCTTGGGGCTTTATTCCTTGTAGTGGAATGTCCATGATCTTGAAACCAAGAAAAGATCTCTTGTGATGTTTTTCAGCTCTTAGAGGAGAAGAACATCTTGGCAGAGCAACTACAGGCCGAGACGGAATTGTTTGCTGAAGCTGAAGAGATGAGGGCTCGTCTGGTGGCTAAAAAACAAGAGCTGGAGGAGATTCTTCATGACCTGGAGTCCCGCGTGGAGGAGGAAGAGGAGAGGAACCAGTCGTTGCAGAATGAGAAGAAGAAAATGCAGTCACACATAACGGTGACAACTTAATTGGGGAAATATGTGACCCTGGACCACAAAACCAGTCACATGGGTCATTTTTTTGAAATTTAGATTTTTACATCATCTGGAAGCTGGATGAATAAGCATTGATGTATGGTTTGTTAGGATAGTACAATATTTGGCCGAGATACAACTATTTGAAAATCCGGAATCTGAGGGAGCAAAAAAATCGAAACATTGAGAAAATCGCCTTTGAAGTTGTCCATTTATGTTTGCGATTATGCTGCATTCACTCACAAAAATAAATGTTTTAAATATTTACGGTAGGAAATTTACTAAATATCTTCATGGAACATGATCTTCACTTAATATCCTAATGATTTTTGGCATAAAAGAAAAATCAATAATTTTGACCCATACAATGTATTGTTGGCTATTGCCACAAATATACCTGTGTGACACGTGACTGGTTTTGTGATCCAGGGTCACATATAATCTTGGATCTGTAAGTTTATAATAGTAAATCTGTATCTAAAACTTAGTTAGTTGCAGTTAGCACTAGGTAATGGTAAACACTATTGCTGTCCATAAACCACAAGTGTGTGTGTGTGTGTGTGTGTGTGTGTCTTATAGGACCTAGAGGAACAGCTAGATGAAGAAGAGGCTGCCCGACAGAAGCTTCAGTTGGAGAAGGTGACTGCTGAAGCCAAGATAAAGAAAATGGAGGAAGATATTCTGCTGTTGGAGGACCAGAACTCCAAATTCCTAAAGGTCGGTGTGGTTGTCAAACTCCCTGAAACAAAATGCAGGCCAGGGCCTTTGCGATAAGGATGCTCAGAGAAGAACTTTGAGCAAACTGAACTCTTTCTTCCCTCCCTATCCCTCAGGAGAAAAAACTCCTGGAGGACCGTGTCAGTGAGATGACCTCCCAACTGGCTGAGGAAGAAGAGAAGGCCAAGAACCTTGGCAAAGTGAAAAACAAGCAAGAAATGATGATGGTGGACCTGGAAGGTGAGGACCGTGTTGCATATGGATAATTTTATTCTAATAAAACAATGAGACTTAAATGTTTATGTTTGGGCGTTTGACCATCAGAGCGTCTGAAGAAAGAAGAGAAGACAAGGCAAGAGCTTGAAAAAGCCAAAAGAAAGCTGGATGGCGAGACCACAGACCTACAAGACCAGATAGCTGAGCTGCAGGCCCAAATTGAGGAACTCAAGATCCAACTGGCCAAGAAAGAAGAGGAGCTGCAGGCTGTACTGACCAGGTGAAGATCAGTGAGGAGCACAGAATAAGAAAGAGAAAAAGGAGGTTATTTAAATAAAATAAAATAAAATAAGTAAAATTAGTAAAGTAAAATAAAATATAATTTAATGGTTGATCCAAAATGCTTTGGCTGTCATCTAGATTGCTATGTCTAAATAATAACTTATGGTTGGCTGAGTGGTGGAATTAATTGTTCATTTATTGTTCAAAAGTTTGAAATCTTTACGTCTCTTGTATTCTCCTTGTATTCTTTCTTACCACAAACTTTTGAATGGCAATGTTTTCCAAAAATAAATAAAAATAAGTAGCAGCAAAAACCCTTTCAACATTGATAATGAGAAATGTTCCTTAAGCATCAAAACACCCATTCAGTAATTTCACGTCAGGAAATATACCAGTCATAACGGAGGTTATTTACAAATACTCTTAAAGATACAGTAACAAAATTGGACTAGATTTTAAACTGGGCTGTTTAATTCTAAGGATTGGAAAGAGTTTTGGAGGATTGGAAAACAAAAGTGTTTAACCCCTTAAATTATGCATGGATCGTTTTGCTAATAATCTCTGCTTATATTTGTTATTCCACAGAGGTGATGAGGAGGTCGCTCAGAAAAACAACGCCCTGAAGCAAGTACGGGAGCTGCAGGCCCAAATATCTGAGCTGCAGGAGGATCTGGAGTCTGAGAAAGCAGCCAGAAACAAAGCTGAGAAACTCAAGAGAGATCTGAGTGAGGAACTGGAGGCTCTGAAGACTGAGCTGGAAGACACCCTGGACACCACCGCCGCCCAGCAGGAGCTGAGGTACAAGAGGAACTAAATCCAGTCTACCATAAAATGAAATTAGGGCCAGTTTAATCCATCCCCATTATTTTTTTTAATAAGCAAGAAGAAATATAAAAGTTTTTAATATGAGTTCCTATGTTAGAATCGGTGTTTGCAGTGATTAGCATGCATGCTGCTGACATATTGCAGGTTCAAGTTGCCTGTTGCGCAAATGGTTTGTTCTGAATTTTTTTGGGACTTCCCATTTATGTAATGGCTAAATAAAACAATGATTGCCCCTCCATGTGTGCCTAAGGTTGACCCCTTAAAATGGGCCTTTTGGTAGTGTAAGTGGAGAGTCATGTAAGCCAGATTGAGTTCTTTGAACCCTACTCCCCAAATGTGTCTCACCTAATAATCTGTCTTTTCCTCTTAAAGGACCAAACGAGAGCAGGAGGTGACAGAGCTGAAGAAAGCCATCGATGATGAGATGAAAAACCACGAGTCGCAGATCCAGGAGATGAGACAGAGGCACGGCACTGCTCTGGAGGAGATCTCTGAGCAGCTGGAGCAGGCCAAGAGAGTAAGCCATAGAGATAAAGACTAAATTACTCATTACTGTAGGGAGCCATTTTTAGTTTTAATGTCTTGACTGGAACGCTGCCAGTCGTCTGCTGTCAAGAATGATTCATTTCCTTGTTCAGTGATTGAATGGTGTACAGTCTCCTGTTTATACAGATCTGGCTCTCTCTCACAATGTCTGTCTGTCAACATTAGGTTAAGTCAAATTTGGAGAAAAACAAACAGACTCTGGAGGGTGATAATAAGGAGCTGACCAGTGAGGTGAAGAGTTTGCAGCAGGCCAAGTCTGAATCTGAGCACAAGAGAAAGAAACTTGAGGCTCAGCTGCAGGAGTTCATGGCCCGCTTCAGCGAGGGAGAAAAGGTTAAAGGAGAACTTTCGGACCGCTCCCACAAACTACAGGTCAGTGCGTACACTGTGTCACATAAACTACAAGTTAGTGCTGTTACACTCCCTCCCCATCACATAAACTACAGATCACTGTTGTCTCATTTGATTTTTGCAGAGTAAAAGTGTGGCTTTATTTACAGCTGCATGATTAATAAAAAAGAAAAGAAAAATTGCGATATGGCTTGGTGTGATTTATCAAAGTGTGAAGGCTGTGATTTAATTACGCATAAGTACTGTTAAAATAAAATTGTTGTTATTATATAACAATAAAAATATATTATTATATAGTGATATTGATATACAAGCACACTTTTTTTTTTTAAAGCACGCTTAACAATTATGGTTAATTCTGAGTCTGTGTTTGCGGTCATATACCCGTGTACACTGAAATAGATCAGAATCCAGGTTATGTGTAAAATATCCCTCCAATGCAAATTAAAATTTGTATGTTTGTCATTTGTTGCAGGCGGAGCTGGACAATGTTTCTTCTCTTTTGGAAGATGCTGAGAAGAAGGGAATAAAGCTAGCCAAAGACGTTTCTAGCCTAGAGAGTCAGTTTCAGGACACTCAGGTAATGTGTCTCGACAAACATGAAGTGCTGAAGGAGTGGATTTATTATCAACAAGGTTGACCCATAGTATGCTCAGGAAGTATTTTTATTGTGCACAGATTTGATAAAAACAGTTGTTTAATATGATGTAAATAGGAGCTGCTTCAAGAGGAGACGCGTCAGAAGCTAAACCTGAGCAGCCGTATCCGTCAGCTGGAGGAGGAGAAGAGCAACCTCCTGGAGCAGCAGGAGGAGGAAGAGGAGGCACGAAGGAACTTGGAGAAACAACTGGCAACACTACAAGCCCAGGTACACACAATCAAAGACTTTTTAATGAGGATACGCAACATGTCAGTTCACATCAACATCTAGCGCATCAGTTGACACATTCATTAATGAAGTGTTAATCTGCAAATAACATGTTGGCAAAGAAACTCACAAAGCCTGTCATGTTTGAGGACCAAAGTTTAATTTTTAGACTTCTGCTCAGAAAGGAAATCAGATGTACTCTTTACTTCGTAAACAGTTAAAAAGTACTCCATTGTAATCCTCCTTTTTTTTTGGATAGCTGGTTGAGACGAAGAAGAAACTGGAGGATGATGTGGGAACTCTTGAGGGTCTGGAGGAGGTCAAGAGGAAGCTGCAGAAGGACATGGAGGGGACCAGTCAGAAGCTTGAGGAAAAGGCCATCGCTTTTGATAAGCTGGAGAAAACCAAGAACAGACTGCAGCAGGAGCTTGATGACCTCATGGTGGACCTGGACCACCAGAGACAGATCGTCTCAAACCTAGAGAAGAAACAGAAGAAGTTTGACCAGGTATGAATTGGTTTTGTTCACAGGGATAGTTATAAAAAATAAAAATCCCGTCATCATTTACTCACCCTCATGTTGTTTCAAACCCATTAGACTTTCATTCATCTTTGAAACACAGATGAATATAGTTTTAATGAAACCTGAGAAACTTCTGTCCTTATTTTGAAAGTCCATTCCTCCAAAACGTTGACGCTTAATTCAAGTCTTCTGAAAAGATACAATCACATTATATGATGAACAGATTTATTTTAAGCTTTTATTCATATATTAACAGATCAGCGCACATACACAGAGCACATAAACTATGGTAAATGGAACAATGTCTGTATTTATGAATTAATTTAAAGTGTCAGTTTTACTTTCAGTAGAGGGAAAGAAATCTTCCAGGTTTTTATTTAAAATATCTTTATTTGTGTTTGGAAGATGGATGGACATCTTATACGTTTGAAACGACATGAGGGTCGGTGATTTGGGGTAACTTTGGTGAACCATCCTTTTACACTTTTTAAATGGTTCTGGGATTTTTATAATGCTAAGTTGTATTTGTTTTATATTTTATAGTATTTGCTACTGTTTTATATAGTATTTGTTTTGAATCTTCAGGTACTACTGAAAACATTTGTTAATTAGAAAAATTACCCTGAAATCATTTTTGATGTGTATGATAGATGCTGGCAGAAGAGAAGAACATCTCTGCACGTTACGCTGAGGAGAGGGACCGTGCTGAGGCAGAGGCTAGAGAGAAGGATACCAAAGCTCTGTCTATGGCCCGAGCCCTGGATGAAGCTCTGGAGGCTAAAGAGGAATTTGAGAGGCTTAACAAGCAGCTCAGAGCCGAGATGGAGGATCTGATGAGTTCCAAGGATGACGTAGGCAAGAATGTAAGTTACTGTATATTATTGGACTGTTTTATGAGGGTAATGCAGTTTGTGCTGTTTATTATATATGGTAATAATTACTGAATTCATCATTATGATGTTTGAAGAATCTTTGGTGTTTTGAACACAGCAGATTTTGTCAGTTCTTCCATTTAATTCCATTAATTGTTTTGAGACCTCATGATGTGTTAACACCCTACAGCATGTGCTAATCGAGTGTGAGGCAGCAAGTTCCAGGTGTCATGTAATTTGCGTGCCTTCACTGAAAACAGAATACTTATTAGCAAAGCAACAAAATCAGCCAGTCAGAACATATGCATGTTTAATATACTGCATGTGGAGCAAGATTTTGGACTGATGAGATTTCAGTGTGGCTTGATCTACTCATAGTGCCGTGACAGAGATAGAAGCAAAGTAGGGCTAAATGATTTGGTGGAAAAAATTAATTGCGTTTTTTTTTTTTTTTTAAATCCAGGTTTGCTGTGGTTGTTTGTAGGGCTGCAAAATGTATGGCTATATAATAATAATAATAATAATAATAATAAATACAAAAATTATATTTTTAATAAAAACAAAAGAAATATTACTCTTGTAATATTTTACTATAAAAACTAAGTATTTATGAAAAATAATAATATCATTATTATTTTAATTTACACTGTAAAATTACAGTACTCATATTTATGGCTGTCTAAATTTCTTCATTTTTAAATGTTATACCATCAGTTATATTTTGACGGAAAACCACAGAGCCCTTAAAGCTTCTCTTTTGTTGATAAGTGCTTCTCATTACAAGTGTGAGGAGATAGTTGGTGCATGTTAAAGCGACCCAAACTCAGAGTAGATGCAGAGATGGAGTTCATGTGGAGCAAACACCACTGGATAATGAGCAGCTCGCGTGTAAGAACACTATGAAACACGCAGAACGTATGTTTATTTAATTAAATAGCAGCCTTTGCGATTTGATGATCGTACTGAGTCATATTTTTTGGTTTTAATGTATCTTGCAGTGCTAAAGCAAACAATAAAATGTGTTGTGGTGGTTTAGCCATGATGTCTTGGAAATTCAAATGTTAAAAGTGATCAGAAAATTTTAAAATTTTCGATGAAAAAGGGACATCTTCCTCCGCAATCTTCATAAAATATTTTTTGGGTAATCATGTATGACTTAAATGGACAAAGACTAGTCATGCATTATTTCCGTTCTGTAATCCGTAGGTCCATGAGCTGGAGAAATCCAAACGCACGCTGGAGCAGCAGGTGGAGGAGATGCGCACTCAGCTAGAGGAGCTGGAGGACGAACTACAGGCCACAGAAGATGCCAAGCTGCGTCTGGAGGTCAACATGCAGGCCATGAAGGCTCAGTTTGACCGAGACCTGCAGGCCAGAGATGAGCAGAATGAGGAGAAGAAGAGAGCACTGGTCAAACAGGTGAGTGGAATTTACAGGTTTTTTGAGGATTACAAGTAATTTGAAGATGAAGATTATCCATTTATTTAAGATTCAACTTGATAGATAGATAGATAGATAGATAGATAGATAGATAGATAGATAGATAGATAGATAGATAGATAGATAGATAGATAGATAGATAGATAGATAGATAGATAGATAGATAGACCTGTTTCCGTTAATTTAACGGTGCAGTAAAATATTTCTGAGTAATGCTGTTGAACATTTTTAAATCAACACCTAATAAAACTATTTTGAGAATATTTACTAGATGTCTGTTCTGTGTGTGTGCTGAATATTTTTTTGTGTTGTACATAGTTCTGGCTGTTTAAGTGGGAGAAAAAACAAAGTGGATATTTGAAGAAAGACTGTTGAAAGAGAGATAGCTGAGATATTACCAAAGAGGAATAGGTCAGGGGAATTTAATTGGAAGAAGGGTTACGATCAGATGAGCTAATATGGTTAATATTGGAAAGGTTTTCCAGCGCTGGAGAGACATTAGAGAGCAGGAAGACCTGAAAAAGGATGTGTTTCTGCTCAATACATGAGTAATTGTTTTTTTGCTATGTTTCATAGAACTAAGATATGCTGCTGTTGTTGAATCACAGCTGATTCTTCCATACTTGCACAAGCTGACGGATGCAGCAGCTGTTAGTGGTTGCCTGTGGATATTTTGGGGGTGGAACAATGAAGGGACGGGTGTGTTTATTTGGGTGTCCATTTCAAATAGCAACAGTGTTGCACCTCTAATTTATAGATTTCTTAACCTTCTATTAATTTTTTCCTTTTTATATATCTCTATATCTATATATCTCTATATATAGATATAAATACACACACACATACATATATATATAAAATACAAGTTGACTCTTAATTTTATTTCCATTTTATATGGATCATGTGGTTGCAAAGTGAAGAAAATTGGTTTATTACTGTATATTGTGGCAGCTTTGTGAAATAAAGGGTTAATACCTTTAAGAAAGACATCAACAAGTTTTTGTATGAGACTCTATTTGGCTGTGTTTTGATCCATGTACCTGTACCTTCAGGTGCGTGAAATGGAGGCGGAGCTTGAAGATGAACGAAAGCAGAGAGCTCTTGCCGTAGCTGCCAAGAAGAAACTGGAGATGGACCTCAAAGATGTGGAAGCTCAGATCGAGGCTGCAAACAAGGCCCGTGATGAAGCCATTAAACAGCTACGCAAACTCCAGGTAGAAGCTTTCCCACAATGCTGCTGTTCATGCACGGAAATGTGATGACACAGTAATGATGATAATGCAAGAAATTACACATTTACTGTTAGCATAATCTGTTTATCTTCAAAAACTTCTCGCAGCTAAAGTGCATCAGTCGTTTAGTAGTGGGACAGAGACGTCTGCATCACTGACTGCTTGGGATGGGTATCGATGCAGTTGTCGCAATTCGATTTAATTCCGATTCGCAAGATCTCAATTTGATTCACAACCGAATTGCGCTTGAATGTTTAAATTGGCAAGAACACGTGCAAGTGATAAACTTTCGTGACCATGCACCACTGGCCCGATCGGGACGTTGACAATTGCTTCAACTGTCCGGAACGTCTTTCACGCTGAAAAATGCACCTGCATCTGCCATGTTAAGCATTGAATGAATGACAGGCTCCCTGTTGTAGCATCGGGCAAGGTAGATAAGAGGATGACATCTAGTGGCGAAGACTAGTAATAAGATTCACGCAGATGTTATTTTCAATGCTTTCAGAAATGTATATATGGAAAAAAGATCGATTCATTGCTTTTGAGAATCGATATCGAATCAACCACATTTTGTAAAAAAAGAAAAATTTAAAAATGAGAATTTTTTTTGCCCAGCCCTACTGACTGCATTACTGTGACTTATAATTTAAATCACAAGAATTAGTGCAGACATAGGACAAAATGTGAGAAGCACAGATGGCAACATCTCTTTAAAACAGGCCCAGATGAAGGACTATCAGAGAGAGCTTGAGGAGGCGCGCACGTCTCGGGATGAGATCTTCGCTCAGTCTAAGGAGAATGAGAAGAAACTCAAGAGTCTCGAGGCTGAGATTCTGCAGCTGCAAGAGGTGAGCCAACACAGCCTGAAATACATCTGAGAGAAAAAAGCCTTTCTGAAGCATCTGTTGCTTGGTTTTCCACACACTGTTATAAATTAGATTAGTTAGACTGGCAAGTCTTGATGGTTTGGTCGTGATTGTGTTTTTAGGACCTGGCATCTTCAGAGCGAGCCAGACGTCACGCAGAACAAGAACGAGATGAGCTGGCAGATGAAATCTCTAACAGCGCCTCTGGAAAGTGAGTCATTGTGCTGAAGAGTTTCTTAAAGTCAGCTTGAACCGGAAGTTGCGACTGACTTCAGTATTGTGACGTATTTCTGAGTGAAGCGGAATAGGAATGCCATTCCAGGGGGGAATTGACGAAAGATTTCTAGATTACAAAGAATTTTTTTCTTCTTCTTTGGATTAACGGATAAACTTCACCACAAGACTAGTGATGTGTGTTAGCAAAGTAAATGGGGTCCATTTTGATTTCATGTCAACCCTCTACAATGCGAGTAAATCACTCGCCTATGTGACTAGGCTAAATCTTCACTCTGGGCGACTAGAGCCACTGGCTAATTAATTCTTAGATTTTACTCGCCAGTGTGTGTGTGTGTGTGTGTGTGTGTGTGTGTGTGTGTGTGTGTGTGTGTGTGTGTGTGTGTGTGTGTGTGTGTGTGTGTGTGTGTGTGTTACAGGGCTTAGTTAGATATACTTTCACTCTCTGAACACTAACTGAGCACTTCAGAGTTTCGCTCAGTCAAGTGATCTGTACTAGAATTTCAAATTCACCTCAATGGATGCACAGCGTACCTGTATTTGATGTGCTGTGAACTCTAGTGTGAAGGCGCACGACTCACCGTCGTGTTTCTCACACGCAAATAGAGAGAGAGAGTCTTACATACCACTCAGAATCAACGTGCTACATGTAAACAATATTCTTTGTTGTATTTTCCTGTCAAAATAACGGAGTTCATTTGGAATTATTCAGCTTTTAAGAACAAGCAGAAGATATGTTGGTTTCTTCAGTAGTGGGCAGAACTAATGCGTAAAGGGCAATCTCATTGGCTGGCGCTCATCCCTGTTTTGATTTCAGCAAATTAGTTCGATCAATCCTTAGTGTATTGTTTATTGTCATTATTAGTAGTAGAATTAGTAGTAGGATTATTATCTTTTAATAATAATTACTATTATCTATTACTATTATTATTATTATTATTATTATTATTTTTTTTTTTTTCCAGAAACACTGAATGACCAATCCTTAAGCACCACCACCAGTCCTAAGTTCAGTTAAAGTGACAAATATGCATTCATTCATGGTTAACAAGTTTTAGTTCTAATTACTAGTACACTTAAAAGTGGTGATTCTCTTGCCAAGGTGTGTGTAGAGTGTTGCATGTGGACTTGATTTCAAGTCACCATGAGAGTTTTTTATAGAATGTTGTGATGTTTTTATAAAAGGCGTTTCACTCGTATATATACATCAGAATAGGGAAGAAAAGAGTATCACAATTTCAATTTCTACTACTAATTAATTTGCTCCTCTGTTCATAGTTTGTTCAAAACAAGCTTTATCATTCATTCACGTTTGTTTTCCTTCAGGGCAGCCCTCTTGGATGAAAAGAGGAGGCTGGAGGCTCGTATCTCCCAGCTAGAAGAAGAGCTTGAGGAGGAACAAAGCAACATGGAGCTCCTCAACGACCGCTTCCGCAAGACCACTATGCAGGTGCAGTGTTGAGGAAGCTACTGGAAATATGAGCAGCTTGTAGCAAACTGTTTTCAATGCAGTTAAACTTGTCAGAGCTTTGAGAACAAGACCATGTTTTTAAAGGTTTATGTGCTTGGGAGCTTTGTAAGATGCGTATCTCCATTAGCACTCTTAACTAGATTTCACATCTCTAATAACAGCTGTTGTGTCTGAATTTCCAGGTGGATACATTGAACACAGAGCTGGCAGGAGAGCGCAGTGCCGCCCAGAAGAGCGAGAACGCCCGTCAGCAGCTGGAGCGGCAAAACAAAGACTTGAAGTCCAAACTGCAAGAACTGGAGGGATCCATCAAATCAAAGTTCAAGGCCTCTATCGCCGCCCTGGAGGCCAAGATTATCCAGCTAGAGGAGCAACTTGAGCAGGAAGCAAAGTAAGCAACAATGAAAAGAAACTCCACATTCTGTATCTGCCAAAACTCAAATTAGTGCCCGTGGTTTTTGTTAACGATGTATGATCCGCGCGCTTCACAGGGAGAGAGCAGCAGCAAATAAGATTGTGCGTCGCACAGAGAAGAAACTGAAAGAAGTGTTCATGCAAGTGGAGGATGAGCGTCGCCATGCTGACCAGTACAAAGAGCAGGTGAACGAACCCCCAGATACTAATCAAAAGTGTACTGGGTCCTGAGCTGCTCATACTGATTACATGCAGTAAATGAAACTGAATTTCCACTTTCCAAGATTCAGACAACATTTCCACGGGCTGTTTATGAAACATGTGACCAAAAATGGCAAACTGTCTGAAGTTGCCCATTTCAATTTGATTGATTGGCTGGCCTTTCCAAAATGTATTTTGCTACCAAGGCACCAGACTGCTTTTGTGGATAAACTAGTCACTGGTTCATGTCAGCTCAAAGAGATCCACAGGTTCGTTTGAGACACATTAGCACCAGATCAGCGCCCGGTTGAAACGTTCAGATCGGTTTCGTTACGCTTTTGGTGCGTTTGCCTTTTAATGTTTCAGCGCTTATCAGTTATGCAAATTGGTATTGGCACCAGTGCGAGGGTCTGTTACACACATGTGCAGCATTATTTGCATAATGCATAAACATTTTATAGAACACTTTTGTTATCATTTTATTGAGGAAAATTATATTGCGATGGCTAACCACAATTAGGACTGTGTGATAGCTGTTTATCTCTTATTGCTGTAAATGACAGGATGAGAAATAAAAAGGAACTCAGAAACTCAAGACTCACAACTTCTGTCTGTCTTCAGATGGAAAAGGCGAACTCCCGCATGAAGCAGCTGAAGAGGCAGCTGGAGGAGGCTGAGGAAGAGGCGACTCGAGCGAACGCCTCGCGCAGGAAACTGCAGAGAGAGCTGGACGATGCCACTGAAGCCAGTGAGGGTCTGAGCCGAGAGGTCAACACGCTCAAAAACCGCCTCAGGTACTGGCCCAAGACTAAATGCACTCATATATTTATATATTGCAATACTTTAGATCCTTGTATTAAAAATGTAAGAATATTTGTGCTTTCGTGTTCTATAGTTTAATAATGAAGCAGCAAATGGTCAGTTGAGTGTAATAGCAGTGAATATCAGCACAGACACAAAATGGATCCAGAAAAGCTGGATCAACCGTAAATGGATCAAAGTCCTGTCAGCAGTGAAACAAGGCAGTCCCATAACAGCACTTTTGGGATGACGATCTAATTGATGGACCAGAACTGATTGACCCAACCAAAGAATGTACAATTTATACAACAGTGTTGTTAACTAAAACTATTAAAAATCATTTTCAGAAATTGGAGAAAAAAAAAAAAAGTGAATGAAATTTAGAAATTTCACCTTAACCAAAATAAAAAACATTTTAAACATCACCAAAACTCAAACATTAATGCTAAAAATAAATATTAAAAATAAAAATGAAAAAAGCACAACACAACAAAATTACAAAAATTCAAATAAACTACATTTAAAAGAAATAGATTAAATATTGATTTAAAAACTAATAAAACTGACAAAAGCACATATCTAATTTACTAAAATGAAAATACAAATAAATTAATGGTAGATTAATTAAATTAATAAAATATTTTTAAAAACTAATAAAAGAGCACAAATTATTTACTAAAATATAAAAAATGCTAAATAGACATTGAATTTGTTTTAGCTAGAATTGAAATCATTTTAAATAGAAGTAAGACTAAAAGCTAATAAAAATGGCAAGCACATAGCAAAATTAAACGAGTGCTAAATAAACAAAAAATGACAAAAGCACAACATAATTACTAAAATAAAAAATACTAAAACTGAAATAAAAACAAATATAAAAAATAAAAATAAAACTGAAAATCTAAAAATAAAAGCCAGTTCAAGCCAGGTCTCATGGTATATAAAGAACAGTGAAGTGACAGTGTCTGTGTCCTGCAGACGAGGAGGTCCCGTCAGCTTCTCCTCGAGCCGCTCTGGACGCAGGCAGCTGCAGGTGGAAGGAGACTTCTCTGACGACGACGCGGACAGCAAGGCCAGCGACCTGAACGAGAACCAGACGGCTCAAGCGGAGTAGAGCCATCAGCCCCACTGCTTCCTCTCCTAATGACTCTCTCCTTTAGCTACGTGGGGTCGGCGGTACAGAAAGAGGACCAGTGAGCGATGTACACACACGCAAACACACACTAACACTTCCACACTCAGAATTAAGCTACCCTCCTCAGCCCTACATGTATATCCCCTCTCCCTACCAAGGGAGCATCAACTCTGCCTTGTTCTAAATGCAAGATGCTTCAACTACAAAAATACTGCGCTCACAACAGAACACACTAGAAGTACAAGTGCATTTCAAACATCAGAGTTTGCTTTGTGGACGTGAATATGCTCATTCATAAGAGCGTTAGTTTAACGACGTAAAACCATCTGCTAGCTAAGCAAACGTGGCCGATTGGATCTTAGTTGTACAGTACAGTTCTCCAGATAAACAGATTCGGGGTCGATTTGAGATGCATGTGCTGCTCGTTCGCTACAAGCCAACATTAAAGAAAAGAAAAGAGTCCTGTGGCACTGGACCGGAAAAGAAAAAACTGTGAAAAAGCTGCTCACTTCAGCATCTCATTAACATTTAAACACATGAAATAGTTCAAACACGAGAAATACTGCATTAGTGATCCATCTCCATTGAACTCGAGGCCTGTTTTATCTGATTTGGGAGATTCAGCTGACAAAGGCAATGTTTTGTGTTTTAAGAATTTGGATGTAACTGCGAATCGCTTTTAACTGCACATCGTAAGAAAAGCCATATAAGGCCACTTCAACTGGAAAGGAAGTATGAAGTATTCTGGTTGCAAATGCATGCCAAGATGAAGAATTATACGCCTTTACATATTTAATCACTTTATGGATGTTTTTCCCCCTATATGTGACAGAATGATGGTACTTCTCAAACCCAGCTGCTCTATTAGATATGAACACAGCCACCAAAGGAAGTGGATTGGAAGTTAAAATAAAGACGTTGGAAGTGCTACAGTTAGAGATCTCATTCATCAGCGCG
This sequence comes from Scardinius erythrophthalmus, assembly GCF_964197995.2. Classification (NCBI taxonomy): domain Eukaryota; kingdom Metazoa; phylum Chordata; class Actinopteri; order Cypriniformes; family Leuciscidae; genus Scardinius; species Scardinius erythrophthalmus. The sequence goes on along the minus strand of NC_138232.1, from coordinate 37,102,749 downwards.
GAAAGCAACTGGAAATACCGAACACGTTAATTCACAGGCACTTGACTGAATTTCCCAAGAGCATCTTCTGTGACGTCGGGTTTAGCTGTGGAAGGGATGCTTTGAACACTAGTATTATTAAGAGAAACCGTACTAACCTGTCTTCACTGTTAGCATTTAATGACGAGTTTCTTAAAGTGCCTTAGACACTAATTAGAAAACATCCATGAAGGTATGTCACGTATTCGTAATGAAGAAACACTAACATGAAGGAAAAACTGGCTGAAGGCAATTGAAATAAAAATATGTAACCCTTTTTTTTTGTTTGTTCTTTTGTATTTTACTGTGCTATGATTCATATCCAGTATATAGGTCTCCTATCCCTTGTATTCTCATGAAGATCTGAGGGAATCAGTGTTCATGATGGTTTGACATGAAGAAGCCTCCGCCTCTGGCAGCGAGGAGCGAGTGTGATTTCATTTGGTTTAAAGCTTTATCATTCACGATCTAGTTACTATTATTGCAGTTATCATTATTATTGCTATATTATCACTTCTACTGTTGGACTGGCTGTTGACAACCAGGCGTTCAACTGCAAATGTCTCTCCTCTTGTTTTTCTCTTGTATACTGTAACTATTTCTAGATGACAGTGAGTTTTGTAAAGGAAAAAATAAAACATTCATTGTAGAAGCATTATGCTTTTCTTCCTGTTTCTGAAGTTGCTCATTTCTTTTGAAATAATAAAAAAGGGTGGCAAGTGTTCATTATGGTATCATATATTACATAGATCAATATGGGATGTTTTAATGTATTATACACACTTTTGGATATATGTACCATAGTATGGCAAGCCGTTTTAACTTTTATTAATTTCCAGGATATGAATTCTTGATGTCAACAATAGTTTCTGATAGCAGGAATTATATTTCCACTAGTAACAATGCGAATTCTTGATATCAACAATTACATTTTCACTAATTAAAATGCTCATTCTAGATATAAATAGATTTTCAACTAGTAAAAACTATAATTCTTGATATCTGTAATTGTATTTTCACTAGTGAAATGTCACCATAGGCTGCCATTCAAATTCAATTGTTGATATCAAGAATTGATTTCTTACTAGTTGAAATTCTGAATACACATATCAGCTTTGTATTTCTTACTAGTAGAAATACCATTTTTGATATCAATAATTACATTGTCACTAGTAAAACTGTGAATTCCTGATATCAATAATTACGTGGTTACTAGTAAAAATGTCTATTCTAGATATTAATTGAATTGCTACTAGTAAAAATGTAAATTTTTGATATCTGAAAATGTATTTCTGATATCAATATGGCAAGCCGTTTTAGCTTAAATTGTACCCAGCCTTACTCGTCGTAATTGCATTTTTACTAGTAAGAATTCAATTAGAGAGCTCTACAATTCAATTCTTACTAGTAGCAATTACAATTAGAGAGCTCTATAATTCAATTATTACTAGTAAGAATTACAATTTCAGAGCTCTCTAATTCAAATATTACTAGTAAGAATTATAATTACAGAGTTCTCTAATTCAATTCTTACTAGTAACAATTCCAATTAGAGAGCTCTACAAATGAATTTTTGCTAGTCATATATCTTCATTGACTTCCATTTATTTTTAATTACGGAGCTGTACAATTGAATTGTTACTAGTAAGAATTACAATTAGAGAGCTCTACAATTGAATTGTTACTAGTAAGAATGCAATTGCAGAGCTCTTTAATTAATTTAATACTAGTAACAATTTAAATAGAGAGCTCTCTAATCCAATTATTACTAGTAACAATTCTAATTGGAGAGCTCTCTAATTCAGTTGTTACTAGTAAGAATGCAATTGCAGAGCTCTTTAATTCAATTACAGAGCTCTGCAATTATACATATCTTTAATTCGTATTTTTACTAGTAAAAATTCAATTAGAGAGCTCTCTAATTCTAATTGTTACTAGTAATAATTGAATTAGAGAGCTCTCTAATTGTAATTCTTACTAGTAACAATTAATTTGTAGAGCTCTCTAATTGGAATTGTTACTAGTAAGAATTGAATTAGAGAGCTCTGAAATTGTAATTCTTACTAGTAATAATTGAATTAGAGAGCTCTCTAATTGTAATTGCTACTAGTAAGAACTGAATTGTAGAGCTCTCTAATTGAATTCTTACTTGTAAAAATGCAATTAGGACGAGTAAGGCTGGGTACAATTTAAGCTAAAACGGCTTGCCATAATTTCAGATATCTAAAATGGCTTTCTTACTAGTAACAATCACATTCATGATATCAGAAATTAACACTGTTACTAGTAGCAATTCAATTGTTGATATCAAGAATAGACATTTCAACTAGTGACAATTGAATTCTTGATATCAAAAATAACGTTTTTACTAGTAAGAATTGTATTTCTGATATGTGAAATTGGAATTTCAACTAGTAAGAAATCAATTCTTGATATCAACAATTGAATTTGAATGGCAGCCTATGGTGACATTTCATATCAAGAATTATAGTTTTTACTAGTGGAAATTAAATTCTTGATTTCTAGAATGAGCATTTTAACTACTAATTAGCATTGTTACTAGTGGAAATGTAATTTCTGATATCAAAAATTGCCATTGTTACTTGTATAAATCTAATTCCTGATATCAATTACTATAATTTGAACTAGTGAAAATTGAATTGTTGATATCAAGAATTCATATCCTGGAAATTAATAAAAGTTAAAACGGCTTGCCATTCCCAAGTGTGTGTGTGTGTGTATACAGTGCTATGCATAAGTTTAGACACCCATGCTAAAGTTGACTAAAAAGAGGAATAAAAAATCATCTTTTGGAAACTGAACTTAATGCCTTAATTTAAAAAATTAGGAAAAATCCAACCTTTAAGGACACCAATTTTCTTTGTTAATGAATAATGTATCGTAAATAAATAAATGTTCTTCCTTAAAATACAGGGTGCATAAGTTTGGACACCCCTATGTTAAATTCCCATAGAGGCAGACAGATTTTTATTTTTAAGTATTTTTTTTTTTTTTAATTTTTAGGATACTATGCATCCTGATAAAGTTCCCTTGGCCTTTGGAATTAAAATAGCCCCACATCATCACACACCCTTCACCATACCTAGAGATTGGCATGGTTTTATTTCAGTTAGCCTAATAGCTAGTTTGATTTGCTTTGAGAGATGATCTTATGGAAAGTACCCCATGCCAATCTCTAGGTATGGTGAAGGCTATGTGATGATGTGGGGCTATTTTAATTCCAAAGGCCAAGGGAACTTTATCAGGATGCATAGTATCCTAAAAAAATAATTAAAAAAATACTTAAAAATAAAAATCTGCCTGCCTCTATGGGAATTTAACATAGGGGTGTCCAAACTTATGCACCCTGTATTTTAAGGAAGAACATTTATTTATTTACGATACATTATTCATTCACAAAGAAAATTGGTGTCCTTAAAGGTTGGATTTTTCCTAATTTTTTAAATTAAGGCATTAAGTTCAATTTCCAAAAGATGATTTTTTTATTCCTCTTTTTAGTCAACTTTAGCATGGGTGCCTAAACTTATGCATAGCACTGTATGTTGTATCAATATAATATACATATGGTGTGTGAATATAAACTAATTTTCTATAGCTTTAAATTATGTAGCTGTCCCTCTGTGTTTACTTCTACAAATGTACATTTATTACACGTGCTATTTACTCATAAGGTTATTGGTAGTCAAGGCTGCTTACCTCAGAATGTAAAGCCTTGAGAGCTAATGCAGTCCTCAGTTACGCCAGTAACATTATCACCACCTCCGCCAATGTTTTTTTTTATTGAATTAATTTTTAGTGCTTGTACTTCAAACAAAAATGACAGCATTTTAATTCCAGAATCAAGACAAAAATAATCTACCCAAATAAGAATTTTCAAGGTGAGCATCAGTTGAAATCATGCCCACTTAATTCAGCATATTTATAAAATAAAATAAAGCAATATATAAAATTCCATTTTAAAAGTCTGTCCATCACAACATCCACAGAGACGACCAGAGACCACACATTTAGGCTGGCCAACAAAGAGTTACACCGAGCACAAACGGACACCTGACCTGTTGCTTGTCAACTCTGAGCGAACGCTGTCATCTTTGGTGCCATTTCTCATCGTTACACAGTCATAAGATGCAGGTGAGCCGTGCCAGACACGATGAAGGAGGTTTAGCGACACATGTGGGGATGACACACGATGAAATGCAACAAAGACATTGAAGGAAGAACTAATTGTCCAGTGAGGTATTGGGGCAGAAGTGACTAGACAGATGGAATAAGACAAACCCACCAAACACACAGAAGAATCTCCACTCAGAAAACACACACACACACCTAATGGTTAAAAGTGGAGCTCTAAGCAATAGCTTACTTTGCATTGAAGCATTTACAGTCCTGCATAGTTGTTCAAACTTACAAACTAAGGCGTTTTATTGAAAGTCTTGGGAGTTCTTGTAATGATATTAAGCAAAACTAAACCGAAAGTTCAAGTAGGCTATAATCTCATCATTTTTCTCTATGAAAAGCTCTCGCACATGATTCATTCATCCATAAAATAATGTTTCTTTCTTTCACAAGGTCCAGTGAGATACGCAGCACCAAAGACAGCAAGACATCTGCACGCACAGATCATACATACCGACCTTGAAAGAAAATATATCACATAATATTTATGTATATTTTATATACATACCCATTTTATTCTAATACACTTAAACATCATAATATGTCCCTGTCAAAAAATTATAAATAATTTACCCATATGTATTATTAACAGCTACTATTCTAACAGTCTGTAGAAGGAAACGGTTGGACTATCACATCCCTTTAGGAGCTTAACAAAAATCTACTAAGAAAATAAACACGGGAATGCACGTTTCCAGCCGACGTTAACTTAAATAGAAATTATGTTGCTTTGTCTCGTACTCCTCTCACGTCTTCTAGCTCTATGTCCACAGTGATTAAGGTCTTGTGTAAACATATCGACAAACGAAAAAATTAAAAAGCGCCCGGCTCACTCCAAATCATCCAGAACACTGGTCAGTTAAAAGCAGAATGAGGTTAATTGAAGAAGGGTGGTTAATCTGAACGAAAGCGCACGAGGCGTGGATCCACGAGCAGCTGAAAACATCCGTCACCGACGCTGTCCACTTGTACATTCTGGTTCTGGTGGTCAGTGGGACTTCCTCTTCGTGTCTCCCCCCTGACTTTGGTTTGCATCTGGGGAAAATCGAGACAAACTCTTCGGTCACCGTGCAGGAAGATTTCAGTTCAGGCCAAAAACTAAAACTGCATTTTACATTTCAGAACAAATGATCAGTTCCAAAAACCTAGAGAGCTGCCAACCTGAGCGACACTTAGGATCCCGCCTTAGCTTGTGAATTAAGACGGGATAGTAAAGGCAAGAATACGTTTGATTTGATACCAAAAAGTAATTGATTGTGTGTTATTTATAGGTTTGGAATTAAAAACTGGCTACGTCGAATCAAAGAAAATTGTTTAAGTGTGAAAATAAATGTAAAAAACTAAGCAGCCAGACAATGCAGTTAGTCACGCGTTTAATTTTGAAATTAGCTGATGATAAATAAAATGCTGCTCATATATCTGTAGCTTTCATTGACTTGAACTCTGTTCAGTGTGCATATAGCGCGGGAATTGAAGATTGGATTTATATATTTGTTTGGCAGACACATTTATGTGGCCAAGTGTAAATGGAACAGTTTTAACATATTCGACCAGTAAAAACACATGAAATGACCAAGCACTTAATGTTAACTCTTTCCCTGCCATTGACGGAAATTTCCGTCTTTCCGCGCTTTTACTGTTATATGGTAGGGGGCGCTATTACACGTCCTCTGAATCTCATCTGAATGAAATGTTGACACAGGACGAGCTATAGCACTGTGAAACCATTATGGGTGTTTCTGTATCCAGTCCAGATGTAATATCTTTGACAAAAATTGCTCAAAATGTTGCGTTTTTTAATGAAAAAAGCCTGTTTTTTAAGCAGAGGCTCTGTTCATATATTGCAAGTTCGGATATTCATACAACAAAATATTCTGGGGGTCATGAATTTGTGAAAATGATCAAAAACGCTGGTGGCGGCTGGCAATTTCTAATTCTTTTTTAAAACACTGGCGGAGAAAGTGTTTAAGGGATAGTTCACCCAAAAATTAAGATTAGTCCATGGTTTACTCATCCTCAAGTCACCCTAGGTGTATATGATATGAACGATCAGAGTTATATTAAAAAAATGTTCTGGCTCTTCCAAGCTTGATAATGGCAGTGAATGGTTGTTTCTGTCTTGAAAAAATAATCCATGATTAAAGTGCTCGACACGGATCTGCGGGGGTTAATAAAGGCCTTCTGAAGTGAAGTGATGCATTTGTGTAAGAAAAATATTTAAAACTTTATCGACTAAAATAACTAGCTTCAGGCAGACCAGACGGCTGTACACATCGATTTACGGCGAAAGAGTGACTCCTGACCCAACGCACAATGTAATGATGAAAAATTGCATGGGCGGAAGCGCAGAGGATGGAGTAAAACAAAACACCAGTCACGAATTAGAAGTCTAAAACAACAATTTTTAAAGAGAAATGTGGGAGGAGCTTGAGTTTGTTGCCCAGCCCTGTTTGTTTGAACCACAAGAGGCGTCTAAGCTTACGCTACTCCTACGTCATACATCATCAAGTGTTACTCTTGTGGCGCGAGTCGACTTGTGTAGGCCGTTTGCCGGAAGCTAGTTATTTTAGTCGATAAAGTGTTAAATATGGATATTTTTCTTCACTTCAGAAGGCCTTTATTAACTCCCCGGAGCCGTGTATAGTTTGTTTATCATGGATGGATGCACTTTTAGGGACTTCAAAACATAAATGGCCATTCACTGCCATTATAAAGCTTGGAAGAGCCAGGGCATTTTTTAATATAACTCTGATTTTATTCGTCTGAAAGAAGAATGTCATATACACCTAGGGTGACTTCAGGGTGAGTAAACCACGGGCTAATTTTCATTTTTGGGCGAACGATCCCTTTAACAGATTTGCGGCCCATAAAGAAGGTTTAATAATCATAATGAAACAAAAAACAGGCAAAGGGAAGTAATGGGAGGGTCAACATCAACAGCTTAAATCCAAGAGAGAGCGACAGTGAGCCGGAGGGGTTTTGCAGCGTTTACCTGAGAAAGCAAGCTGTAAGTGAGGAGGTAGAGCAACCTGAGACCCTGGCTGCAGACTCTTAAACAGATCTGGGGGACAGCGGGACAGGTGGAAAGAAACAGGGACACAGTGCACAGCAATCCAGGAGCAAATGAGATGGCAGAAATGCAGCACCAAAACAGGATGTGATGTGGAGAAAGAGGAAGAAAAGAAGGACAATTGAAGAAACAGATTAGGGAGACAGAAAACTTCTAGCCACATAACAAACACAGGCAAACAGGATCCACGGGACACAGAAGCACAGCGAACATGAGCGCGCACACACTCACTCTGGGCCAGGGTGTATCCTGAGTTGGTAGCGGGTGAAGAGCCCATGTTGCTGCAGCCAGAACCTCCAGGGCCTGTGGGGTTGAAGTTGAGGAGCGATGGGAACTGGAAGGGTAAAGAAACAGGCACTAGACCCCCGAGCATCCCAAAACCCAGGGGGAGGGAGGGGGGCACCGAGCCCAAGAGGTTACTTCCTGAAGATGAAGACATCTGGGGGAAAGAGACCTTGATTAAGGGTTAGAAAGTAATGGTGGGGAAAAGGTTTAGATATCTGAATAAACTGAATTTGCAAACCATTTTTCACAAACAAAATGATCTTCGGTCATAATAATAAATGTCATGATTGTATATTTACAGAGTAATCCACTATTTTCTAGAGGGGGTCAAAATGACGATTTACAGGGATGTAAAAATGACTCTAGAAAGATAGCAGCATCATTATTTTATTTTCACACAGAGATTGGTTGGTCTATTAGTTAAATATGGTGCTTTAGCAATCTTTGTTTTATTATATGCTAACAGTGGAAATTTACAAATGGCAAAAAGCACTTCTTGTGTTTTTTGCCTCGAGTTTGCATGCCTGTAACTCAAGAATTATTAAAGATATCTTAATATCCCTTTATATTTTGGTTTTTAACAAACATTTTGTTTGGTATCTTGATTTTAAAGGCTCTCGATGGATCAACCCCAGAGATATGAACATGTTAAAGTGGATCCATTAGTAAATGATACACATTTTCAGTGGTCAAAAAACAAATGTTGTTTGCACTTTGTATACAGCTGATACTTTTTTCTTTTCAAAGAGGAATATCTAAAGAACAAATAATGTTAAAACTAGAAATGTATCATTTTTTTATAAATATCAGCTCAATTGCACATAGAACATTCCTGTCTGAGTGCCATAAGTATTATTTTTCTAAAGTTCTCATGGCTGTAACTCTAAAAGTATTCAAGATATCTTAATATCCTTCTAGATTCTCACTCTTAATAAACTTTTCTTATGAAATCTTCAATTTTAAGGTCCTACTGTATAAGTTATAGTTCAATCCCATAGATTCTGGGACATAGTTATAATTTTGCACATTTGAACTCTTTTTGAGTTCAATATTTGAGAAATATGAGAAAATATCTGCATATTTTCAGAAGCTGTTAAAATAAACAATCTAGTTCCAAATATCCCGGAAACTGATTCAAATACACTTTTGAGAGCAAGTTAAAGTGCATTTTCAGTAGATTTTTATTTATGTTTTAATGCAATTATTTTGATAGAGGGAAACAAGATACATTTCTAGTTTAAACATTATTTAATCTTCAGACATTCCTCTTTAAATGCAATAAGTATCAGCTGTGTGCACAGTGAACCACACTTGGTTTTCGATCACTGAACATGAGTAAAATTCATTGAACTTTGAACTTGGAGCTGCTCTGAGATCCCCATATCTGTGGGACTGAACCATATTCCAAAAGAATGAGAATCTAGAAGGATATTAAGATATCTTGAATACTTTTAGAGTTACTGTCCTAAATTTCACATCGATAATATTCAATTTTTTACACTTTAAAAGCAGCTTTAAAAAAAGGTTCAGTAAAAAAAAAAAATGAATAAAGCATGATACTAACAATGCCTAAGTAACGGATTTCGATTCTCAGGGATCACATATACTGATCTACTAAGCGACCAACTACTGAAGTCGCTTTGCATAAAAACCGCTGCCAAATGCACAATGTAAAGGGCTAGCACTGAGAGCTATCAACTGCAGAAACAGGTTTAGCATGACTCGACATTCAGCACGCGCAGGTTTGGAGTGACTGAGGCTGCTGGACTCACCTGTGACAGATGAGAGGAGACAGGAGAAGAGGACAGGGTCATGGCAGCTGCCCGACTCGTTGAAGACTTGGCACTCTGACTGGTCCCTCCCACTGGCCTCTGCCGCTGGCTGTGATTGGCTGGTACCGTTGAAGGGGAGGGGCTACTGGTCTGACACCCTGCAGACATGGGAGTGGCCATCGCGGTGGTGATGGTGTTGTTTGCTCCACCGCCAGACGGACTGGAGGTTTTGTGTCCACTTACAAAACTGTAACTGGCTTGTCCCGATCCTGATTTGACTCCGGATCCGATTCCAGTTCCTTGTGTGGTAAACGGCGGCCTGAAGGCAGGGCTCTTGGGGCTGTACTGGTGTGAGCTGGGGATAATTTGAGGTCTGGAGTGGGCAAGAGAAGGAGTGGATGAAGGAGAGGGTGAGGACGAAGGAGGAGGAGTAGGAGCAGGGGGTCGCGGTGTGAGTTTGATGATGGGAGAGCTGCTACTGTGGGAAGACTTCGTGAGCGTGGCCTGCATGGGCGTGATGAAGTTTGACTGGTTGTGTGGGATAGAGGTCGTCTTGGTCTGTGACAGCAGGATGGAAGGAGAGGAAGGAGTCGGAGAAGGAGACTGCTGAGGGCTCATCTGTGAGGGATGAGCGTTCATACGAGACTGCAGGGAAACCACAGTACCGCCACCGGATTTGTTAGCACAGTTTTTCGCTTGTCCGATGGGAGACGGAGTCTGAACTAGCTTCACTCCCATCGTCCCAAATGACCTCTGCTGAGGAGGTAAGAGGGGCGAGGCGGTAGGGGGTGGACGGGGTTTTGCAGACTGTGCTGTGTTCATTCCTGAAATGCCAGCTCTGTGAGTTGGTGTTCCCAAGTGTCTCTGCACGGGCCCGCCGTTCTTTAGCATCCCAAAGGTCTCGCCTCGCATGGAAGCTGAAGGAGAGGAAGTGAGAGGAGAGGAGAGGGAAGGAGAGGTAGATAGACTGCTCATATTCACCAGGGCGATACCAGAAGGCTCCATTTTTCCTGAAAGGGTGGAATGTGACAGAGGAGAAGAGTAGTGGCTGACTCCAGTTGAGGATCCGAGGACACCGGGAGAAGAGGCGGCGGGAACGCCGTTGTTTGGCGTCAGGCCCTTGGCAGCATTACTGAGGAGAGCCAGAGCCTTGGAAATGGAGTCCAGAGAGTTCGCCGCCAGATCCTCGTCCAGTGAATCCGAGAGGCAGATGGGTTCAGAGGGAGAGGAGGGCGGTCTGCACCCTGGGGCAGGTAAGGCAGGCGAGGCAGATGTGGATCCAACACCTGGAGCAGGCCTCTGAGTCCAGCCCACGTCCTGGAGCAGATCATGGGTAGAACGACAGAAAACACAGATCTTACAAATCTCATCATAGTCAACTGGAGGACATATAAAGCTGTTGAATTTGAGTATATGGACATAATGGTGTAGTTAAATTTTACTACCGTCATTTTGGCAGCTTTTGGGGTTGGAACAATTCTTTTCTTGCCACTGTTGAAAAAAACAATTCACCAATCACAATGAGGCATTAAAAACTATTCAACGTTATTGGATTAGTTTAAAGGCCTGTCTACATCAAGACAAATATTCTGTGCTATAAACACTGCAATTTGAATGTTAATGCATCTGTTCAGACCACCACAAACATTTGCATTGCTTTTGCATGATGTGACTGATTTTTGAACGGACTGGTGGTTCTCTTTTCCATCGCACTGCAAAAAAAACTGGCCAACCAAGAGTTGCGCTTTTGGTCACATGCCCAGAGCTGCCACTGTTAAATAAATCCACGACTGGTGATAGAGGTCTGCATTCTCGCGAGACCCGACGCAACTGTGTGGCACGGGACAACTTTTGAATAGCTGAGTGCGGGAGGGAAGAAACAGAAAAAAAAAAAAAAAAGACTCGTAGGAAAAATATTAATATCTAAAAATAAAGGTTACTCAAATGTAATGTTTTAAGGTACACTCATCTACTGTGCAGTAAAAATAAAAGGTTTACAGGTGCAGGGTAGGATATTCTCAGGGTTTTTCGGTTGTATGCAACAGCAATGGAAAGCACAGAATCTTGCACACACAAAAAATCAATCCTGTGCAGACCTCTACTAAGTGGGATCAGGAACAGACTATTTTGCTAAGCGACAGAGTAGCAGAGGCTCTCTTTCTGTTCAACGGCTGTTTGAAAACATTTAAATACTATTTGACTGCCTTTCTTCTCCATGACAAGCGGATGTCAGAAAGTCGAGCAGTGCTTTGTGTACCGGGGTATTTCTGTTTTTTTCTCCCATAAGCGCCACCTAATGTTAGAGAGTACATTTGGATTTTAATTTAGCCTGTCTGCCATTTTAGGTCTTGAGAGACAACTAGCATGCAAAAATTGGACGGATCTTTTATGCCGATTTCCGAACATCACTTTGCTCTGAACAGTGCTTAAAAGAGAGATTATCCACGAAATCCAATGAAGCCTATTTTAGGACCTTTAGGATAATTTTTGTATTGTGACACTAATTTTAAAACAATTAAGCACATTTGCCCTCAAACCAACATTTCCATAGAAAAGCACCAAATTAAGTTCAAGGGATGTCTCTATGGACTAAGATGAGGTTAAATATGTTGTCCTCTAGGCAAGGAGACATGAGAGACCACACACACACACTATTTAAATTTCAGGATGTCAGCCATCCACCGAAATTAGAAGAACATCTATAACATGGGGTGCTAGAAATATAACTTCTAAACAAATCGTTAAAAATCTTTGTCTTTTCAATGGGTAAATTGAGAAATTAAAACAAAAAATGAGTAGAAACTATTTACTAATGCACAATCCCATCATGTGGGGTCTTATTTTGCCGCACTTCATTCAGATTTTTATAAACCAACCAGGAAAAAGAAACAAGTCATGAAACATTTCCGATATTTGGAGGCAAAGTTCATAAATTACTAGTATTACAATTGGCACACTTAATTGCTAATCTTTAGCCAAATAATATACATGTTTTTTTAATACACCAGGAAGATGCCCTTTATATAAGTCCTGTGCAAAAATTTAAGTTTAGAGTAAGAGTAGATAGGAGTAGATTGAGATGGGTGATTGAATAAGCTGTCGCCACTTTAATCCAAATGTAGGTTCTATTTGGATTGCAAATATGTAAATACATATGAAAAGGTTGATGTACTCACAGGCCAGTGAGATGACCGTGTACCGCACGACTCTCCTTAAAAAGCATCCTGAAAAAGACAAGAGAAATTTTAAATTACAGGATATTTTCCCAGCAGAAGGTAACACCAGCACACAGTCAGACACACACCTGGTCTGCATCCAGCCTTTGGGCCAGAGAGGCTTGACTTCATTCTCCATGAAGGCTTTCAGATAGTCCTCCACAGACAGAGAGCACTGCTCTAGCTCATAACAGCTCAGCTTCACACGCACCAGGTTACACAACAGAGTCCTGGCAAAACCAAGAGGCATATGGAAGTTCATGATGGGGTAACTCAATTTCTGCCACCATCAGCTTATTAGTGGCGTTAATGTCTGCTCTGCTTCATTATTAATGTTCAATTATCTTGTAAAAGTCCAAACCTGAGTTTGTCATCCCATATGAACTTCTTCCTTGGTCCCATCACCCTCTTTCCTGGTTTCTCTTCATCGTCATCCTCGGATCCATTCTTCTCTCCATCTTCTATTTGCTGCCTGTAATACACACACAGTGAATTTAATTCTCTATAATAGTTCATTTAAATTCTCTATACATCTACACCATCCATTTGCCCTTCTTCACAGTCTCTTCCACAAATCTACACAAGCAAATCATGAAAGCAGAAAGAGGCAGGAATTTGGGAAAGTTTAGACTTACTTAGCCGCAGCTTTTGCCATGCAATCCATGTTATATCTGGCGACCTGTTCTGGCATCACGCTGCACACGGCCAGTTTGAGCTTTAACAAGGGTGTGCGCAGACGGTCATCCTGCAGAAGTGGAAAAAAAGACACAGAGTTGTATCCAGTGTTGGGGAAGTTATTCTGAAACTATAGCCTGTCTTACCAGTCTTCCTGCTACAAGCTACACGTATTTTAAAGCAGTTAAACTAGTCAAGTTTCTGGAGCAAACTCGCACGCGAGCTGATGCTGGAAGGTGGGAGGAATCCCATGTTGTATAGTCCATCAAAAAGTACTTCCTTGTGCTTATCCTGGATGTCTAGATTATTGTAATGCTCTACTGGGTGGTTGTCCTGCACGTTTAATAAACAAACTACAGCTGGTTCAAAACGCAGCAGCTCGAGTTCTTACCAGAACCAGGAAGTATGACCATATTAGCCCGGTTCTGTCAACACTGCATTGGCTGCCGATTAAACATCGCATCAATTTTAAAATATTGTTGATTACTTACAAAGCACTAAATGGTTTAGCCCCTCAGTACTCGAGCGAGCTCTTAACGCATTATAGTCCTTCACGTCTATTGCGATCTCAAAATTCCGGCCAGTTGATAACGCCTAGAATATCAAAATCAACTGCTGGCGGTAGATCCTTCTCCTATTTAGCACCAAAACTTTGGATCAGTCTTCCTACCATTGTCTGGGAAGCAGACACACTCTGTCAGTTCAAAGCTAGACTAAAAACACATCTCTTTGACCTAGCATACACATAAAACATTATAGACTTCTATAATTCAATATTAGGCTGCATAGATTAGGTCAGCCGGAACCGGGAACACTTCCCATAAATCCTGATGTACTCGTTACATCATAAGAAGAATGGCATCTACGCTAATTTTAGTGTCTTTGTTTATCCCGAGGTTTTCCCGCAGCCTGACGGATCCAGGCCGTATCCAGATCTGATGAAGGACCTTCGCCTGAACCCGATCCAACGCAGTGCTGAAGTGCCAACTAGTCTCTCCCTATGGAGGATCCCTTTACCACTCTACAGATAAAGCGTTGTCGGTTGTTCGCGTATCTACCCCGAATTGATAAAATAAAATTCTGTATCAAAAATTATAAGGAAACACCAGTACTTTGTTTAGGCTTGATTTGTAGGGAATTACAAACCTGCGTACATATATTCAAACGCACATAACTATAGAACCCATTCTTAATGCGCATGTGAACGCCATCAGCGTTTCTCACAGGTTCGCGTTTAAAGTCTGTGTAGAGGGAATTGTGTCGTCTTAGCGGCCCCAAATTTAATAACAAATGATCGTTGCGACAGAAGCGAATCAATCAAAACTAACTTTAGCTGGAAAATAACTTTATTAAAGAACCGCTATAAAGCCAAAACAATCTCTATTACCTATACGTTTATCTCTGTAAAGCTGCTTTGAAACAATCTACATTGTTAAAAGCGCTATATAAATGAAGATGACTTGATGTCGCAACCTATATAAAAATTACGATTACATTCGCCTGCGCAATTTCAATCGGGAAGATTGACTTTTACAGATTCCCAACGTTTGAGCTCCCGCACATACGTCAGTATGCGACAGGAAGCACGCGCTCCCGTTTTATTACAGGTAATGATGCTGAAAATAATGTTCAGATTCTTGCACACACCGTTCGTTGCGCATCATAAAACCTCAATGTATCGTACTTCTTTACTGTTCAACTGAAGAAAAAGAGAAGACAACTACATCTTGGATTGCCTGAGGGCGAGTAAATTCACAGCAAATTTTCATTTTGGTGAACTATCCCTTTAAGGCCCTGACACACCAAGCCGACTATTTTTGTGGTGTGTTCCGCACCATCGGCAATAGTCGGACCCCGTTTGGGGGGTTTGGCACGTTGAATCAGCATCCGTCGGTGTACATAGTTATTTCCGTACACGCAGGCGCATGTGCTAGTTGACAGTCACCTGTAGTCCTTTTAGTGTGTTCAAGCTCAAGAGATGTGTTCAAGAGATGCAGCCGACATCGTCGCGGTTTCTTTTACGTTGGCTTGGTGTGTCACAGCCTTTACTCCAACGGTATTTGTATAATTATCATTTGTGAGAAAGCAACAAATACCATTCTGGTTTCAGAGTCACATCTTAATATCCTCTATAGGTATAGTATAGTCCTTTACCTGTATGTTGAGGCTGAGTTTCTTGAGTCGTTTGAGTAGCGCCTCCTTGTTACAGGGCACAAAGGCCTCCAGGTGAGAGTACACATCTGAACGCACGTTTGCCGGTTGCTCCTGAACCTGCAGCTCAATACTGAATGAGAAGGAAACGATCAACAACTAGAAACAATGGACTTTTGTGGATAACAGCTGAATGAGAACATGCTGAGATTTTACTTACTCGAGCAAGATATTATTCATATCCAGTGTGAAGAATTTCTTTCTGCCTTCTTGATCAAATTGCCTCGATGCCTGAGTAAAAAAAATATAATAAAAAAAACATCAGGTTGTGCAGGAAAATGTTATTTAAAAAATGGTCTCTGAAGTGTTTTTAAGAGTGGATTTGTGGGCGTATTATTTGCTCTCTATGCATTGACCTCCAGTGAAAACATATAGGCTAATGCATAACATTTTAAATTTAGATGTAATGCAGTTTATATAACTGGCAGCCATGACAAAAAAAAAATATTCAGTTGCCTTTTCTCATACATTTATCTGCTCACAAAACAGGCTGGGATGGATTATAAACTTCTGATGCTATTAAAGAGTTAATTTCAAACATTTTATTCACATTTTTTCCCCTTTCAGGTCTACTTATAATGATACCAAAATTATATAATTTCTAATACTTCTATGTACACGCGCCTAGCCTACATTGTTTTGCTCACACTCAGGCTGTGGGTTTGCAGTTATTTCCAATATAGTTTGAACTGACCTATCCTTCAATAGCAGTCTCTCTGCAAATCCTGCATTACATTGTGAGAGATTCACAAAACAGGCTGTGCTGAAATGCTCTGCTAAAACTGTCAAGATCTGACTGAATCATCAGGGATCTTGTTAAAAATAAACTTCAGTCACCTAACATTAGAGACACACATGGCGTTTTTTCAGCGTGGTATCAGTATATGTTTTTTTCTTATGGACTGAGGATGGATTTTGTGCCTCAATATGTTTTCGACTTATTTCAAAAGAATTACATTTTTCATATGACCCCATTTAACTAAAACGAGTGCCATAGAAAAAGAACCAAAACGGCACTCACAGCTCGTAGGTCCTCTATGCGCTTGATCAAGGGGGCTGGAAGTCCATCGGGGAGAGGTGGAAAAGAGATGAGACCTGCCTGCCCTCGATTCAGTCCCCCTGCGCCAATCTTGTGCCCAGATGATGAACCCAACACAACCTGCCCGTTCTCCCTGCCTGATGGGGGCATCTGAGATCCTGCATCCAAAAAACTAAAGTCCAGGTCACGCATGATATCCTGAAGCTCGCTTTCATTGGCTGAATTAAGCAGTGACACCATGGCAGGGTCGGCCGTCAGGTCGGCTAGCGAAAGGTCACTGTTGTTGGCATTGCTGTGGAGATGGGAGTTCTGTAGAAGGTTGTTGGAGTTGGAAGTGCTGGTAAGACCAGGGACCAAGTGAGATGCACTGAGATCTAGTTTCCGCATCTCTTCCTTCTCTCGCGTGAAACGGCGGAGCATTGCAGCCAGACAGAGCGAATCCTTCATCAGTTTCTTCCTCTTCTTCTTCTCAGGACGATGAAGGCTCAGACTAGACACTCTGTAAGGTAATATAAGGCCATAAAAACTGCATTCATAATAAGTAACTTTTTAGAGAATCAGTCTACTAATGGCTTACTTGAAAATTAAAAAACTAACTATGCAAGATTTATACAAGTAGCCAAATTTACAAAAGCGCTTTTTCCTCACCCTTGTTTGGCTACTTTATTCTTTCTGGGTTTTTTCTCCTCTAAACTGGTTCCATCTTTCTTCTTCCTTCTTTTTATCAGTGGTTCCTCTCCATCTCTCATCTACAATCAAAAAACAATCATCAGTCCTACAATTATATTCCAAGACACACGTCAAAAGAGGGGTCTTATAAAACAGGTCTACAACAGCTAGAAGCTGTCCACACCGGACAAGCGACCGTTGCAAATCCATTTGTCATTCGTATCAGAAGTTGCGTGAGCACTTGGAAGTACGTCAAAGACAGAACGGGGCATCAGTTTACCACAGGGAATTTGTGGTGTTGTGTCGCTTCCAGTGTAGACAGCAACACTGATTATAATGGGCTCTATTTGCTTTTGTCGTGTACCGCAGCTCACGTCTGGTGTAGACACAGTGTAAAAGTGATAGTTCAACCAAAGATTTAAAGTTCTGTCATCAGAAATTGCATCAAGCAAGCCCAGTTGAGCTTCTGTGTTTGCCATGTGCTTTATGTATATGCTTTGCTCAACGATTATACATGTGAATAAAAGCTTATATTAAATCTGTTCATCATTTAAAGCAATCATGTCTTTTCAAAAGACTTGTATTAAACTGCTTGTTTCAATTGGACTACTTTTACAATCTCTTTATGAAGTTTTACATTCATGGACTTTCAAAGGAGGGGTAGTAATCTCTCAGGCTTCATTAAAAATATCTTAATTAGTGTTTCAAAGACGAATGAAAGTCTTATGGGTTTGAAACAACATGAGGGTGAGTAAATGATGACAGAATTTTAAATGTTTCTGTAACAGGTCTGTATAACATTTAGTGACCCTGTTTTCAGACAGTTACAACATCCGTCTGTGGTGATCCGTTCATAGGTGGTCAGTCGAGACAGATATTATAAATAGATGTGTAAATGGAGTCCAAATTGTTTTGTGATCTGATCACTCAAACCATATTTGAAGGTAGTCGAATGTGACCAAGGGTTTTTGCTCCTTAATCGGATCTGATTTGGAAAACTGGAACATGATGTAAAGCACTGATATCTGCTGTGAGATTAAATTGTACTATTTGGGAGCAACAGTATGCCAATTTTTGTGCTTTTGTATTGCATATTACGTTACGTAAATCAGAGATCATCTGCTCACAAGTGGTAAAACGAGATACACTGGAAATGCATGATAAAACCAGTTGTAAATAACAATCTGTCTCAACTGACCACTTCTGATCGGATCACCCCGAGAGTCGAGACGGATATTTATAACCAGTTGTACATGGGGTCACTTGGCAAAAACGAAGGAAACTCACCCTGGATTTTTCGGCTTTTCCCCCGTCCTCTCCCTCGGATTCAGAGGCAGCTCTGAACTGCAAAGTACCCGTATTAATGTAGAATCCGCCAAGCTTGGTGCTCAGGGAGGCTGGTACAAGCTCATCATACTGACAGGAAGAAGACAAAGTGATTTACAGAGGTGTTATGCTGTTTTTTGGCTGAGGTTAGGTCAAAGTTGAAGGCCGCTATGATGTCAGAACATGCAAAAAACAACAACTCCACAACCACACGTTTCAAATATATCAATAACATAAATCTAAATATATCTATCCATCACTGACATGAGTATGAATGAAAAACACCCTTAAAGTTCAGAGAGCATTGAGCCAGAGTTGGTAAACAGCATGTTATATGCCAATCGATCATCTCCATAGTGATGTCTGTCTGTTGCCATGGCAAGTGCCCACTCACAGCTTCCGAGTTGTCTATGAAGGGGTCACTCTCATCATAGCCGAAGCCAATGTCAATCAAATCCTGCATCCGATCTTTCCGCCTCTTTTTCCCTGCGTTACCCTGTAAGGACGTCAGCGGTAGCGGCAACGTGACACTTGGCATTTGGGTGCCCACAGATTTTTAAAATGCAACTTAAAAAATCAGAGAGAAACACTTACGTATTTGCTTTCAAACTTTTTGGCCAGTGCCTCGACCTCCAGACGTTCTCTCTCATCATTAGTAAAGGGATTATTCAGGTCCAGGGAAGACTTAGAACTTGGTGGATTCTTCTTGGCCTGTGGAGGGAAAACGCGGGAGCCATATTAAGCCATTTATTTTTCCTGTTCGGATTAGTGGATCAGCATGTGTACAATACATTCTGTCAATATCATTCTTTATTCCATTTTATTTTTTGTCCATTCAATAGAAGTAAATAGGAATGAAAACGGTTTGATTATTAATTTTTTTCTTTTGTGTTTGGAATGACTTTTGGGTGAGTAAATGACAGAATTTTTATTTTGGGGTGGACCAAAGACAATAACTAGGGATGCACGATATATCGGACACCATTTCAATATCAGCCGTTATATGTTTATTTTTAATCGTTATCGGCCTGATAAGAATATTTGCCTGATTTATTAAAGCTGATAAATAATGGATTATTTCCTTCAGCTGACACACTTCAGATATGCACTGTTTGCTGTGATGGTTTTGAATTGCTTGAAATATGATTGGAATTACTTCAATAGGCTACATAAAATTATACTGAGAACATGTGCTTGGGACATGGCTTTTAATGGTGAGACTTTTGTTTTTGTAATCAGGCTCTCAAAAATTATATGGATTTGGATTTAGACTTAGCCAAAATATTGGTTATCGGCTAACAATAACTATAAAGTTTTAATAATAGTTCTAATTCTTATGAGAATGAAGTCCACAGCTATAACGATAACGACAGAGGAATTAAATTGCTGGAGTTACTTTCAGGACAATGAACAATAAAGAAAGACAGCCAATCACAATGCACCAGATTTTAAAGAGCTCAAGCTATTAAAGTGGCAGATGATTTAATTACTTGCAATAAACAGATTCTATTTGAAATGGTGTTGCCGTTGACTCCACTATCATGTTGTGTAGTAGTAGTATCATTGATATAATTAGTAGAAACTAAAAATTGCATTGCTGGTCATGTGATCTCAATATGGTGGCACCCATGAGGTGGTGACCCACTTCATGTAGAACAAGTCATATTTTTCTGGAAGACCAATATCTAGTCTTTAACGCAAGTCATTTTAATTAGATTTCTCAAAGGTGAAGTTCGTTTATTTATTTGCAAAACTTTTTTAATTACCAAAAAATGTCTTGACATATGTCAAAGACCAGGCTTACAAAGTAACATGGACAGCCAATGAATTAAGGTAGCAGCAATTCAGCTCTCCTTTATCTCCATTTGGGCTTAGAGGGGGCCGGGGGCCACAAAGGTCACATACTCAACAAAGTGCTCCAAAGTTTATAAGCAAAAAGGATAGAGACCATTCATAAATTAAACGCACTTCACTCTCGCTCATAGCATATGTCACACTTGCCATTTAGACGGAGATCCCCTGTAGAGGACTTTATTTTGGAACTCCTCAGCTAACAGGCTAACGCATAAGCAAACTCAGCAAAAAACAAACAAACAAGCGGTGTCTATATAATAACGAGGAAAGGTTAGTCTGCATACTCTTTCCTAAAGTGATCCGGATAGTTATCGTACCTGTTGAGACTGGATGAGCTCGCTGTAGTTGAACTCGGCCGAACACTGCTCGTTCGGCTCGGACAGACACAGGTTTAGGCGTACTGTCTTCCCTTTGGGCTCCTCGCTGTCTCTCTTCCCGATCAAAGCCTCGCGGTCACCCGCTGTCGTCACCCCGGTCCCCATCATCTTCATCCTGCCCTCTCTGTCAAAACTCATCTCGGTGGCCCCGTCCTCCTCCAGCCGCCGTCTCCTGCCCTCCGCGGCGGGACCACCGGCCAGGGCCGGCAGGGTGACAAACTGCACTTTTCTCGGTTCGGCCATTTGGATGTTCAGTGCTCTTGGACACTCACTCACTCTCAGTGGCGGGGCTTGACTTCGCCAAACAACTTGATTTAAAGAGCTTCAAGGCGGATGGAAAGGGCGCTCGGAGGCTGTACTGATGCTAGAGTCCCCTCCACACCTTACGGGATGCGCATGGGAAGGGATGGCCGGGTGAAAGTTGATTTTGGAGGCGCAAGCATCCTCGGTCGCTACGCTCGGGGGACTCAGGAGCTCCGAACAGCCATCTTAGATGAGAGAGAGTAAATAAAAGAGCGGAGACGAGCGAACTGAGCCTGCGCGCACACGGACACCGGAAACGGTGTGCACGACGGAGAGGTCGTGGTGGCCAATCAGAGGACGCCGACGGCAGCGGCTCGTCCAATCAGAAGCGGGTCTACAGGCAACAGACGCTCTAATGAGCAATTAGAGATTTTACAGTGGACAAAAAAAGGATTCCCCTTGAAATTGACCTAATATAGATATAATAGAAGAAAGTGTTTTTCAATGGCTTGTGGTTCACGATAATTCATAAGTGCGCGTATTATATGTTAAGAGATTCTGTTGTTTTGGATTTAAGATTTAAATAGTTCAGAAGTCTTTAAACATAATACAAGGGTTACACTTTACATTAAGGTCCCATTAGCTAACGTTTATTCATTCAATAATATTAACTAACAATAGACAATACATTTATTACAGTATTTATTCATCATGTTAGTTAATACAATTCAGCTGTTCATTGTTAGTTTATGCTTAGCTGAGGACCATTACATCATTTTAATTAATAATATTAAGATTTAACTTTTGACGCTTTTATTAATTTATTAGTAATGTTAAACTAAGATTAATAACTGCTTTAAAAATTTAACTAATTTTATTATAAAGTGTTAACAATATATTTATTGATGCTATAAGAACATTTTAATTCACCTTTTCTTTGAGGTTGTCACATTCTGCTTTTAATAGATTTAATCGCATTAATAATTGATGTCACTTGTTCCAAAAGTATAAAAATATCATGCCCAAGCTATACTATTCACAGATGAATCTTCATAGCGCTCTATATAACTCTATAAAACCTATAATACACTAACAGACATTTAGTGTTCTCAGACAAAACAAATAAAGGCTTATGTTGCCTTTGAAAGTATGAAAAGATATTAACTTTATTTGTTGCTTTGTTGTCCATCTCACAGAAAACATTAACTGACAAGGATACATTGTAAATATAGTTTTCTCTTTGTGACAACTGACTAAATAAATTCACTAAATAAATGTTATAGTGAGGCCGCAGTTATTGTAGCCTTGTAAGAACATGAGATGTTTTTTCCTTCTAAGATGCATCTGAGATGTTGTGCTAATCACATCTTTTGTTGACAGACAAACAAGCAGACATAAGGATACAATACAAAAAATATATATTTTTAATAACATTTACCAAAAAATGAATTTCCAAGACCAAGTACTGGTGTGTGTTGGCTCATTTGTAAAGGCAATCATAGAGCCACTCTGTTGTCTTTGGCCCATTTCTTCATGATGCGGATGATGTACTCAACCTGTGGGTTGCCAGTGCTTCTCAACATCGGCAAAACCTCCTTCAGTGTCTCTCTGAAAAAAGAAAAGAAAAACATAAACATAGAATAATACATGACCAGAGTTCACAAACTCAGTCTCAGTCAGTTAATGGTGGTGCAAAACTTGGTTGAGCTACAGCTGTCAATTTTAACGCAAATATTGAAATAATATTAACTCGAATATAAAGTTTAACTCGAAATTATCAATATCCTACAATCTAGTAGTACATTTCTTCTGTCATCTGATTGAGAGCAAAAAAAAATTGCAAGTAAAAGGCCTTTTAGTATAATTCTAAAAAACTCCCCCCTTCAGGTTGTGGAGCACATGTGTTTGCTGTGAATATTTTTACAGATTTTTATAAAGTAAGAATAACTTTTTATTTTAAGATGAACATTTACTGGGCTGAAGGAATTTAGGTTTACTTGAAAAAAAAAATTAAAAAAATCTTAAAATGTGAGTGAGTATCCAGTTTGATACATCAGGCTTTTGAGGAACGTTTATTTGTTCATCTCTTAATCATCATTGTATTGAATTGCATTGTATGTTTATTTCCCATAATAAAAACAACAGAGCTTTGATTATAAAACTATGCATTTAAATATTATCTTAAGACATATTATTGAGAAATATAGTAATAACTCATACTTGTATGCATTTTATGTACGTATGTAGTCTGCTCTAGTTTTATAAAGTAAATCTCATTGATTTATATTAAACTATCAGCATTTCATCTTACTTTTTGGCCATATAAATATCAACAACTGCACCTCATTGCATATTTTTGCTCAGTTTGGACCTCTGAATAAAAGTTTTTTTTTTCTCCTCAAGTATGAACTCTATATTCTCCTATATGATATGAGCAATAAAACCCTACTGTTTCAATAAACATATTTTCAATAAACATTTTTTTATATATTTTATCTAAAGGTTCAATAAACAGTTCCATTTAAAAAAAAATTACTATTATTTCATACATCAGGCTTTACAGGGTTAAGTAAATTACTAAGAGAGTTTAGTTGAATAATGTGAACCCAATAATAATGGCTTTAAAGGAGAACTCCGGTCAATTTTAACATTAAGCTAATTTTTTTGTACATTTGGAGTGCTGTCAATACAGAGAACAACGACAAAAATCGGTGTTGCCTACACCGTGTTATCCTCTTTTTAAAATTTGCACCCTGTTGACTTCAATGGGGCAAGTTTTAAACCTGCTTTTAGCCTCTTAACATCCTTGATGTGTCATTACAAGTGCACAGGTCATGTGAGTGATTCCTTCTGAGTGATCACAGGTGAATCTGACTGCAGTAGATGTGAAAGATATTAATAAAAATGATGTTATTTCAGCAAGCGCACATACCTGTATTTTCTTCCTGTTTTCGGTCGAAGTCCATAGTAATCGATTGCCGAGTTCACATGCATTGGTTTAGTACCTATGATCACGCGCGTGAACTCGACAATCGATTACTATGGACTTCGACCGAAAACAGGATGTAAATACAGGTATTTGCGCTGGCTGAATTAACATCATTTTTATTCATATCTTTCACATCTACTGCAGTCAGATTCACTCGTGTTCACTCAGAAGGAATCACTCACATTTTCTGTGCACTTGTAATGACACATCAAGGATGTTAAGAGGCTAAAAGCAGGTTTAGTACTTGCCCCATTGAAGTCAACAGGGTTCAAATTTTAAAAAGAGGATAACACGGTGTAGGCAACACCGATTTTTGTCGTTGTTCTCTGTATTGACAGCACTCCAAATGTACAAAAAAATGAGCTCAATGTTAAAATTGACCGGAGTTCTCCTTTAACTCATTGCTCGGGTATGGCATCGGTTCATACCTGGACTCTCGGCCTGCCAGTATGAGCTGGAAGATCCCAACACACGCTCCACGCTTCCCTTCCCAGTACTCAGGGTTTTGATCCAGTCTCTCTAGAGCATCAAACGCTTTAGCTGCATAGTAGAACTGCCCCATCTGAAAAGAGCTCATAGAAATAATCTAATGAAACTTCAGAAGAAAACCTTTTCGGGGACAAAAGCAGAATCAGGGATGCAGAAATAACAGCATAAACTTCTGAAGTTTGTGAACTTCATAAACTCCTCAAGAACATGGCATTTTTCTTAGCAACCAAGTATGAAAGTAATATGTTCGTGACACAATTAAGCGGATATATAAATGAGAATGTGTTTACAGTCACCTTGTAGCAGTCGTTTGCGATGAGCTGCAGGAGGCTGAAAGGGTCAGATGAGGTTTCCAGCCTCAGATAAAGCTCCCAAGCCTGTCGAGCTTTCTGATTCATGATGTCTACAACAGAGGGGGAGGATGACATCAGAGAGTGAGTGGTCTGATGTGTCTACAGAAATGATTCATCAAAAAGATTTGCGTTTCCAAAAACTACCTGAGCCATTCATCTTCTTTACAAGCAAAGCAGAATTTTACTAAAGCAGAATAGAAAATCAGCTGGCCACAGATCAAAACTTTTGAACACATACAAGAACCTACAGCAGCGAGCCAACCAGCTGAGGTAAACGTAATCATTCTTGATCTTCTCAGTCTGGATGAGCAGGAACACCTGTTCACATTAAATTCAGATTCAGTCAGACTTGCACTTGGTTCCTAAATCATGTTAACTGAACCCCGGGGTGTTCTGTACCTCCTCAGCCTCCCTGTAGTTTCCCAGGGCAGCCTTGGCCTGGGCGTAGTTAAAGCTGAATGTGTCGTCGTTGTAGAAGTAACTCTGCCGGGAAACCAGACGAATATTTGAGGATGATGCGTTTATGTTTCTGCTCTCAATTCAAACCCCGATAAGTGAATTACCTTGACTGAGTTGAGATATATTAGCACATCTTCAAACTGTTTCAGCAGGAAGAAACAAGAGGCCATGCACTGCCTGCCCGGTATTGTGTCTTATAAAACAAAAAAGACAACAGAAAATATATCTTTAATTGCGTTTTACACGTCCAAGGCAAAATAAACTGCATCCTCTAATGTACAAAATCTACATTTTAATTGTGTTCGATATAGCATTTGGTGAGTAAAAATGCATTTGGTGAGTAAATAAAGTTATTTGCCAGTTGGCCTGCAATCAATCAATCAATCAATCCATCCATTCATCCATCCATCCATCTGTTTTAGCATGAGGATATAGGGGAAAACTTACTCAAGAATAAAAGAATAAAAGTTTAAATACAATCTCGCTTTACTCGACACATTCACACTGTTGTTTTAATGGAATCCATTCGATATGACTATACAATAATAATAATAATAGTAATAATGTTGTTAAAATATATTTATAATTTATATTATATTATATTATAAGAATTAATTACTTTCTCTGCTTTCAAACGTTAAACCACAGAGCTTTTATTTAGGTGGAAAACCAAAATAAAAGGGGAGACCTCGAAGCTTTGAAGTGTTTCTTTGTTGATCACTGATGTTATAAATGATTCTCATTACAAATTTGGGAAGATAGTTGACGCGTTGCGTTTTCAAATGCACGTTATAATAGACCCAAACTCAAGAGTGCTTGCAGAGATGGAGTTTGTGAGGAGCTGAACCGGGGTGCGTTTCCCGAAAGCATCGTTGGCCAACTATGGTCGCAAGTTCATCGCAATGTCCATTGAACTCTATTGGTAACGACGGAACTTGTGACCATAGTTGGCCAACGATGCTTTCGGGAAACGCACCCCAGGTCCGCTCCGAGACACTGAAAACAGAGACACGCGATTCATGCACTCATCTGATCAACATGAAATCACGCAAATGACCTATTTTGGCTTTTTTTCATGGTTTACAGCGGTTTAATGAAAATATAATATTAGAAAATAATATTTTATTTTGACCATTTTACGCACATTTAGTTCTAAAGCAGAAAGGTCTTATTGAAAGCCACCTTTTCAGTGTAGGTTCAGGCATAGTTTGAGCCAAGAAAACAAACTCTGTCACTGACTCCCTTCCATACAGCACAGGGGCCCGGCTGCTGAACCAGCGCTAATACTGTTATTGTTAGCCTAAACAATGTTACCGCATTCACTGGCTGAGCCTCCAACCAGCTGGAAAAACTGCTGGGCAATTTTTAAATGGTCCCTCTGTAAAAATACACAAACATATAACGAGATTAGAGAACACAGATTTGGGAAACATGCACAAAAGCTTTGCTGAGAAATGGAGTTTGAGAGGAAATACTGTTAACTGATATAAATAAACCTCACGAACCGATCCAATTTCTTGTCCCAAAGCAGCATTCACCACCCCCTTTAGAATATATTCCTGTGAATCACACCAGAGAATGAAATGTTACTATGTCACTAATGTCACTAGACCCACAATGTATTTTAAAGTTCATTAAACCCTAAAATACATTTTAAAGGGATAGTTCACCCAAAAATGTAAATTCAGTCATCATTTACTCACCCTCATGTCGTTCCAAAGCCGTAAGACTTCGTTCATCTTTGGAACACAAATGAAGATCTTTTTAATGAAATCTGAGAGCTTTCTGTCCCTACATTGACAGTCTACACAACTACCACTTTGACACTTCAAAAAGTTCATAAAGAGATTGTAAAACGAATCCATGAGTGATTTAGTCAACATTTTCTGAAGAGACTCAGTCACTTTATTTGATGAACAGATTGAATTTAGGCTTTTATTCACATATAAACATTGATCAACTCACACATCAGTTGTGGTAAACAGAAGCTCAAGCGTGTTCGCTTGACGTGCGAGAACCAATGAGGTTCATTCTCATGTCACGCAGCGCGTTTGAGCTTCAGCAAGAGTTTGTTCTCGCGTGTCAAGCAGGTTTGGTTGAGCTTCTGTTTATGTTCGCTGATCAATGTTTATATGTGAATAAAAGCCTAAATTCAATTTGTTCATTATATAAAGCGATCATGTCTCTTTAGAAAATTCTGCTCGATTCATATGAAGTCGTTTTACGATCTCTTTACGAAGATAAACGAAAGTCTTACAGGCTTGGAATGACATGAGGGTGAACTTTAACATATGTACAGGTTGCACATCAATGAAAACAACAATAGCACTCATACGTCTGATTTCACAATTTATGTTTAATATTAAGGGGAACGATTTTTCATTTTTCGGAACCATTTCTTTCTTCCAGTTTAAAAAGCATAGTTGCACCAAATGTGAGGTACACATTTATTTGGAGTGGTGATTGGCTGCCGTGGATGGAGAGTACGTGTCAACATCATCAGTTTCAGAGCTTTTCTCTGCATTATTCATGATCATTCACTATTTTAATCCAATCACTGTGCTGTATTATGTATGAGAGAAACAAGAATTAGTGTGGCCTAAATACCTGGGGTGTGGTGGGCTCAAGATCTTTGATGAGTTTGTAGGCCTCCTGAATGTCATCTAAAAGTCAGATGACAAAGTTATTAACTAACCTGATTAACCAGTCTCGCTGTATCTGCTAAAGACAAAAGGCCACACCTGATCAACACACCTTGCCTGAGATAATAGATGACCAGGTTGAGTCTGGCTTCTGATATGACATCAATCAGAGGAGGCAAAACCTGCAAGGCCCCCTCACCCCCGCGAAACACCACCAGATTGTGCTGGATGAGCTCTTTAGCGAACTGAAACGAGCTGGAGGAGATATCTATAAGGTTCTTCAGCTCAGTCTAAAGAGTCAAGAAGGAGGAAAACGAGAAATACAGTTTAAAACCACTTTCTTAATAAATGTTATTGTGAACAAATGATCAGTTCATGTTTCCTCTAAAATGACTTGACCTGGCTGAAACCAGTCTAACATTGTTTCCGCATAACATTACTACATTTCATCTCACATTTCTTAATCCAATCAAATCACGAATGGATAAAATAAAGTGTTACATTTTTTCTACTGAATATTTAAAGGTTTAAAGGCAGAACGATTTTTTTATATTCAGCAAGGATGCATTAAATTGATCAAAAGTTTTTTACATTTTTTAATAAATTATACTCTTTTGAACTTTCTATTCAACAAAGAATCCTGAAAAAAAGTATTGTTTTTGACAAATCAGCATATTAGAATGATTTCTGAAGGATCATGTGACTCTGAAGACTGGAGTAATGATGCTGAAGATTCATCACAGGAATAAATTATATTTTATATATTCAATTAGAAAACATTTAGTTGATCAAATTAATGCAGCCTTGATGAGCATTAGAACCCTCTTTTAAAAATCGTACTGACCCCAAACCTATGAATGGTAGTGTATGTCACATTACCGAATGTAAATGCATCGTAAATTAATGCGGTCTTAAAGTTCATAATCATCAAAGTAACTTTGGCCTTGACTACACAACCTAATTGGTGTATTTGTATACATATTCGTTTAGCTGACCTCAGCAGCTTTGCCATTGTAGAGTCTGAAGTGGTTGCAGGCTTTGAGGTTGAGGGCGATAGTAGAGTCAGGAATGCTCTGCAGATACACGGCCAACACCTCCTGAGACACGTCGTAATAATCCAGTTTATAGTAACACAGAGCCACATACACATTCAGGGCAAGAAAGTCTCTGTAGAATTGAGAGAGATGAGTCATTAGTCAATGTAAAGTTTCTTTTTTGTTGCATAAATGCATTTTGTTGTTTCTCAGAGATGCCTGATCATATGCTGATGTGATGACGACGTGTTGTGAAGCACCTGTTCTGCAGTAAGATGCGTTTGTAGATGTCAATGGCCTCCTGGTAATGAGAGCGCATGTAGTGAATGGAAGCCAAGCTCAGTTGATCCTCTGTCACGTCCTCCAGGTTCTGATGGAAACCCATCAGCTTCTTTTCATCATTGAACTTCAGAGAGCCGAACAAAGCAGATAATGCCATTATCTTCAATGCGCTACCATAATAATGTCACGTAGGGGATGAAATATTATGGAAAAACTGACCTTATGAGCTAAATGAAAGAGTAGACGATTCTGAAGCTGAGATTTTGGCCCTGAAAAAGACAGCATGATGAGCTACAAAAAAATCTATTTCTAATAAATGCAGTTCTTCCTATTCATGGAAGAATCCTGAAAATGAAAATATACCATGGTTTCCACTTTCCACAAAATTGATCATTATAATAAATGTTTCTTGAGCAGCTAATCATCATATCAGAATGAGTTCTGAAAGATCACGTGACACTGAAAACTGGAGTAATGATGCTGAAAATTCAGCTTTACCATCATAAGAATAGCCTATTATTTTAAAATATATTAAAACAGAAAGCAGTCATTTTAAATTATAATATTTCCCAAAATTATCATACGAGATTTCTTTCAAAAACCTTTACAAATTTGATTAAACCTTTGGTTTTGAAGACAAACCTTTTAGTGCTGCCTCCTCCGCCTCTGAATAAAGCCCCAGGAAAAAGAGCGCACAGCCCAGAAATACCCAAACATCCTCTGGACACTCCGGCCTCAAAGTAAGTGCCTTGTACTCCTGAATAAATGTAACAAGTCAGAATATTTCATGTTTATACACTCACCTAAAGGATTATTAGGACCACCATACTAATACTGTGTTTGACCCCCTTTCGCCTTTAGAACTGCCTTAATTCTACGTGGCATTGATTCAACAAGGTGCTGAAAGCATTCTTTAGAAACGTTGGCCCATATTGATAGGACAGCATCTTGCAGTTGATGGAGATTTGTGGGATGCACATCCAGGGCACGAAGCTCCCGTTCCACCACATCCCAAAGATGCTCTATTGGGTTGAGATCTGGTGACTGTGGGGGCCATTTTAGTACAGTGAACTCATTGTCATGTTCAAGAAACCAATTTGAAATGATTCGAGCTTTGTGACATTATCACTGCTGGAAGTAGCCATCAGAGGATGGGTACATGGTGGTCATAAAGGGATGGACATGGTCAGAAACAATGCTCAGGTAGGCCGTGGCTTTTAAACGATGCCCAATTGGCACTAAGGGGCCTAAAGTGTGCCAAGAAAACATCCCCCACACCATTACACCACCACCACCAGCCTGCACAGTGGTAACAAGGCATGATGGATCCATGTTCTCATTCCGTTTACGCCAAATTCTGACTCTACCATCTGAATGTCTCAACAGAAATCGAGACTCATCATACCAGGCAACATTTTTCCAGTCTTCAACTGTCCAATTTTGGTGAGCTTGTGCAAATTGTAGCCTCTTTTTCCTATTTGTAGTGGAGATGAGTGGTACCGGGTGGGGTCTTCTGCTGTTGTAGCCCATCCGCCTCAAGGTTGTGCGTGTTGTGTAACGAGTGGTTATTTCAGTCAAAGTTGCTCTTCTATCAGTTTGAATCAGTCGGCCCATTCTCCTCTGACCTCTAGCATCAACAAGGCATTTTCGCCCACAGGACTGCCGCATACTGGATGTTTTTCCATTTTCACACCATTCTCTGAAACCCTAGAAATGGTTGTGCGTGAAAAGCCCAGTAACTGAGCAGATTGTGAAATACTCAGACCGGCCCGTCTGGCACCAACAACCATGCCACGCTCAAAATTGCTTAAATCACCTTTCTTTCCCATTCTGACATTCAGTTTAGAGTTCAGGAGATTGTCTTGACCAGGACCACACCCCTAAATGCATTGAAGCCACTGCCATGTGATTGGTTGATTAGATAATTGCATTAATGAGAAATTGAACAGGTGTTCCTAATAATCCTTTAGGTGAGTGTATACAACCAATTTACATCAGCCATAATGTCACTCTAAAGCCCCTTTCACACAGAGCGTTGATCCCAGAAAATTGCCATAGAATTGCTATAGTGCCTTCTGTGTGAACGCAAACGTCCCGAGATTGATCCCGGGATGGGCACCTAATAACATTGCTGGGATCAGTACTGGAACACACCCTGTGTGAACAATTGCATGACCGATGCCGGAAGTCTTTGTAATGTCATGTAATGTCACGTGTCTTTACTGGATGTGTGTGAACGCATGCACAGATTCAAGAAAATCACTGGCAGTGTGAATGAACCAAAACTCAAACAATCCCAGGAAACATTATCAGTGTTTTTTCCCGGAATCTCTGTGTGAAAGGGGCTTAAGGTGATTCATCCCCCAACCCAGCATAACAGACTGGAGCCAACATCCTGCAGAATCTCTTTCTCTAACCTCCATTGCTCTCTGGTGGTCCCCCAAATGAAAGGCACAGAATCCGATCCAAAGGTCTGCATGCTCCACTGACTCTCCGCCATTACGCTGGAACTGATATTACAAGAGAGTTTAAAGAGTACGAAAGTTCATAAGATCATATAAATGTCACGGAGGTCTCATGTGGTTGTTTGTGTACCTCTAATAGAGTCAGAGCTCCCAGGTAGTCTCTTTGGTTTAGATAATCCTCAAGTCTTGGAATCTTTTTCGTTTTATTTTTCTTTTTCTTCTCATTAGAACTGGCGGACGCCTCTCCACCCACTGCTGGTTTCATCCGTGATAAGAGCTTCAGAACAGAAACAAGAGTTTGGTGCTATTAGGATGTACTACAGTTCACCTAAATTTTCTTATATCACTATAAGTAGGTACATAAACATAACTTACTCCAGTTTGTAATCATTCATGTACATATTTATCCACTCATTTAGAACAATAACCTGAGCAAATCTACTTATTTCTGAAGCGATATGTGCATATTTTGTGCAAGTTTATTCATTGGCTACTTTACATAACATTTGCACAATCCTTTGCACCTTAGTCATGCATTACAGCTTATCTTTGCACAAAGTGATTATTTTATAAGTAATTTATTGCATTTATTATAGATAGTTCAAGCACTATTACTCTATACACTACAAATTCAAAATGTAGTGAGGAAAGTTTTTGTTTTTGAAAGAAATCTCTTATGCTCACACAGGCTGCATTTATAACTGTGAACTAATATTACAGTTATTTAAATAACTGTTGTCTATTTTAATGTATTTTACAATATAAGAATAACTTTGTAAATCTAATTAAACTCCAGTCTTCAATCATTCTAATGCTGCTAAAATAAAAATGTATAATTATTATCAATGTTGAAAACTTTTTGTGTGGAAACCGTGACACATTTTTTCAGGATTCTTTGATGAATACAAAGTTTAATATTTGAAATAGGAATTTCGTAAAAGGAATTTAGTTTAGTTATTATAATAATTAAAACATGGAAATAAATGCATCTAATAATATATAGTTCAAAAGGTAATAAGACACCAGCAAAATAAATATTTAACAATAAGAATTTTTTTAAAGTGACATTAAAGATGAGCACATTTTCTTGAATTCATATATATGACGGCTACCGTTACACTAAAAAACACGATTACGCTTGCTTGCTTGGTGCAATTTATTGATGATTTTAATAACAAACCAAATCCAGCAGAGTGTTATGTTGGTTGATACTCACCATGGTGATTATGATTCTGTCCCTAAAAACAGCACTGAAACTAACAAATCATTTTACAATCACTCTGACCACCATAAAGCCGAGCAAATGAATCACACGCAATACAAACAACGCTGATTTAATTTAGATCCGTTAATCCAGGAACAGTATTTCTGTAGATGAGGTGAACTAGCCAGTTAGCCTGCTAGCTAGCAAACTTGCTAAGCGACTGTGTTTAAGTGTGCACACAAGATGTTAAGCAGATCTTCGTTCGCGTTTGAACAACACACCCGATCCTACCTCCTGAACTAAATAAAATGATATACTATAGCACAAAGCAGGAATACATTTGCTCGTGGAGTTGTGAGCTAATCTCTACTGTCGTGTTTGGCGGCGCGGCTTCACGCTGTTGCTACGCAACCCACTCTTCACTAGATCAATGGCAGAAGACCACCGTGTGATATGATTCTTTCTCAGAGCTTTGCCGTGTGTTTTTAATCGAAAGATGTTTAAAATATATCACAGAGATGCCGAAGAAATAATATAAAAGTTTGTCAACCGGAAATACAAATTATTTAAAAATATTATATGTAGTAACTAGTAACGTTAAACAAAGAATGGTTGTCACTAATGAACTGTGAAAGCCCCAGTGGCCTAATGGATAAGGCACTGGCCTCCTAAGCCAGGGATTGTGGGTTCGAGTCCCATCTGGGGTGGAACGTTTTCGTTATAACTGAAATAATACGACCATTTGATTGATACATTTGATGTGTTCAAGACCTCCTGGGAAGTGTGAAAGTAACTTTGTTGCACTGACAGACTCTTAAGATGTCAGCATCATTGTTTTGTCTCAAGATGCACATTAGTAATTGTTTTATTTTTCTAAGGCATGCTAAGATACTTAAATGTCCTAATTTAACTAAGGCCTAATCCCATAGACTGTAAAAAATAATCCTGTCTTAAATGTAAACCCTGTCTGTGAAACTAGGCTTTAATGTGGATTGGTACTACCACTTGCAATTAAAACATAGCTTCACAACTTTACTTTATTCAATATATATTACATAATTATGGCAGCAGTATTATAAAGCTGCGAGAAATCATTTATATCAAAGGTCAAATCCATTTTTGTCCCACTGAAACACCAATGAAGTATTAACCCCATTATTAAGAGGTGTGAAATAAATACATCTCTTGAAGACATCTGGCCTCTGGGAATGTGGGAAAGGGATGGTTGTGCTTGGCAAAGGTTATATTAAAGATTATTTGGGCATTAGGGAAAGAGTTGATTATCAACTGGCAGGATTCCACGATTAAAGAGAAAGACGAGTGGAGTAAAACTTAATTGTGGGAAACAGGCAGAGGTGGACAGTAACAAAGTACATTTACTTGAGTACTGTTCTTAAGTACATTTTTTTTGAGTATCTGTACTTTACTTGAGTATTATTTTTTCTCCACTACATGTCTGCCAAGGTCCTTGAGTATGAAGTAGTAACGTCAGTCAGGGGATGATTCTGGTTGCATTGTGGTTGGAAATGAAAGTCGGGTTGACGTCAGAACCGCAGATTGCACTTTATTCAATCCCACTACTGGAACTGTGTTCTAGAGATAAATGTGATATTGATATGAGGGTAGGCAGGCAGGCATAGATTGAGGCATAAAATACTGTATTACATAGAACAATAACAAAACAATGCATTGACATTTATTTTTGATACTCAAGTACTTTTAAAAATGAGAACTTCTTGAGTAAAAATCAGTCTTTACAAATTTTATTTGTAACAGAGTAATATTCCACCAGTAGTATCTGTACTTTCACTCAAGTCAGTCGTGTACTTTGTCCACCTCTGGAAACAGGAGGGGTTAATCTTACAAGAACATTAGTTACAGTGTCATTGCCAAACACAACACCCTCCTGACCAGACACAAATTCACATTCTCAGATACATGGAACTCTGCCTCTTGACCTTCATTTGCAAGAAAGAATATTCTATGAGTTGCCAGTGGAAAATACCACATGAGGGGTGTTCATGTGCATTTTCCATGTCGGCTTTTGGAATTTACCATAGCACGTGAAGGCACCATAAGAGCTAAAAACGATATAAATACTGTTCGTTTTCTCACACAAACCGCTCGTTTCGTGTCTTAGGCCATCAATGTGTACTTACGATGGGGAATTGTTTTAATTTGGACTGTGCATGCTCTTTGAGGGGGTGACCATAGACCTGCATGATATGACTGTCAGACAAGAACGGTTTGACCTAAAAATATCAAAATTGAAACTACTGCGGAAAAAGACACCTACATCTTGGATGCCCTTGAGGTAAGCTAAAACATACCAAAATTTAATTTCAAAGTGAACTATCCCTTTAAAGCATGTCCATCTATATTTGTAAGGTCTGATTTTTATAATTACTGATGAAAAAGTGGACTTGGTAAAACACTATGCTTTTGAGTCCTAACTGCTTATTCAGAAATCAACAAAAGAAAACATATCAGAAGCAATATTTTAAACAATCAAATTTATTGATTTCCAAGCATCACACTAGGTTAACGCTTCTTAAGACCAGTCTGCAGTGGTGCCGCCCCAGTCTCCGGCCTGAGCGGTGGGGGCAGCAGACCAATCCTCAGTGGCAGGCTGAGCACTCCAGTCCTCTGTTGAAGAAAAAGAGCCATTCAAAGTTACCCCAGATGTTATAGACACCTTAATCTTTCGCATTGTGCAGTCTATGCTGTCAAATTGATCAAAAAAGGGAACCGTTGCTTACCTGCAAACACCTCAGCTGGTGCAGGTTTGGCAGGAGCTGAAGTCAAGAAAAGTTGATTATAGTTCAAAGTCATTTTTCATAGCATTATCATTTTATGTTCAGATCAAATATAATTAACTTGACACTTTTGTTCTCCTAAAAAAGTTCAATTAACAACTATAATATGTGGGGAAATTAATTTAAAAGGCAGCTTACCCTCTATGCCAGCTGGGAACTGCTGGATGGGCACAGATGGAACTGGAACACCTTCAGACCAGTCAGCAACCTCAGGCTGGTTGAAGTCGGGCACTGGAGCGGTCCACTCACCCTGGAACTCCTCCTTACCAACAGCCTTCTCAGCAGCCGCCTGCTCTTCCTTCTCAATCTAGAGGTGGAGCAAAATCAGTCACAATTAGCACATAGTAAACACGTTATAAAGTCACTTGAACTGATTCTGAATATTGGTTGGATGCATTTAAAATTTGCCATATCAGTTTCACAGGCTATTACATGGCAGACACAGATTCAACACGGGACTGGG
Source organism: Scardinius erythrophthalmus (assembly GCF_964197995.2). NCBI lineage: Eukaryota > Metazoa > Chordata > Actinopteri > Cypriniformes > Leuciscidae > Scardinius > Scardinius erythrophthalmus. Next base: position 37,066,602 of record NC_138232.1, on the reverse strand, counting down.
CAATATGGCAAAAAAAATGATATCGATTTATCAGATTCACGAATTAGATTTTTTTATTTAACTAGTCAACTTAACTAGTTGTTCCAAGTGCACAACACAATCCTCAGTGTCCCTGTGCCAGAATATTTGGCGTTCAAATATTTTATTCGCAGGCTCAATTGCTGTGATCCATTTCAAATTTGAAACAGACATACAGCTTTGATTTTCTAGCAATTTTAGAGTTCACATTATTTTGTAAAATATATATTTTGTATTAAATAATGTTTAGTTCAGTACAATTAAATTTACAGTAAACTTCCATAACTTTACACTTTCAGCTGCAGAGTATACAAAATTCAGGGGCCACATCATACCTCTTCAGGATCTCTGTAGAAGTACAGATCAGGCATGACCTCCCATGGGTGCTCTCTGGAGATGGTGCCCCTCATCCTCAGCACCTCTCTGGCCAGCATCCACCACATCAGACCCACAGAGTGGGGACCCTAAAACACAAGACACTTAAAACTATAGCATATGCATTTGGCAGACGCCCCCCATCTAAAGTGAATTGCATTGCATTTGGGGTCCACTTTTTCCATCTCTTGCTGTGCTGGGAATTGAACCCTGAATGAAGTTCACAAAATCTATATGCATTTTGAAAACATGGGTTTGATTCCCCTGGTAATAGGCATGACCTTGGCGTTGCTAGCACCATTGCTCGGCTGTTTTGAGCTTCACACAGAACAAACAGATTAAGAGTGAGGTTTCTCATTCATACTTTGTTGTTGCATGGGATGGCAATGTCGACGTATCTCAGAGGGGAGTCTGTGTTGCAGAGGGCAATGGTTGGGATGTTGACGTAAGAGGCCTCAGTCAGCGGCTGGTGGTCAGCGCGAGGATCAGTCACGATCAGGAGGCGGGGCTCCCTGAAAGCAGCCTGAATCTGATTGGTGAAGGTTCCAGGAGTGAAACGACCAGCGAAGGTGGTCGAGCCAGTGGCAGAGGCAAACTTGAGCACAGCTCTCTGACAGGAAAGAGCAGTGACAATCAACATCACTAAAATCACCAAGAGTCGTGTTCACAAAACACATCCAGTAAAAACATTGTGGCTCAGGTCACTATCAAACCCCAGTCATAGGGCAAAGCCCTCATGGTGTTAGCGAAACCCCGGCCGAATCACTCTAGCACACTTCCGACACCCAAACACTGACAACAGTGCCAGGTTTTAACAGTGTGCCTGTCTAAAAGCTCTATTTTTAAACTTGGGATTTAAAGACAAATGCTGCTGACAATGTCTAGTCACTGAGTTTGCCAATTACCTGGCCAGTGTTTCTGGAGGAGATAACGCAGACATCAGCTGGATTTTCAATGGCAACAATAGCACGAGCAGCCAACAGCAGTTTCTCCCAGGTCTTTTTAAGGTTGATGATGTACACGCCTGCAGAAATGCAAAACTCTGATCAATTATAGCAAGGGTACCCAAATACCTGTTTACATCCTGTTTTCGGTTGAAGTCCAAAGTAATCGATTGCCGAGTTCATGCGAGTGATCATAGGTACTAAACCTATGCGCGTGAACTCGGCAATCGACTACTTTGGACTTCAACCGAAAACAGGATGTAAACAGGTATTTGCGCTGGCTTAAATAACATCATTTTTATACATATCTTTCACATCTACTGCAGTCAGATTCACTCGTGTTCACTCAGAAGGAATCACTCACATTTTCTGTGCACTTGTAATGACACATCAAGGATGTTAAGAGGCTAAAAGCAGGTTTAGTACTTGCCCCATTGAAGTCAACAGGGTGCAAATTTTAAAAATAGAATAACTCGGTGTAGGCAACACCGATTTTTGTCGTTGTCTGTATTGACAGCACTCCAAATGTACAAAAAAATGAGCTCAATGTTAAAATTGACCGGAGTTCTCCTTTAATATTTCCATATTTTAGCAACATTCACTGTTCTATGGTGTCCGTTACTGGTCCCATGGCGTTAAACCATTTCTTTTTTATGTCGATTGTTTTGTTTTTAACAAAATTAAGACAGAAGTATGACTAATACAGTTGTACTTTGATACCAATTTGGATGAATGTAGCTCTGGTCACTATCAAACCCCAGTCATAGGGCGCATCAGCCCTCATGGTGTTAGCGAAAACCCAGCTAAATCACTTTAGCACACATCCGACACCCAAACACCGACATCAGTGGCAGGCTTTAAAGGTGTGCGTGTTTACAGATTTAAACCAACCTTGCATCACGAGATGCTACACATGCTCATGCCAACTCAATGAGGAAACATGCAACTTATTCCAAAGATCTGCTTTAAGTTATAGCTAAAGATTGATAAAACACCTGCAAGGCGTTTCTAAGCCATATTCTAGACTTCTTGTGCTTTTTACCGTCACTCTTTCTCTTGTAGACGTAGTGCTCCATCTGGAAGTCCAGGTTGGTTCCTCCCAGATGGGTTCCTGCGGCCAGGAACTTCAGCACATCCTCCTCCTTCATTTGAAGGACATCCAGACCTCCGGACATCGTGACCACTTTCCCTGCGTAACGAGTTTAGTGGGAGAGCTGGAAGGAAATACAGGAAAAAACGATTTAGTCGAGAAGTTATTGGTAAGTATTTCAAACGTGAATTGGGATGAATGTAGCTCTGGCCACTATCAAACCCCAGTCATAGGGCGCATCAGCCCTCATGGTGTTAGCGAAAACCCAGCTTGATCACTCTAGCACACTTCCGACACCCAAACACCGACATCAGTGCCAGGCTTTAACTGTGTGCGTGATGTTGGCAGCTTGAAGACCGATCGTGCATTATCATTAGAAGCACGTGAGATGATACACATACACTCGCCAACTCGATTAAATGTGGACCATAACCTAACAATGAACTCAAATAGAAAATAAAAACTATGTAGAGACTGAATGTTAATCAAATTACTCGAGTGTTAATTTCTCACGATTGACCACTGCGCGCGCTATACTGACTGTAGCCGTACACGCGCTTCCTTGCGCGAGAACACACGCCGCGGTTAAGGCCTATATATTTTAAGGGAAGTAGCGCAAACTTCACATTTAACGTGACAACTGATGAACATTGACAATTATTAGCTTTATTTTTAAAAAGTCTGACTCAAATAGACGTTTAAAACTCGTCAAAATTATATTTTTTTGCTCACCACGAGACAACGCCGTATGGAGTTCTGCACCTCACGGCGAAAAGAGGGCGGGATGAGGAAATGACGTAGTATATATACTCGAGTGGCCACCAATCATATTAGGGAGGTTTCTTGCTCTCTGCATTTCTCCTGTCTAACCGAGACATCAACACACAACCCCCTACTGGAGGAGGATATCACATGTGAGCGGACTCTAGTAAAAATAAACGTTAACGTTATAAACTTTTTTTATTTAGTTAACATGAATCATTTTAATTTAGTTTAATTTGATATACTAAAATAACTAAAACAGTCTGCATTTTGAACAGCATCCTGCTGGTTTATGCGGGACATCATAATAGAGATGTCATTATTATTTTCTTAGAGATCCTAGCTGTAAATAAAATCTGACAGGAGTCTCGCATAACTCAAAGAGCTGATGAAGTCTGGTGTCTGAGTTATAGTTACTGCTCCCCTTTTTATTTGTGTCACTGCAGTGATTCAGGCCCTCAAAGCTGACCCCGTTTATGCTGTCTGGCTGGATGTCTGGGGACACTGATGGCTATCAGACTGTCAGTTTTTGTGCCATCAGCAGAGCACAGCATAACTGTGATGCAAGACCACTTTGTGCCACCTTAACAGTTTACTAGACCATTGTTCTGTACGGTCTATTAAAGCAAAAAGAGCATCATTGATTTTGAATGCATCCTCAGTGTGTCAAAGCTGAAAATGTAGTGTAGATGCATAAAACAAACTTTTACCACCATTTATAAAACGGGGCAGATTTATTCACATATTAACAGAGGCACGACATTTGCATGTGCAAAAATTCTCACACAAAGACAAAATATCAACAATAATGCTGAAAAGACAATACTGATTGTTTGAAGGCAAACGAATATCTCCACAGTACAGCACAAAGCACAATGGCTTACATAGCAACATGTGACCACACACACACACACACACACACACACCACCCAGATTTAGTTTGGGGAATGGAGCCAACTTTATGTAAAGTGCTTTCACAAACTATGCATGTACTGTAGTGTGATCTAAACTTATAAACCCTCTTAACTGATATAAAACTATAGTGTATCATTTGGCTCCACGAGTCTTCAAACTTCATATTATGGGTATTAAACTGCATTCTGCAGTAGAGAAGCCAATCAAGACAATTCAAAACAATGAGTTAACTGATTTGAATTCAGCCAACTAAATGAAATTATGATTAAGTACATCAAATTCCTGAATTTAAATTGTCAAACTCACTTGAACCCTCAAAGTACATCAAATGGCACGTGACAAAGTACCACCATCACCAAAACAGAACATTGGAGAGAATGAGAAACTCAAACGCTCATGGGGTAAATTGAAAATGAAATGTGATGAAAATGTGTCCAGGTGACGTTTACCCCCAAAAGTTTAAGGAAAAAAATTATAATAATAATTAAAAAGAAAGAAATGATATTTATCTTAAAGAAATTGAAATAGCATTGGTACATTATTTACATGACAATTAAGCCTATTTCCCTTAAATTCTCAGTACTGTAATGCATCTCTGTTGTTTCTAAATATTTCCCAAAGGTTTTGGAGTAAAAGTACTGTAATATGCTGATTTAAAATTTGGAGGAGAAAAAAAAACTTATAATAAAGGCAGTACAACAAAGACTACCATAGTGTACAAAATAAGTATATACAGTAAATATAATAGATATTACATTTAAAAAAATTACATTATTGATAATTTTGGAAGAAAATGTGCCTAATTGCAATGAAAATAATGTCACAGTACCAAAAATCCCAATAGTTCTAACAAGCTTCATTTTCTTTAAACTTTTTATTGGTTCTCCCTCTTTGTTAAGGGTGAACAACCACCCGGACATGTTCGTGGCAGATTTCCTAAAATTAGAATAAAATTAACATAAAAAAAGTTGTGTTCACACCGAGCACCACTGATGATACTATGGCATCGTACAGCAGTTATTACACAATACCTCAATACAACAAAACGGCAATTAAAATAGTCCGACAACACATTTGCAAATACAATAAATTAAGTATGATAATTTCTCGCTGCCTTTCCACTTCAAACATCATTTTCTCAGGAACTACACTTGTTTCCATCTTAAATATTGAGCGTTTCTCCAGGTCTAAAATCTTATAGTCTCATTCAATCCAAATCCTGGCTTTGTCTGTGCCCAGCAGTGAGTGTTCAAGAAAATAAAGAACCCAGTGTACTGAAATGCACTGATAAATCCATCCAGTCATATAACACAGGAGATCAGTAGAACAGCACAAATCATCGCATAGAGACGTGCAATTATTAGTCGGAACGGAGTATGTTGATGAGACGGTCATGTGTTGTCAGTTCAGTTTCTCAGCTCTAGAGTAATTCGGTCTGATTGTCGGAGCGCTGGAGTATTAGGTCAACATGTCTCGGACACCCGCTTGCCTCATCCTCGACTAAAAGGGATTTTCAACTCTGTGGACTAGGCTTAACGGTCTCAGACACAGAGTTGTGCATTTCCGAAAAACCTGCGAGGGTGGGCACTTTTTAATGACACAGTCATGTGGTCTACTGAGTTCAGTGGTTAGTGTGGAGGATTTTCTCATGAGGAGTGATTTCTCGTGAGCTGACGGCACATGATTTAGCAGTCTGTCTCTCATTGGTATTCTTCAGTGCGCAGGCATCAACAAGGCAGACAAACTCACAATGTGGCAATTTAGGAATGTCACTGTCAGAGGTGTCATGGGGTAAAGACTCACTACACTTAAAACACATACACATACACACAACCCTTCTATTACCGGTACCTCAGCCAACACTGGCTGCTTTCAATTTGATCAACTCTTCGAGGATGACAGAACGCCATCTTTTGCCAGTGTTTGAAAAGTCTACAAAAAAAGTGCGTCAGGTGTCTTTAGGACTTCAGGCCCATGTGTGCCATCAGCTGCTCGTACACGGTCCAGGCCATGGCAGCCATCAGGGTTCTCCTCAGAGAACGAGGAACCGCCCCCCGAAAGAACCCGCTCAAGCCATGCTTCTAAAACAACAGAGACAAGAATGAAAGGGAAGTTACTTTAACAAACCTGTGACTTATACAACTACAAAACAACATTCAGAACACGTTTCAATTCTGTAATGCGACAAAGTCAAGAAAATAATGTTGCATTTTATCAGTGAAGATTTGACTGGATAATGAAAAGCGGAAACTGGATATGATATGTTATTATGATTTCATATTATCTTTCAGTTGCATTTTTCCATTTTAGAGTTTCATGATTCTTGCACCAGGAACATTTTTAAAGTAAATTAGGGTACCATTCAAAAGTTTGGGTTGGTAAGATCTTATTATGTACAAAGTCTGTATGTACACCACAGCTGCACTCGTTTGATAAATGTGAAATACAATTTTATTTTCTATTTAAATATATTTTAAAATGTAATTTATTCCTGTGATGCAAAACTGAATTTTCAGCATCATTACTCCAGTCTTCAGTGTCACATGATCCTTCAGAAATCATTCTATTATGCTGATTTGCTGCTCAAGAAACATTTCTGATTATTATCAATGTTGAAAACGGTTGTGCTGCTTAATATTTTTGTGGGAACCGTACTACATTTGTTTTCAGAATTCCTTGATGAGTAAAAAAGAACAGCTTTTATTTTCAAATATAATTTTTTGTAGCAATATAAAGTCTTTACTGACACTTCTGATTTAATGCATCCTTGCAGAATAAAAGTATTAATTTCTTTTTTAAAAATCTTACAGACCCCCAACTTTTGAATGATAGTGTATTTTAGGGAACTGATTTCATGCTGTGTTTAAAATAACATTTTGTATCTGACTTTCTTTATATTTGAAGAGATTTTCAAAGGTCAACAAATATGTTTTGTCGCATGTAGGGCTGTGTAAATATAGCTCTATTGACACTTTAGATTGATGAAATGCATAAATGAGAATACAAAGAGTGGGACGTGCTTGGTGTTAAAAAGTGTAAGTGCAATCTATTCTGAAAAGGAACTCAGTGCGGTGCTCGTGCTGACTGGGACACAGCGTAAGCGCGTTCACAGAAATCCGCGTCTCTCAGCATGCGATCGTGAATTCAGTTCTCTTTCACGTCTTATTGTGCTTGAATGGTAGCCTGGTTAAAACCAGACCATTCTCAGTATTAACTGAGTTAAGGTCTGGCAAAGCTTCATTAATAACTCATTTCCAAAGGGGCGTCACCAACGGACGTCGCTCAAATGCCTCTGGGCGCAATTGGATAGACCTAAAACCAATCAGAGCGATCGGCATCGTGTAAAGCCATATGCTGCGTCCCAATTCGCACTACGCCATAAAAGTATGTAGTCTTTTTGTGAAGAAAAGGTATTTACTTTTGAATGTGCAGCAAAAAAGTAGGCAAGCTTTGGGACATACTACTTCGTCATCTTTATCGGACGGATCTGTCGCGTGCGTCCTGTCACGTAAACTGCCCTGTCAATCATCTTGTCACAGTTAAAATCCTCTATTAAATCTAATTTAATTTCCTACCGTTTCGGAGAGTAATGTAGTAGCACGTTCATCTGCCAGTGGGTCTTTCATGGAGACTGTCCTCATGTGTTTGCAATTTGAATATAATAATGCATTTAAAAGTTGGTGCGCTTCACCAATGGACGTCGCTCAAATGCCTCTGGGCGCAATTGGATAGACCTAAAACCAATCAGAGCGATCGTCATCGTGTAAAGCCCGCCTCAACGTTTCTGATTGGTGCCTCGATTTGGACGGATTAGAAATCGGCTTGAATGAGCTCTTTGCCAGACTACTTGCAGAGCAAATCTAAATTTGCCGGAAGTTTGTCTGGGTTTTCCCAGGCTACTTGAATGATTGAATACACACTCGATTAAGTCAAAATGCCCATGGTATGGAGTGTTCATGTAAACACAGCCGGTTATGGCTCAAGTGAAAGTAAACAGTTGGGTGTAAACCGGATGTGTGTCAGTATAATGGATCCGTGCGTTTGGTCTTAAAGTGACAGCAGCCTAATATACCTCCATGCTGCTCTGTTTCATTAATGTGAATCAAACAAAAGAGAAAATAACTTACTGCTCTTGACTGAATAACTTTAATTTAGCTCTATTAATTTAGATTTAAATATAAATAAATGTATATTTAATTCATACAGTGAAGACAATGCAATATTTTGTTTTTACATTTTTGATTATTAAATTTCTAACTACACGTTAAATAAACCTATTGTCCCTGAAAAACTTAATTTGTTGAATTCATATTTTTGTTATATTGCATTTGTCCTATTGTTTGTAATTTGCTTCATTTTTCTTATTTTAAATAACAGAAATGAGATAAGATAACACATAATAACTATATCATGATACATATAGTTATCATAAAATCAAATTTCTCATATCCTGAAATAAGAATTTGGTCATATCGCCCACCCCTAGTAACATGATGCTTACAGCATAAACGTGGCGTAAAGCATCGCTGGTCTTGCGATACAATGCGGGGCTGACTTGCATGTGGGTTTTGATCACATCCGCTGGCTGAGTGGCTAGAGAGGCCAAAATACCAGCCACCACACCACAGCCAAAATTAACCAGCGGGACAAAGGATGATGAGCTGATCTCTGAGTGAATGAGAGAGAGCAGACATTATTAAACAATCCCTCAGATAACATCATCATTTTCACTTTCACACATTTTCATCTGATCAGAAGCTTACCCTGTGGTAAAGCCTTTTTGGCCTGGCTATAGAACATGACATAGATGCCAGAGAACGGAGCATCTCTGAGCAGAGTCGCCGTGAGCCCGGAGTAAAGAGCCCTGGGACCTTCGTTCTGACACACACTTTTAAGAGCTCCAGCTACGCTCACGTAATTGTACCGCCCACTCTGAAATAAAACGTGCAGCGGTGAATAAACGCACAGATACACTTGAAAACATGCATTATCAATGTATATGCAGTGTCTCAGTAACGGTCCTCACCTCAAAGCGAGTCTTAATGACTGTGATGGGCAGCATGGCCACGCCGGCCACACAACGAGCCCCTGCCCCGAGCAACACCGCCTCCCCAGCGCTCGGAGACCCATCCTCGAAGTAATGCTGCTTCAGCGAGTAAAATGTGCTGAAGTAGATCCCTACACCAGGGATACAGCGCATGAACGACTGCAGGACAGAAATAGAGAGAAACAGTGAGTCAGAAATCATTCATTGATATATAAAAACAAAACCGGTGCCAAGAAATCCATACATGTAACATTTTTATTTCAAACTTCCGTAATTTTCCAGACTCACAAACCTATCTGTAGATTTTTCAGAACATATTTAACATAAATGGTTCATACAGCATTATTTTCAGCATTATATTTAGTATATAATACAGTCACCTGTAATATATTTTATTTTCTCTAATTTTTTCTTTTTTCTTGAAGTGATAACGTGCTTACATGATGAGAAGAACCTAAAACACTTTTTAACCTGCATATATTCACCTCTGACAAATCGGTTTGATACACTGTAATCATGTTTTGATGTTGAATGATCACCAAACAGATCAGTCTGATTTAGATGATTGTTCGCTCCTTTATCTGTTGCTGGTTTGAGTGGCACACGCACATTAGTTTAGTAAAGTTTAAAAGAGACTCGCTTATGGTAAAAGACAAACAGTTTTGCGTAATGAAAATGTGCGCCTTGAATTCATTTAGTCGGGTTCGACAAGCACTATCAGAGCACTGGTGCTGTTGTGAGATCAAACAGTGAGAGCGGACCAAGGAAATGGAGAAGTCAGCCAACACAGTCGACTTACCGGTGAAACCCCCTTCCACAGGCCAAACAGCTTCTCTGTGCGGATCACGTTTAAAAACACTGAAATCATTCCCACTTTAGGAGCACTGAGAGACAAAGACAAAAATAAAAATGATCATGGGCAGAGAGACAAAGATGGGTGAAAACAGACAGAAGGAGCCAAAAATCTTAAACAATTTGACATGGGGGACCATGTTATTCTCTGCAAAGCTGAGAGAGGCAGACACTTTAATAATAGAGCACATGACACTCCCACACAGAGAGCCCACAGTTATATAAACACAGACACAATGACACTCAACACGCATCTTACCAAAAAAACACAGGCTAAAACCTCAGTCGGTTGCTAGTGTGTTATGTGGTTGGTAAAAGTGCTCTGAATAGTTTTTAGTGCGTTGCTATGGAGTTGCTGGGGTACTGCTATGTGGTTGGTAATGTTTTTGGTGCGCTGCTATGTGCATTGCAAATATCCAATCCCTTTTGTTCAACTTTATGCATGCCAAACATTGCTAATTATTAATTATACGGGGTACGGGGCAAAACTTGGCTATAACAGTTCTTCCCTTGCAAGGACATTATCTATGTAATAATCTATGACATGTTAATTACCCCTTGTCAGAATGACAACAGAAATGGGATGCTCCGATCGATCTGCCACAGATTGGTATTGGCTGATAATCACATTCTAGGACTCGATCGGTAGTTCCTAAATGTGGCCAATCTCAACGAACCGAACAGACAGGCTTTTGTGCAACATTCTGCTTTGCTACATTAGTATACCATTGTAAATCGTCTTTATTTAGAGCAGGGTGTCTCGATTCAAACGAGCCCACACACACACAACATAACATGATGCGTAGATCTTGAGAAAATCCTCACGGAGTGACATGACATGCTGCTTGGCTAAAGCTAGGACTTCTGGTATCTGATTGCGTTGCGATCATGACGCAGTGTTTTCCAACGTCATGTAAAATCGATCGCTCAGATTGACAGCGCTGGAAGATCATCAACCAGAATCGTATTACATTTGACTTATTCTATGTAATTATAAATATTTTTTTGTTTCGTGGCGTTTACACATGTAATTAGTTCTTATGTTCAGTAAAACACTTTAAAGGCTACCATGGTTCCAAATGATTGCTTTGAGATATCAACACAAAATTGGCCCAGATGCAGTCGACGTGATTGAGAACAAGTGTTGTAACCGTAGAATCAAAATCAAAATCTGTTTTCAATCAAGGTTTTCTATCAAACGAGACCGTATACATGATGATACCATGTTTTTCTGTAGAGTTGTAAGCCACTACTTTTAAGTATGCCCCTTAGATGTGAAATTCAACAGAGAGCTTACATATTATAGAACGCTTGAATGATTGGGATCGGCCGATCATGACAAGAAATCTGTAGTCTGCATCCCTAATGATTATGCATTTTAACTGTGCAGGACATGTTTATTATCAAGTCATGAAACCCAGCACTGACACCTAACACCAGACAAAGATTAAGGCACAAGGACATGATCAGCACGGGTCACAGCGCACAGTGGCGTCTCACCCCGGGTGCATGTTGTTCTGCAGGGTCTGCAGTCTGGTCTTCACCAGATCCAACGGCTGGAACAGCAGAGTGGAGCAGGTGCCACTGAGAGAGCCGCACATGAAGGCCTTCAGGGCAGGATGAGCCTGAGAGAACAAACCAAGAAAGACAGAATTTGAGAAAACAAGGACTGAAGGAGGAGACAAAGGTTAAAGCTAGATAAGAGTATGAATGGATGGATATCAAATGTGGGGTGACAGCAGAGGAGAAGACAAATAATTGTGAGATGAGTAGAAAGATCAGATGATTAAACAACAGTTTAACAGAGTATAATTCAGGAAGCACTTTAAAGTGGCCATATTCAACACTTGTACCATTTAAATTTTATTTTCCTTAAAGTCCACTTATAGTGTTTGTTAGTCAATATTTCTTGCACCACATTAAAAATTAAATATGTCTAACTACACAATTTAAAATGTTGTTCTTTAAAGGGTTAGTTCACCCAAAAATGAAAATTCTGTCAGTAATTACTCACCCTCATGTTGTTCCAACCCCGTAAGACTTTCGTTCATCTTCGGAACACACATTAAGATATTTTTGATGAAATCTGAGAGCTGGATCACTCCTCCTGCAGGCTTATGGACACTATAACTTGCTGGCCCAGAAAATGTATTAAAGACATCGTTAATATAGTCCAAGTGACTCCAGTGGCTCAATCTTAAGTTTATAAAGCGACGAGAATACTTTTTGTGCGCAAAAACAAACAAAAATAACGACTTTATTCCACTTTTCATTTCCTTCTCTCTGGACCTCGAGTCTTTTTACGTAGTGTTTTAGCGCAGCGCGTCTGTGTTGCACGTCACCACGTAGGCTCACTATTGGGCGACTCTGGTCATGTGTGATACGTGGTGACGTGAAACACAGACGCGCTACGCTATTACTCTACATAAAAAAAACTCGAGGTCCAGAGAGAAGGAAATGAATAGTGGAATAAAGTCGTTATTTTTGTTTGTTTTTGCGCACAAAAAGCATTCTCGTCGCTTTATAAACTTAAGATTGAGCCACTGGAGTCACTTGGACTATATTATCAATGTCTTTAATACATTTTCTGGGCCAGCAAGTTATAGTGTCCATAAGCCTGCAGGAGGAGTGATCCAGCTCTCAGATTTCATCAAAAATATCTTAATTTGTGTTCCGAAGATGAACGAAAGTCTTACGGGGTTTGGAACAACATGAGGGTGAGTAATTACTGACAGAATTTTCATTTTTGGGTGAACTAACCCTTTAATGAGCACCTGAAAGTCCCTGAATTCCAAGCAAGCATTCACATGTATATATGGCCCTATGATTTCCGCTATGTGGAAAACACGTGAAGAATCTGGGAAACTAGGCGTAAAAAAGGAATTCACAGGATTTGGCAATTTTTGGATTAATTATTAAAAAGCATGGCAAAAACAACACAGATAAACCAAAGTAAAGGTTTGGTTCAACTTGAAATTATGACAGAAATATATTGTTGTTTATAATAAAATTATGCAGCACTTCATTTGACAACTGGAAAAAGGAATTTTAATATTTTCATTTCATCATTACGTTTTAAAATATTCCTTAAACTGTCAATTCAATTGATTACACAGTTTTTTTTATTATTAAAATAAAATAAGACAAAAAAAAACAAAACATGGAATTTGCAAGTGGCTGTGATGTCATAACCATGAGGATTCACGATAATGAACAACATCATTTTGTAGCTTGGTTTTCATGTTCTGTGTGGACTAGGGAGGAAGCTTTGCACTGTTAAAGTTGTATTTCAAAAGAGCAAGAAAAATCCTGTTTTTCATGTTATGCCCCCTTTAACAGGCTCGGGTACAAAAACTGCAATTTTCTCAACACACAAGTCACCATCTACTGCAGGAACACTAAAAATACCACAGTGACCAACACTGACAGCCCAGACAAAAGGATATTCTCACACACTGAATATCCAACAATACACTGCATCATTTGCATGTACATGTATGCAAATACAATTTTTTTGAAAGTGTGCATGGCCACGCAATACACATAAATTCACTTCAAAACAGATTGATCACGGAGAATCACATCCAACACAGATGCACAATCACACACTGACACTGTCAGCATCATCACACGCATACTGATATGCACATCAAGACTCGAGCTCTGCCGACAGGCTATTCGGAGTGCTGAGATTCATTTAGAAGCACGAAAACAGCAAGACACGACTCACGAGTGATGGGTGCACACACACACAGCTGCGCAGAGATACACAAAAACACACAAGCACTGACTAGAGAAACATACAGTGAGCCACTGACTAATCTGCCCCTACCTTTCCCAGGCTGCTGGCAGATTTGGGCTGAGGGTCCTTTTTCTCTTGCATCTCTCTTTATCACACTCTTACTGCTGCCGTTAACAGCACATGACAAAGTAAGCCTCCATCTCTCTCCTCTCACACACACACAATACCCAGAAATCTCTCTTTAACCCCCTCCCACCCCCAGCAGAAGATTCAGCGGCTTAATCCACAAGCTTCCATGCCTGCCGTTCTCAGCGCTGCTGTTCCCCACTCACCCCTTTACACCTAAACGCACATCCGTGGTTTCACTCTCCTCGTTTGCGTTCCTCTCCACCGGATCAAGTGCTTTCAGCACGGCGTGAGTCATACAGTTGCCAAAGGCATATGTATATGTGTGTTAGCGTGTGCTTGTGTGGATGTGACAGAGAAAATGTGGGTCATTCATTGGATGCATGTATCCTAATATTCCAACATAGGTTCAGCAGAGTTGCACATAAAAAAATATTTTCAGATCTTTATATGACATTAGCACATAAAACGGCTTATGTGGTGGGAAAACAGTGTCATCATGACATGCACGTTCTCTCGGGCCTACAATTACAAATAAGAAACTAAAGAACAAACCCTGATTGCTTTTCTCTACTAATATGTCAGTCAGACCAATTATTTGGCCATTTTGAGTTGATCATGATCAGTTAACACAAGTGGAAGTTTCTTCTGCACGCATCAGTTTCAATACGACTACCTTCTTGGTGTAATATGCAAATTTTATGTTTTCAAATATTTAAGTTAATATTGTGTAAAATAACTGTTCAATTATTTTCAGAAATGTTGGGTGTGCTTCTTTTGGTATCATTGCTAATCGCATTGTATGTTGACCTCGTCTCGGCCCCTAAAAAACCCATTTTGATTACTATTCTTTCCTGAATAGAAGGTCACACATTCAAGCAGAAGTTAATGTAATGCAATCAATCTGTGATGCAGATTATATTAGAAAAGCATGACAATGAAGTGTTAAAAAGCTTGCTGAATCAACTGTCAGGTTACAGACATTCAACATCTCACATTTAACTTCAGCAGAACAAATTTACATTAAAGCACACACAGCAATACCACAACTCACCAGGGCAAGCTCCATTGCGGATGAAGAGGAGGAGGATGAAGCTTGCACAGAGGAAGAGCTCAACTCCCTCCTTTTTATCTCTTCTATGGCCGTCGTGATGTCTTCTTACCCGTCAAAGCTAAGATTGCAGACTGCATGAAGGAGAAATTAATGTAACACCCAACCTGATTAATTAAATAACCACTGCTAATTTCACACAAAACCAAGCACAGAATCAACTATAGAGACGTGTATTAAAGCATCTAAATAAAATAAGAGGCTGTCAGACAGATTTAAGTTCTATTTAATATTTACCTGTCTGTTAAGGACCGAAGAGAAACAGTGAATGAGGACTGATCTTCATCATGATTCTCGCTCTTTCTGTCACTCTACACAGCTGTCAACAGTGCAAAGGAGATGGCCGACGAATTTACACACAGAAACCACCATTTCATTAATGAAATCTTACATAAACATGGAGAAATGTGCCGCACACCACAGAAATAAATGTCAAATTAATACAAACTAGGCTACTAAGTCAGATCGGAGTGAAAGCTAATGCTAATTCTTCTGACCAAGCATAACGCGTTTCAAACAATCGGCAACGGCTAACAACGCATCATTGTGCTGTATTCTTCGTAAAACACAAAACTTACAATATACACAACGAAAATATTGGAAATAGGGTGGTGTAACACAGGTCAGCTGATTTCTGTCAGTTAGCCGGTAATGCTAACAGTCCCCGTTCACTCCATCATAATCAACAAACTTTAACTTACATTCAATAGTTCTGTTTTTCGATGTCTAAAACTGCGTAATTTCCTTTCAAGCAATCAATACATGTTACAGGGCTGCTAAACTGCAGGTGAAACAGCAGTCGTGCGTAGGTTACACAAGTTTTCAATATCACATTGCTCCGCGGAGACCGTGAACTGTGAGTTTGGAGCTACGCTGTACGCTCGCGCAAGAAAGTTCTGCGTTGTTTGCGTAACTCCTGCGTAATGTTTACGTAGTCTCCACTCCAGAACAACGGGCAAGAACCGGTTTCAGCTCGATTATTCCAGCGGTGCCGGTGTCACACGTGCTCCGGCTAGAGACACTTGATGCGTGAGCCGCGATGCCTCCCACTGGAACATTGAGGTAACTATACGTGTTCCCATCTCTTACAAAGTGTCTCATTGAAAGGGATAGTTCACCCCAAAATAAAAACATTGTCATAATTTACTCACCCTCAAGTTGTTCCAAACCTGTGTGAATTAATTATTTAATTAAATTAATTCACACAGGTTTGGAACAACTTGATGGGGAATAGATGACAGAATTTTCACTTTTGGGTGAACTATCAATTAACAACTATCAAATAACTATCAATTAACCTTTAACAAGCTTTAATCTCTTATTTGTAATACATTTAACAATTAAATTATGCATTAAAGTTAGAATAGAGATTTAAATAGTTTGCCCTCTAATATTACCAGACTGAACTTTATTACTGTATTTGTATTTGTTGGTTGAGTCTTCGTCTAAATAGAAATAAAATCCAGTTTAATTTGGTTAAAGTCTGAAGTACATTTATGGAATGATTTTCCGGACATTTTTCAAAAGGAATTGCAAATTGTATTTGCAATTGCGTTTTCAAATTGTGGACGCATAAAATGTGACATAATCCAAACGCAAATGCAAATCGCGCATTACCGTTTGCATTTTCGTTTAAGCGAACGCACAGTGACTGCCAAATTTAAAATGGAAATGCAAAGTCCGTTTGCAACTGTGTTTCCCATATCTTACGAGTCTTGACCCTGTCATATTTAAATAGCAATTTCAATTACCACGTCTGCTTTTTCACTTTCTCAGCGTCGCGTATGTAGCCAGCCAAAACTCAAATGAAATCGCAATTCCCTTAGTTTTTCCATTTCCGATGCCTTACACGGAAACCTGTCAATCAGCGTCAAGGGTGGGATTATGCTATGGGGCGTGTTCGTGTTGGGACGTGACGTCACTCACAGTCGACGGTTAAGAGGTGATGCCCTGAACAGACAGACGCCGATTTATTTTAAACAATGGAGGTAGTTGGTGAACCGTGAAATTGTGGAGGACCTTATGATGCTCGGGCAGCAAGTTGATGACAGTACATCCTCTACAGATGTTCTCTTACTCAGAAGCCATTTCATTTTGGATAAGTTAAATGTTTTCGTGGCCTTGACCAACATCAACATCAGTAATGTTGTCTTCGCCAACCTCAGTGAAGTAGCTAATAATAGGCTTTTTGTGAAGGACAGGACAACTAAAGAACCTGGACGTCCTTTACTGGACATAGCACAAGAGTTGAGTGTCGGTGCTAGGTCTCACCCCTTCAAATAAGTGTTCTCAATTTGCGAAATTCAATAAAAATGCTGTCTGTTGCAGTTAAACCTGTGTGTGTGTGTGTGTGTGTGTGTGTGTGTGTGTGTGTGTGTGTGTCACTAGCGGCGCAGGATTTTGATTGTAGGTGGGCCTCCAGAAAACTGGATGGGCCAGTTAAAATAAGCCAAAAACAAAAAAACGGGTTCCCCTTCATCTCCGTTTCAGTGCTTTTCTGCGGCACCGAGGACAGCGACTAACTATACCTGAATTTAATGCGTAGTTAGCATAGGTTTAAAAAAAAAAAAAAAAATTTGCTGCTTTTTTAAGACAATTACAGTTTAATTTAATTTATTGTTTAATAAAATTATAGGCCTATTATTTTTTTAGTTTATTAACAGCAACAACAGCTGTAAAGATGAAGTTGACGATCGTCATCTCCATATAGTGAACGCGCCTATAGAGAGAAATCATGGATTACATAATCAGAGTAGCCTTTTTCTTTTCGTTTTAAATTGTTAAAAATACATTTTGGGCTTTCTTAAGATATATTTCATGTCTGTGAGGCATACGTTGAGTTTCGTTAAGTTAGGATGAGATGCGCTCCTGTTCACGAGCAATGCAATGACCGCGCGGGCGCCTCAATGATTTTATTGTCTGCTATATTTCCTTTTTAATTTATTAAATCCAGGCAATAAAAAATTATTGGTTGATAAAAAAAATATTAAAATTAAGATACAATTTATACAAAACGAAATTCACTTAAAAAGGCTTTCTACAAAACAAAAAGTGGTCAAAATCATGTCTGACCCACATCTCTCGATATATTGCGCATTCTATCTTACTCGTGCGGTTCACTTTTCATAATCAACATAGATGAAAAAATAACATTATAATATTTTAACAAATATGAAACTAAATGAGCTTATTTAATGGCTACAACATGTACAGACTCTCTATTTGTACAAATTGCTGCACATTCATTTTATTCTGAATTTTGCACGCATAAGTTGAAAGGCATTTGTTTGCATGCAGTAAAACATATCTGCAACATTTATCAAGTTCACTGATAATTATTATCACTAATTATTATTATCACTAATTATTATTATCACTTAATGAATAATGTAACAAGGACAAAGCATGTAAACTGCGTTGTTTAGAATTGAATGGATCGCAAATAGATCCGAATGAAGAAACGTACAAAACCATAGTAGAAATGGATGGGCCCGGACCTAAAATGTAGCGCCGCGGCTGGTGTGTGTGTGTGTGTGTGTGTGTGTGTGTGTGTGTGTGTGTGTGAGAGAGAGAGAATGTTTGTTCCACTTTACATTTATGGTGTATTCTATTTGTTTAGATTTATGTGGGATTTAATCATTTTAAATTAATCTCAACTGTGAAATGGACAAAAACAAAATTATACATAGGCTACTTTCAGACCAATTAAATCAAACCCAGGTTTTTTTGTGTGTTTAGACAAATAATGTAACAAAAGTCACAAAATTCCATGACACTGAGATATGTTTTTTTTGAATGAGGGGAAATATCAAATGAGATCCAAACAGAACCCAAAGACAACATGATGGTTTAAGAAATATTCATTTTAAACTAAACCAAAACCAAATCTTTTTCTCAGTGTCATGGAATTTTGTGACTTTTGTTACATTACCTACATCTGTAGAGGATGTACTGTCATCAACTTGCTGCGCGAGCATCAGGTCCTCCACAATTTCACCAACTACCTCCATTGTTTAAAATAAATCGGCGTCTGTCTGTTCAGGGCATCACCTCTTAACCGTCGACTGTGAGTGACGTCACGTCCCAACACGAACACGCCCCATAGCATAATCCCACCCTTGACGCTGATTGACAGGTTTCCGTGTAAGGCATCGGAAATGGAAATACTAAGGGAATTGCGATTTCATTTGAGTTTTGGCTGGCTACATACGCGACGCTGAGAAAGTGAAAAAGCAGACTTGGTAATTGAAATTGCTATTTAAATATGACAGGGTCAAGACTCGTTAGATATGGGAAACACAGTTGCAAACGGACTTTGCATTTCCATTTTAAATTTGGCAGTCACTGTGCGTTCGCTTAAACGAAAATGCAAACGGTAATGCGCGATTTGCATTTGCGTTTGGATTATGTCACATTTTATGCGTCCACAATTTGAAAACGCAATTGCAAATACAATTTGCAATTCCTTTTGAATAATGTCCGGAATATCATTCCATATACATTCATTCACAAATTTAATAAAGTAGTACATTCATTACAGAAACAGCCTCTGTAGAAAGAGCCTGGTGTTTTTCCTCATGGATAAGTCCTTCTAAGGTTTTAACCTACACAACACAGAACTTTAACCATTAGTTCACTGCATTCACTAAAAAAAAAAAACAAAAAAAAAACTTTGAACCAGTTACCAAAATCGATTGTCTTTAATGAAATACTGTGTTTGGAGAAATATTAGGGGTAAAATTGAGAGTACAAAAGACAAAACTTTAATCAGAAGCAATTAAATCATGTGACATTAAAAGTGAGAGGAAAATAATTTCAATTGTTCCAAATACAGTCAGTACACTACAATTTCACTGGAAGTTTGACAATTTTTAGGTCTATCACATCTATTACAAACATACAGAAAAAGGGGGAGTGTAATGCTAGCAAAAATACTGTATGAAAGAGAGGCATGTTAGCAAATGCACTTGAAAAGTACCACAAATAAAAAGTTGACATAATTTTACACACCCACCACCAAAAGTGTGACCTTCAAAACACCATGCAATAATTAAAAAAAAAAGAAAATAACTTGCAAATAATTCGTATTAATGTGGCATACAAGTCTTGAGTGAGAACTCACAAAACAAACAATTTATGTAATTAAGGCAAACAGTGTTAATTTTGAACCACGAGGTGGAAGTGACAGTGAAATAAAAGGCTTCATTGGTGCTGAAGTGCTCTTGAAACAAAACTGCTGGAAGATGAATCTCTCTTTGATGGGTAATATCTTGCAAATCTTGGATTACGTAATATTACAAAAGGAAATTTCTTCCCATTATCAATTATAAAAATTTCCAAACATTTAATTTAACTTTGTAAATGGATAAATACTCCCATGTAAAATATAAATAGCCAATATTTATTCAAGGCATTTCAAGGCAGTTATCAACAGGGTAAAATAGATTAGGCCGAATGAACAGTTGCAGTCTCATTGGAAAGTTAAATGGCTTTTTTTTTTTTTAGTCTTGAATGCAAATTTAGTCTAATGGCTCAGATAATTGTTTGGCCCAAAAACTGCTTTAAAACATTGAAAATTGCAGTGAAACCCCCATTAATGATACAGTTGCCTTCAGAGCATTCAAAAATCATTTAGACAGACAAGACAAGCTTGGAGGAAAATAATAGCTCATCTGGTACACCAATGGGCTCAGCTTTCACACACTGAAATTTACTCAGGAGTTGGCTCGGATCCCTCACTTTTCAGATCGTTCTCATCATCACTTTCCACACCAGCGCGTCCAACTGCACGGCGTACGTTGACAGTGAAATCTCCTCGCCTGGAGAAGACATAAGTTTTACATAAACACTAAATATGTGGCATAGAAACGTACAAATGTTTCAGACGGATTTGTCAGTAAGTTTAAAAGTGATGTTTGCAGAGAAATGATGCCATGACTATCACGAAGCAGCGGATTACACACCTGAGTTTGTTCTTTAGGGTGCTGACCTCTCGGTTCATAGCATTAGCAGACTCCGTGGCATCTTCCAGCTCTCTCTGCATCTTCCTGCGGGAGGCATTAGCTCGAGCCGCTTCCTCCTCGGTCTCCTCTAGCTGCCTCTTCAACTGCTTCATACGAGTGTTCAGCTTCTCAGACTGACAGAGGAAGATTTCATTATGAACTGCACTCTAAATACAAGGTTACCTTACCACGATACTTAAATTTCAGATTAAAACAACAATGGCAACAAACCGGACATGGAATTTAAATTTATTGTACAGTTGTTGTTTTTTTAAAGTGCATTATCAAATCGTCACCATTTGAGAAATTTCCTCTTAAGATCAAATGAAGAACAAGCTTATTGCATTTTAAATGCAGTTCAAAACCCACCTCATTTTTGAATTGATCAGCATTGCGTCTCTCATCCTCAACCTGCAGTAACAGCTCTTTGAGTTTCTTCTCCACACGTCGCACCTGTTTAGTGGACTGCTGCCTCTCCCTGAAGAGTTAAGCACAGAGACATAGAAGGGTCACTGAGGAAGGTTATTAACAAAGACCTTTTACTGGGGAAATTGAGGTGCTCTATAGTCTATACTATAGCGGATATCCATGTAGTATCCCCCAGTCCCTGTGGAGTATGAAAGTTGCTTCTAATAATCTACACAAACCATCTCTACCATTACTCACTTCATCTCAATATCCAACTGCTCTTCGAGCTGTGGGATCTTGGCCTCCAGTGCAGCAATGGTGGACTTGTACTTGCTCTTTACAGCCACTTCCAACTCCTGAAGCTTCTGCTTTAGGTCCTTGTTCTGGCGGTCCAGCTGAGAGCGCAAACCCTCCAGACGCTGGCTATTACCACGCTCTGCAGTCAACTCCACTGTAACCTGTTCAGCCTGTGGTTCAAATGAAATAAAGCCATTAGCAGCAGAGCATCATGAACATATGATAGCTGAAATTGGGAAGACTTTGGATGAGTCTCATTAAGCTCCTAGTACTCTACCTGCAGTGTTGCTTTCTTCAGTCGATCATTGACCAGCTCCACGTTGAGATGTTCTTCCTCAAGTTCCTCCTCAAGCTGAGCAATACGTGCCTCAATTCTTCTCCTCTCATCACTGCTCAGTGAGCTGACAGAGAAGGAAAAAGCACATTTAAACCACTCAACACTAAAAGATACCCAATATACTTTGATTTTCTAGGACTAACTGTTTGGTGCATGATACCCTACCAGACAACACATCACAATAGCAGCAGGTAACTCACTTCTTAGAATTCTGGCTATTGATCTCATCCTGTAGCTCATCTCGTTCTTGCTGGATTTGTCTCTTTGCTCTGTCAGCAGCAGCCAGATCCTACAGAGATAAAAAGGGAAACATTTTCCACATGCCTAATTCTTCCATAAAGAATCCTTTCAGTCTAAACGAACACTCAAATTTACACTAGAATTCATTTCTAGTTGCAGTACAATTCTGATCCAACCTGAAAAAGTACAAGACAAACCTCATGTAGCTGAATGACCTCAGCCTCCATGCTCTTGATCTTGCGCTCGTTTTCTTTGGCCTGGTTAAGAACTTCGTCTCTGGATAGACGCAGTTCCTCAAACTCTCTCATCTGTTCTTTCATCTGGGCCTGCAAAACAAAAGAGGGAATGTTCATGCATTAAATGTTTATGTACTCCAATTGCAATTTTATTCATCAGGCAAAAGTAGAGACCTGATCTCTGGTTCTAGAAACCAAAAATCCCCACCAATTTAATACAAAAGTAATGCCCATGCAGAATGTGTATGTGTAGTTTCTTACCTGTAGTTTCTTGAGCTGTTTGAGGGCCTCATCCCGAGCCTTGTTGGAAGAGTCGATCTGAGCAGCCAACTCTGACAGATCCAGCTCAAGCTTCTTGCGCACAGATACGGCCTGAACCCGCTGTTTCCGCTCATCCTCAAGCTCCATCTCCATCTCACGCACCTAACATAATTACAATATCAGTAGTTTGTGCATTATTTCCCTGTTACCCAACATTTATCAGCATCTCATAGATTAACATTGTTCTGCATTGGGCAGGTGAGCACATACCTGTTTGACTAGCTGCTTCCGTTTCTCCTCACCCTGCTCATCTCTAGCCTGCAGGTCTCGGTCAAACTGAGCCTTCATGGCCTGCATGTTGACCTCCAGACGCAGCTTGGCATCTTCCGTGAGCTGCAGTTCATCCTCCAACTCCTCTAGCTGAGTCTTCATTTCCTCTAACTGCTGTTCCATTCCTCGCTTGGCCCGCTCAAGCTCATGCACCTTAACAGAAAAGAACAAAAGTTTGAGCACAACTAAGATAAGTGGTAAGAATTGTCCTTATTAGCAAATTGTTGCCAAAGCACACCGGATGAGAGTGCTATATTTGCCCACCAGTCAGACATAATGAATCTTACCTCATACAAAAAAAAATAAACATTCTGGTTTACCACAATGAGCTAGACCTTCAGAGACTATACATTTTATTTTAAATGCGAGGCGGAAGACTTTAAAGATTTCATAATCCTCAAGGAATAATTACATATTTAAACTTTAATTTAACAGATACTTTGTTTATATCTTGGCTTGTAGACATTAGCTCTGTTCCAAAACAGTTAGCATGCTCAAAAGCTATTTTTTACTCTTGAATAAATTAACAGTTGAACCATTCGAATAAGTCATTTTTGGTATTGAAAGAAATGTACTTATTTCTTTCTCAACCTGCATTCACTGAAGATCAAAAGTCTTTTGGTCAATTTACAGCAATGTCTAGTCTAGAAGCTTTGGAACAGAGCTGTGGTCTTAAAGTCGCCCTGTGGTAAAAATCAAGCTTTTAACGTTGTTTAAATGTCTATGTGGTGTTTTCAATATGCTTTAAGACAAACCATGTGCAAATTCATAAGGTCAACACCACCATTGAGTATTTTCTCCTTAAAACTGCAGTGAACCAAAGACAGTCTCAAACATGGTTTGAAATCGCTGGTGTTTCTGAAGTCACAAACTACCTTGTAACCAATCACGTCAACGTGTGATCGTCAATGAGTGAATCTCTGAGCTGGTGTGAGTGGAGGCGGGGCTAATTTGCATATTCATAGAACTGCATATACTAAATGAGGCAGTTCCATTCAAGCCATTTTAAGGCATGAAAAAATAAAATGACAGAAACTTTTAAGTGTGTCATTTTGGTGATCAAGGATGAGTTAAGGGATAAAACTGACTACAGGGGGACTTTAACACATTCACACATGTAATGCTTGTTTCACATACACTCTTGCCAGCGTCATCCTTAGATGACATCAGGTCCTCCATCTCAGTTTTGAGCTGCTTGTTGACCCGCTCCAGTTCGTCCTTCAAATCAGTAATAGCCTCCAGCTCTCGGGTCAGAGTCAGAGTTCTGGTCTCCTTTTCACGGGCCTCTGCCTCGGCACGATCCCTTTCCTCAGCGTACTTCAGAGAGATACTCTTCTCCTCTGCCAGCATCTGCACAAATTGTGGTATTTTATCACAAAGGACTGCTAGACTGTGAAGGTGATCAAAAATGATTTTGAGATCTTTGTTACACTGTAATTATACATTTAAGTATTGAGTAATATTAAGTAACTACATGTACTGACACTATGGTTAGAATAGGTTTGGGGTTAGTTGCATGAAATTATGCATAATTTATAGTTATTACTATAGTTACTGCATGTAACAATGACACTAAAATAAGGAGTTACCAATTATTTTTTTTATAACTTCTAGAAAACACCAAGTTGCAGCATTTGAAATACCCTATGACACATGTTCTGCTCTATTTACAGGCAAATAGTGTTCTCTACCTGGTCAAACTTTTTCTGCTTGCGTTCCAGCTCCTGAACGGTCTGACGCAGATGATCTTGGTCTACCAGGACATCATCTAGCTCCCGCTGTAGACGGGTCTTGGTCTTCTCCAGTTTATCGTAGCCAGCATTCCTTTCCTCCAACTGCTGCATGATGCCTTCCACCTCTCTCTGCAATTTCTTTTTCCCATCCTCCAAGCTCTCCAGGCTTTGGGCCTCTTGCTCAACCTTTTTCTTCATCTCTGCCAACTGAAACAAACCAAAAAAAACAGAATAACATTTCTAACCTAAAAATCTAAGTGGAATAAGAAAGTTCTCGAACACAAACTGGTCCTAGGCCAGCATTATCCACCAGAACGTGTCCACCGACTCAAGGGCACACACACCTGAGCTTGAGCAGTGTACAGCTGCTTCTCGACATTTTTCTTGCTCTCCTCTTCCTCCTCCAGCATCTCTTTCAGGTTGTTCTGTTCATCCTCCATTTGCCGAAGACGAGTAGAGAGCGCAAGCTTCTGCCTGGTCTCCTCCTCCAACAACGCCTAACCACATAGGAAAACAATATAAACAATTCAGAATGAAATCTTATTTTTACCTGCAACATCTGAGAGTAGCCCAACATTTTAGGGCAAGCAGGAACTACTTGTGACCAACAGTACAATCACTCAGCAAGCTCCAGTGATAAGTGTCTGTGAATGATGCACTATAGTGTATGACCAAGTTGTACCTGCGTGTCTTTAAGTTGAGATTCAACAGTAGAACAATCTTTGGCAGCTTTGATGGATTTGCTCTCCACCTTGCTTAGGGTTCCCTGAAGAGCATCAAGCTCCACCTACACATAAAAAAAAATATATAATTATATTGTATTGTGTGCATTAGAGTAGGCACACGTTTGCTCTAAATGGATCTCAGATGGGAGATTTTTATACTTTGATGTATAATTGCAAATTTTAGTCTCAATACCTGCATTTTAGCCACTTTATCAGCCAGTTCCTGTTTGTGTCTCTCACTCTCTACGTGTTTGACTTGCAGCTCCTGGAGCTGTGATTCAGCTTTCTTCCTGCGGTGCTCAGACTCATTTTTACCTTGGGACACTGACTGAAGTTCAATCTGAAGCTCATTGCGTTCACTCTCCAGAGCCTGTTTAGCTTTTTCCACAGATGCTTTATTCTGAGGGACACAACAGTGAGTGTAAGTTAACACTTTTCTAGAAAGTTTGATTTTGTGGGTGGAAAGAAAATGTACACTTCTCAGAGAGACTGAAGTTGTAATAATTGCAGCACCTTTTTAAATGACAAATCAAAGGATCAGCAATTTTTTTTTGCAAGATTTCCATTCCCTAATTATTAAAGCAGCACAGTTAAAAGCATCAATGCTTTAGGAGAGGCACATGGTCTCACCCTCTTGGACTGTTCAAGCTGTTCATTGAGCTCTTCAAAGGCCTGGTTGTGTTTCTGTCGCACTTCACCTAGCATCTGTTCATGTGAACGAGCCTCATCTTCCAAAGTCTTCTTCAGCAGAGTCACTTCAGTCTCTCTCTTTGCCCTTCAGACAGGAAGAAAAGCATTTTTAAAATGATCTAGGACATTGCAATGCCTTAACTTTCCCATAAGAATGACATGTTACCCTTGTGTAATTACCAGCCAGAATTTGACCACAAAACAGTTTTAAATTTGTATCTTTGGAAATGAAGAAACAAGTCGTTGCAAATAAGTCAAGCCCAGTCAGTTTCCCTCATGGCTGACCTGAGTTCTTGCTGAGCAGCAGTAGAGTCCAGCGTGTCCTCAAGTTCTGTCTTCAGAGCTTCCAGCTCCTCTCCCAGGTCCCTGCGATGTTTCTCGGCTTTAGCACGGGCAGCTTTCTCCAGCTCCAGATCTTCCTGCAACTCTGAGAGCTGGGCCTCAAGCTCACGAATGTTTTTCTGGGCAGCATTCTTCAGAGCAGCTTCCTCTTCAATCCTACAACAAAAAACAAACAAATTACAAAATGTAGCTAGAGCAAAAACCCAATTAAGGTAAAAATTGTTAAGACATCGAAGTGGAAGTGGCAGTGAGGGACAGTTAAATGAAAACCTCAAATTACAGCTAACATAATCGTTTCACTCACCTTGCGAGTGCAGCCTGGAGCTCTTCCTCTTTCTTGGCCAGCTGGGCGCGGAGCTCTGCAATCTGAGCCTGCAGCTCTGCGATCTGATCATGCAGCTCTGTAGAGTCGCCCTCCAGCTTTCGCCTGTTCTTCTCCAACTCTTGCCTCGTCTTCTCTTCCTTCCTTAAACGATCTGAGAAAGTGAAGGAGAGATGTGAACAATTAAGGTGTATGGATATGTAGCAAAGAGAACACTGCAACAATTCGTTGTTGCTGCAAATACAGCAATAAAGAGATACTCAAGTTTTTGTCATCCGCATTCTTGGGCTGGCTTTAGACGTGTGTCTTCAAAATCCTGCTTCATAATTATTTGAGGGTCGTGAATATATACTTACCCTCCAGGTCAGTAATCATTGCCTCATGTTTGTTCTTGAGTTTCTGCAAACTCTTGGATTTCTCTTCCTCTTCAGTCAGGTTAGTGGTGAACTCAGAGACTCTCTCCTCCAGCTGCTTTTTCTCCTGTAAAGATCAGATACCCACATACAATCATCACTATCAGGACAAGCAGCACTAAATAGATTTTGCAGCAGATTATGCAGTCATGCAGGCAGGTAGAAGAGGTGAACCGTTTCCACGTGTA
Source organism: Scardinius erythrophthalmus (assembly GCF_964197995.2). Classification (NCBI taxonomy): domain Eukaryota; kingdom Metazoa; phylum Chordata; class Actinopteri; order Cypriniformes; family Leuciscidae; genus Scardinius; species Scardinius erythrophthalmus. The sequence continues at coordinate 37,039,096 of NC_138232.1, read as the reverse complement.
ATAAAAACACTTTCAGGAGAAAGATATTGTAATAGTTAAATACTACAACATTTGTGTAGCATTAATTGAATTGTTCGGGGCAAGAATCACAAAACCATATTTTGATTCCCCCAATTTCTGAAATGTGGACTTGAAACTACTTCATTGTTGATTCATGTCTAGAACACATCTGATTAAGGCAGAACACATTCTTGTCAGACCTTGGAAAGTTTGGCGTTTTGGTCATCAAGAATCATAATGTCCTCCTCAATCTTCTTCAGCTTGGAATCCATGGTGACTTTCTCCAATTGCAGCTTCTGTCTGGCAGCCTCTTCTTCATCCAGTTGCTGCTCCAGATCCTGAGAAAGGATTTAAGGTTCTTCAATTACAATTGAACACAAATCAACTAACTTTGTATGAAGCTCTAAACATATTTAGAGTTTGCATTTGAGAGGTCAATTTCATTCATCAAACTTCCTCTCACCGAAATGTTCTGTTGCATCTTCTTCTTCTCCGTATGAAACTGTGTGACTCTCTCCTCCTCTTCCTCCAAGCGGGACTCCAGGTCATGCAGGACATCCTCCAGCTCATGCAGGCGTGTAGCAAGACGTGCCCTCATCTCTTCAGCCTCTTGACACAGTTCGATCTCCGCCTGCAACTGCTCCTGAAGAGCCATCTTCTCTACATTTAACTGTTACAGGGAATAACAATGAAACGTTTATGGACACCAAGATAATAAAGAGTCATCTTGTAGTGAAAAAAAAAAAAGTGAAAAAAAATAAATAAAAAATAAAAAAGATAAACCATACATACCTGTTGTTGTTTGGTCTCAAACTCCTTCAGCTGGTCTTCAGCCTGCTGCTGTCTCTCCTTCATCTTGACCAACTCTTCCTCCCTAGCGACCATTTCCTCTTCTTGTCTGGTCACCTGCAGTAAAGGCTTTACCTGAAGAAAGAAAAGTGGAGACATTGCTTTCAGATCTCTGGTTGACCTCTAATAAACATACAGATTTTTGAACCTATATGTGTACCTTGGTAAAGAGTCGCCACCAATGCCAATTTCTGAGTTTCAAATAGGCTGCACAGTTCCTCTGGATCACCCTCATGGCATTCAGCTGCTGCTGCCTCTTAGCAAAGGCTCTATGTAAAACAAACCTTAAGTTGTCAGTCTAACAGTCCTGTTTAAATTAACATCTCACAGACATCTTCAGTCATCTATCATACAAGACAACCTTTCAGAGTCATTTAGAAATTATCAGCCAAGGTTGCAAACACAGACCATCATTTTTAGTGCTTCAAATCTCTCCTAGCTGTGGTGTCCTGGAAAACTGATCTGTATAGACCCTTTTACAGTTGGTAAACACGGTGACGTATTTGTGTGGGCGGAGCTTAGCTGGAGGCAGAAAGATCCCTCTGGCCGCTTCACTAACGTTAGTTTGCAAGTTTTGTTAGCTTGTTTTTTAACAATGACTGGAGAAAATCCGATTTTGTCTTAATGTGCAAGGTCACTCACTGTACAGGATGCCGATTGTTATTTGCAAAAGTTAATTTTAACGGACGGAACCAGATGACCGTACACGCTCAGTCAATGGACGAACTGACAGGATTAATGTTAACGCTACCTCCGGTTGAGTGGCCTGACTTCTACACCTACCCGATAGAGAAACTGAGGGTAAAGAGAAACTGAGGACATATAAATATATTTAGATGCCTATAATAATATAACTATGTGCTGAATGGTCATGTAAAGACTTGTGTGGTTCAATCCGCAGTTCTGCCTAGCCAGCGCCAAGACGACAATGTAAAGAGTGACACTACGGTGCAATTTTAATGATATGAATATTTTCTAGAAATAAAAATTCCAGATACAGCATACTCATTTTTCATTGATTCTTGCACCCAAGAACACAACAAGATGACTTTTAATAATAAAAATAATAATTTAAGCTCCTTATTATGTAGCCGAATCTGTGCTGGTTTGTATTAACCGCCTCCAGTTTTCCGTTTGTTTTGCCTCCAGCTAGCGCCGTGACGTAGGCGCAAAAGGGGTCTATAAATGTATACGTTTAAATACATCTACCTCCTAGCAACATAGCCTCTACACCAGGCCTGGAAGGTGATGATGACATCAGTGATCTTCATATCTCGCTCCTCTTCCAGGTGGGCAAGAACGCCAGCCCTGAAGAACACTTTACTTTGACCTATACGGTACAAGTTTGAATCCAGCTCCAGAGCCTTGATCTGGGAGAGAAAATACATTACAATACATTTTTAAACAAAGGATCAATTATCTTAGAGTTACATAATGGTGTGCATCAACTCTTACCATGAGGACACAGGCCTGCTTCCCATCCATAAAGCCCTTGGGGATGGCATTTGGCGTGAGGATCTCATATCTGAAATTACATTTGAGAAAAATAATTTAGAGAATAGAAGGAATAAGATGATTCAAGAAGTCTATAGATACTAAAGTCAAGCCCTGCATTCTGGGTATGCTTAATTCCCTGCTAAGTAGTATAAAAGCAGTACTACGTCAGACAAGCTGTTCAAATACTCAACATTCATGATAATCCAAATACCTTTGTCTGAACTCTTGGAAGACAATGCGGTTGGGAAACCCTTGTCTACAGATCCGAATTCCCTCTAGAACTCCATTACATCTTAGTTGTTCTAGAACCAGGTTGTGTGCCAATTTACCAGCCTAGAAGAGAAGAGCAGTGACTTAATCGTTAGAGGCCACAAAAGATGCATGAACCACCTGGCTATACAAATGTTTTGAGGATGGGATGGGGTGTAAAGTTGCTCTCTTCACACCTTCTTCTCATGGTTGGGGATTATGCATCGGACAAAGTTAGGATTGGTATTTCTGAGGGTGGTCATCAGATTTGTTAGCTGCTCTTTGTACAGTTGTCCTACTGTACGGAACATTCCCTTACGAGTCTTGACGGCTCCATGCAATGATTCAGCCATTCCAGCTACCTTGTCTAATCCCACAATTCGGTCCACTGATGAAAAAAACAAAAATAAAAAACACATTATGCAGGAAACCAACACAAGAGTGTTTAAGATGACTTTTCATGTTTAATTGTAGAGTCTTTTAGTGTCCAGGATGAACAGTAGCAGACAACCTGCATATTACACATTGGCAGAATCAGACTCACTTTTCTCTATGACGACCTAAAAGCCTGACCAACAAAAGCTCAATGGAGCAGGTGGATTGTCGTCAAAACTTTTTAGACATTACTGACATCTGAAATACTCAAATTAATATTCCTTAAATCAATCTAATGGTTAGTCATCTGCAGAGTCTCATACCATCTTTCCAGAGCTCAGACACAAACTTGTCCACTGACTGGTTAAGCAGAGTTGCCACATTGTCATTCAGAGGGTCCATGTTTTTCATTAGCCATTCAGTAGCCTTGTAATCAACCTGTGGAGGACCAGACAGACACATAAATTATACACTTTTAAAAGAAAAATTCTCCTCTTCAACCCTATTCAGATGGGATTAGATTTAAATGGTGAGGGAAATGTAATGTTCTAGAGCATGTAAAAGTCTAAATAAATTAACTTTTCATACTGTGCTTTATAATATTGTGATGCCTGAATTCAGTTGCCCACCTCAGCAATTTCCACAGACATTGGTTACCAAATATGACTTCATGATAAATATTACAGACGTCCACAGTATCACTTTACCAACAAATGAAGCTAATCCCAGTATTTAAGATACAGAAGAGCTCTTACTTTGCCAGCATAGTGAATGATACAGAAGTCAGCATCATCTTTGAGCTTCTTGGGCTTTTGAAATTTTGGGTTGTTGCCCAGTTCCTGGACTACTTTCTCCACAAAGGATTTGTCTGTGGCTTTGGGAAACCAGCACTCCTCATCCAACAGAGCCAGGATTCCTGGAGGACCATTCTGATGGAAAAAGAGAGAGAGACACCAAGGAATAAAGTTTTTTTTTTTTTTTTTTTTTAAATCAAGGCATGCAGGAGGGTTTGAATTGAGAAAAAAAAAATAAAAAATCTACAAAGTTTGAAGAGAAAAGAATAAACCTACAGGCTTCTCAATGAGTTCAATGCAGGGCTGCAGGTCAAGGCCGAAGTCGATGAAGCTCCATTCAATGCCTTCACGCTGGTACTCCTCCTGCTCCAGGATGAACATGGTGTGGTTGAACAGCTGCTGAAGCTTCTCGTTGGTGTAGTTGATGCAGAGCTGCTCAAATGAGTTCAGCTACAAAGAGAAAAAGGAGTTAATAAAAATTCTAAATCGAGACAAATTTTTGGTTTCTCTCACAACACTTTCACACCTCGAAGATCTCAAATCCAGCGATGTCCAGGATTCCGATAAAAGAAGCACCCTGACGCTTGGTCTTGTCTAAAGCTTTGTTGATACGCATAACCAACCAGCGAAACAGTCTCTCATACGTGGCTTTGGCCAGGGCCTCCACCGCAAACTCAGCCTGTTCCTGAGTCTGAGCCTTCTGAACGCAATCACGGCCCACTTTGATGCGTGGTGTGAGAATGGCACGTGTGAAATCGGTCACATTCATGCCCAAGAGATGGGACACCTTTTGGGCAGCTGATAATAAAAAAAAAAAAAGACATTTAGAGGTCAGAAAAAAAAAGGTTTGATTCCAATCTAGAATAAGCAATATGAATAACAACAGAATGTGCATTCTGCCATTTTTGGTGCAAATACAAGTGCTGGTAATGAAATGAACTTGGGACTAATTTGTAGTGCAAGTTAATGAAGAAAGTGAGACCTGTGTCATCGGGCATGGAGGCTTGGTCAGAGTTGCGTTCCTTCTTAAAACTCATGTTTCCAAGCTGGAGCACAGCAGACACCACCTTCAAAAGACCTGGGACACATTAACAGAACATGCATTACATTTCCTCAGACATGAGGCAATAACAAACACATCACCCCTCAATAAGTTAAACCCCAAACTTCGAGTTCAGTCAAAATACTACAATAGCTATACAGAATAGTTCTCAGCATGAGAAACTGGTGAACTTTCACTCGATTCATGAAAGACATCACAACTTTAGGTGATTAAAGGGGTCATGAACTGGCTTTTTAAAAAAAATATTGTTGTCTGAGGTCAACTTATGACGTTCGCTTAGTTTTTACATTCAAAAACATCAAAATGACCAAGTAGTAGGCTATTTTCTACCCTGGTTTTGAGCCTAGCTCGGTTTTTATAGGCGTGCCGCATTGAAGACTTGGAAGTAAACGCCCACTGCTATGATTGGATAACAGTTTTGCATATTATAGTGAGTTTCATGTAACGCGCGAATCGGTGGCCGGGGCTAAACAGGCAGTGTTGAAGTAGGCGTTGATCATCTTCTGCAGAGGTGGTGTTTGATACCCTTTGACGTCATAGATACCCACTTTGAAAAACCTGTCGTTCACTGTGCCTGGTGTCAATAAAGGCTTTTATTGGACTAACAAGGAAGTTTCAGTTCTGAAACTTACAGGATATTCTTATTGTATAATGACCTCTTATATGTCAAAAGCTTATATGTAAACTAGATTTCTCAGTTAATCACCCCTTTAAACGCACTGCAGAGTGATTACAGATGAAAGTGCCTTTGAGTCTCTATACCTGTCTGCTCCTCCTCAGGGATGCCCATAATCCTGAAGGCATCTATGGTTTCAGCAAACAGTTCTTTATCCTGTTGTCCAGTGATAGTTACATTTCCATTCGACAGGAAACGGTACTTATTGTAGTCCTCTAGGCACAGCTCAGCTGTAGAGTAGAACAAACTCTATAAACTTTCCTTTAGTCCTAGAGCATACTACACTGTCACATGGGTATTCAGCATTAAATTCACATTAAGAAAAGATTTATATGTTCATTTTAACAAAAGGTTGGCCCTAACACTGCATGTATGATTTTAAAGAATTCATAGCTTAAATTTGTTCATTGCATGAAATGGTCCTCACCACGCAATTTGTCTCCTGCTCCTGATAGCAAGTAATAGAAAATATGGAAGGCCCGCTCATCTTTGGCCTGCCTGATCGCACGAGACTTCTCTAACAGATCTGAAAAACGCTTGTTAGGGGATTAACAGAATAAGTCAAACACATTCTGCATGAGCCCTTTAAAATGGCAACAAGCTAACAATACACATTTCAGTTTCCCAAGTGGTGGTTCAGTCAATAAAAAGGATACAGGTCTCAATATTGGCTCCAACGATGTAACCATTGACATCGAAGTTGATCCTGATAAACTTTCCCTGTGAACAACAAGCTCATATTGATTCATGTCGAAGTTTAGTGGAACCCCTTAAAAAGGAGTCAATTGGATCGGTCTGTGCACACTTACAAATCGAGATGAATTATCGTTCTTCACTGTCTTGGCATTGCCAAAGGCCTCAAGAATTGGGTTGGCCTGTAGCAACTGTTTTTCCAACTCACCCTGGCAGACAAATAGTTGATAAAAGGGGATGAGCGCATTTAAAGTTACAACTCACATTTTCAGGAACTAATAGACCATTAGTGAAACAAAGACAACATCTTGAAACAAAGGTACCAAACCATCAATACACAGTAGACCAAGATCACAGATTTGCAAGTGAAAGCTTTGCCGGACTACTGATGCCCATTTTTGCAGGCGAGTACATTCTTCCACTACATCTATAATGCTAAAAACCATACGTGCATTAAACTTTGTTCTACACCAGTGTTAGAATATGCATTAGCCAAAGCAGTTAGGAGACTTTGCAACATAACACCATATAATTAAGCCTGTAGAAAACCAGTCACATGACCAGAGAAGTGGGTGTATACAGCAGGAAAAGTGAAGGATGGTATGGTTGAACTCACATGTGACAGGGTGACACTGCTCTGCAGGATTACAGAGAGAGAAAGAAAGACTCAAAATATGGACACAAAAATGAAGGGGGACTCAAATTTAAAACATTTTCAACCGTATGGGGAAACATTAAACAATTGGATGCTTGCAGTTTTTCAAAAAAGGGCTTTGTTTATTATAAACCAAGAACAAATATGCAGGTATTCATTAGAGATCCCGTGGGAACAGGTCTAGGCCTGATACAGGAATGTGAAAACACAGAATTCTGACTTCCTTGTCCAAATGACAAAGAGAAGAGTATTATACCCCTGTGGGAGGAAGACTTCAACAGGAGGAAAAAAAAAAAAAAAAAAAAAAAAAAAAAAAAAAAGAGGATGAAGAATAGGAAGAGATAAAACTGACATCAACAAAACATTTACCATGAAGTGGGCTGGAGACCGAATAGCTGATATTAAAAATGGATGTGGTCATTTATGAGCAGCTCTGCCATTACAATCAGAACTCGTCTTATCTGGCGGTTGTGCACACAAATCAACATTCACTTGTGATGACTTTTCCACGACGGAATCCATGTAAATGTGTTAATGGCACCTCAGTGCACAAAATATTTGTATATTTGAGTGGAGGGTAAGATTGGGGAATGAAGCAGGTCAGATTCAAACCTCCACAACTCGTGTATGTTGTGAGCACATGCAACACCGGCTGTGCCACAACCCTGAGGAAAAAAAAAAGTATTGTACTCACTTGATCTTTCTTTGTTTTGAAGGATGATGCTACATGAGCAAGGTACTGAATGACTTTTTTGGTGTTTTCAGTTTTTCCAGCACCAGATTCACCCCTGGGGAATAATTTAATTAAAGTTTAAAAGAAGCTACAATGCTGGCCATTTTAATACTATTTTGTTACTGGTATATCACAAGTGCCAAGTCAAGCTTACGTGCACAATATGGACTGATCCTCACGATCTAAAAAAAAAAAAAAAAAAAAAAAAAAGAAGAGAAATCAATTAACTGCTCCATCGCATGAACAGAAGTGCCATTTTGGCCTGAATAATAGCGTCACACAGGGATTGTTCTCACCCTGCATCATACTCCTGTAGGCCGTATCTGTGATGGCGTAGATATGAGGGGGCATCTCATGCCTCTTCTTGCCTTTGTACATCTCTACGATCTCCTCCGTGTAGATGGGCAGATGCTTATATGGGTTTATTACCACACAGAAGAGCCCAGAGTATGTCTGAAACAATGATTTACACATGCCATTCGTCACAAAAAGCACATTCGTTTCAAGCCGACTGACTAATCTTCTTGACAGATACTCACTCTTTATAAACTAACCAATTAAGAACTACAAATATCTTGGCATTAGATTATTCTCATGGTTTAATGGTGCAACTACATGAAACATAATTGTACATTTTCTATATTAGTTTTCTGCACTGTCAAAGTGTTCATTTGTCAACCTACACTCATTTACAACTTTGAAAAATCCCTTTTTACAAAGACTACGTTTTACGAGAAAATACTATTTTAGTCTTCCAAAATTTCACATTTGATTCAATGTTACTTGCAGTTTCTTTGCTAGTAAATTTCACAAATTACAATTTCAAAGTGAAAACTTTGTTTCAAATGTAAATTAAACTATTCTTTGATGCATCAGAACATGCAAAAAAAAAAAAAAAAATCCAGACAGACTTACATAGATGAGCCCCGAGTAGTATCTCTCCCTCAGGTTGTGCAGAACAGACGCTTCATTCAGGCAGGTGAGCTCCGCCATATCCTCCACCTTGCTGAACTTGGGTGGGTTCATCTTCTGGATGTCATCCTTGCTCACCTTGATCTTCTTGCCTGAGTCAGCCAGCTCCACTAGACACTCATCTCCAGTCTCCTCTTTGATGGAGCCGGCCTCAAAGCCGAGCTTCTCTGAGGGAACCCATACCAGCTTCTTAGAGGACCAGTCTGCCTGCGCCAAAGGGTCGTTGACACTGTTGCGGTTGGCATAGAGGAACTTCTCTGCGTCTGACATTTTGACTACGTATGAGAAAGAAAGAAATAGTTTATGGTTGAATTTAATGGACTTTGTGGTTTTAAAGAGTTGCGCAGGATATCACAGTAACACCGAGAATTAAAACCAGCATGACGAGTGACAAAGAAATGAATTTCCTAAGTTGTACACAAACATCTACACAGTGACACCCCTACTTATCCTTAAAAGTAAATTCCTTTAACAACCCCTAATTATAAGAATTCCATTTAATTCCCACACTCATTTCAGAATACCATCAAACTGTGTTTTGTAACTTCAGATCACCAAATACAAGTGCTTGGTAATGTTTGTGTTGGGCTAGAAACCTGTCCGACTAACATGGAAAGTGGTAAAACACAAACAGTAAGTGGGTTTGTGCATGTTAAACATTTTCATGCAGAAATCATGATTCAGCAAACAGTTCACAATTTAGGATCAAATCTACAATCAATTCAAACACCACATTTAAAAATCCCAGATTCCCAAAAATGTTTAGAATTTACAAACACATTTTGTATTATAAATGTATAAGAAAAGTGTCTTGTGAATTCTAAAGAAATTGTGCATGCACAATTTTGTGCACAGAACTATGCATCAATAAAGCAATTATTAGTGACGTAGAGAGCCAGTTTCCATATAACCATAACTTGGAGCATTTATGGTGTCATGCATACACTTAGCTAGTGTGTGTTAAAATTCCTTAACCTACTGTATGCTGATGCAAACATACACAAGACACAAGCTGCTATTGATTTGAAGTGGAGAGAACATCTGCACTGAAGGAGTAATTCCTAAACAAGTTTGGACAGAATTTCATTACCCGCCACGCCCTGCGGAAGACTCCAGAACTCAGAAATTAAGAGTAACATCTTTAAGGATCTTTGTACACTTAAGACATATTCAGATGGCAGATAAGAAACATCATATGAATAATTAATTATGCAAAGTTCCTTTGACAGCAAAGACTAGTTCTTTTCCAAATCTTAAATGGCTAAATCCTAATATACATAATATGAATATCATACCAGTGTTACTCACGAAAATTAAAGATAAGGTATCCCTAACCACCATACAACCTGTTTAACCACCTGAGATAAAAATAATAATAATAAAAAAAAACACACATTGAGCATCTTTTAACAGAATCTGAGATGCTCAAAATGTGCAAACACTTTCCCCACAACATTTTTTATTTGAAATGTCCTTGCAAGTGTCCTTGCAGTCTCATGAGTGTCAAGTCAAATCAGTATCAGTTAAAATTACTGCAATCTGCAAAATTAAATTTTTTGTATACAAGAGAGTTGGTTGCAAAACAGGGCGCAGAAATTCAGTTGAGAATTTGTAATAAGGTTAATGGATAAATGTAATGCAAATAAAATAAGTAATATATAATTCTAAAAAAAAAAAAAGAAACAAAAAAAGAAATATAAATAAGTGCCCTACAGTTAGGATTTCTCTCATGTGACCCAAATATACCCGTCCCTCGGGGGGAGGGAAAGAGAGGCTTCTGGGAGTCAAAGTTCTCTGCCTATTCAGACTATGGAAGTACTTCCTATCAGTGACTTCTAAACTTATTTAAATCTGCCAATTCAACCAGAGTGGGGAAAAAGGCCAACAAGATGCCAAATGAAGTGTGGGAGTACCAATGGCAGCACTTAGAGAGGCATCTAGAAAGTGAAAATGGATGACAACAACACGGCTTTAATGTACCGTTGAGACGAAGGGATAAGGAGATTAGCAGGGTGTCATCTCTGTCTGCAAGTTCATTAGCAGCTCAAATACAGTCACTGTGATTAAATGCAGATGGCCGCACGTGCGCCTGCACATGACATGCACCTTTGTTGGGTTGACCCAACACAGGTTGTCATCCGATTCCAAGAATAAAAAAGGAACTACCTATGAGTGTGTAATATACATTTAAGGGACAAAAGAGTTAATCATAGTTGAGCAAAGAGGAACAAACAGCCATCCGTGACACAACAAAATAGTGAAATGGTTTCTGGAACGTGTCGATATTGAAAAGTTGCTTCACCACACTGACACACTTCCTCTAGCGCTTTAATGCAAGACCTTAGAAGGCAACATGTTAGAGCTTGCTGTCTGAATTTAATAAGTGTAACAGAAGCAGAACCACATAAAACAGCCTGTAACTAGTTTATTATGCTTATTACAATGGAGAAATTCACTCAAATGTGGGCATATTTGGCTAACACAAGACTAAAATATCCATTATGTTTGACCCAAAATCAAGATAAATACACATAATAGAAATATTTTGTGTCAACCTTTATGCCTTTTAATGCCAATTTTATGTTTATTATTATTTAAGGACCATTTTTAGAAAGTAGGTAATTTTTGTATAACTTAAGCTTTTTTGAAATATGCCAAGATCTATGAGGCAAACTAATAAATGGCATTAACTAGCAAAACTGTCTGTGTGTGTGTGTGTGTGTGTGCGTGTGCGTGTGCGTGTGCGTCCTGGTAATCCCTATACATAATGGGGACAAAATGTCCCCCAAAGATGTCAACATCTGAAATCCTTGTGGGGACAGTGTTTTGGTCCTCATGAGCTTATAAATCATAAGTAGTGATGTTTTTTGCAGAAAGTTTTCTGTGATGGGTAGGTTTAGGGGTGTGGGTTAGTGTAAGGGGATAAAATATACAGTTTGTTCAGAATAAAAATAATTTGGTCTATGGAAAGTCCCCATAAAACATGAAAACAATGTGTGTGTAATTTATTTGAAGGGGGTAATGTGTTTTGATAAGATTCACTCTTAAAATGTGAGTTTACCAGTGAGCCTGTCCTGCCGTCACAGTGGTCACCTGCAGTGCCATACCTTATTTTATCCCTCCATCAGCATGTTCTCTCATCCCACTGATCTTGGCTTGTGTTCAATCCTTGCTTATAGATCAAATGCCAACAGCTCTGAGATGAAGTCAACAACAGCAACACAGGAGACGCAATGCTCACGAACAGAGCATTTTATGCAATGCAAGGTGAAACCGCTCTAGTGCAAAAGACCTCACAATGAAATTAAGAAACATTAATGTAACTTTGCAAAGGGCACTGTTGCATAACAGTTAAGGTCTCTTGTTCCGCGTCAGGGCTGAATGTGTGTCCTCAGGGCTGAGCAAATCAGGTCGTGTCTACAGCTAGAAACCGGTCTCAAAGCAAACTAGGCGTGTTGCAAAGAGCAGACAGACAGATCACCTGAACTCACATGCTACTGATAGGGGATTTTCTCGTGCACTCTACTTTACATTATTTTGGGTAACGGTAAAGAAAACAATAATAAAAAAGTAACATGTCATAATATTCTGGTTTGTAATTTGTTTCATGGAGTCTACCTAAATTTAGACTATTAATAACTTTCTTTTGTTTTACTTAGAATATTTGTATCACTTCATCGAGTAGCACAGCTACACGCGCGTGCATGGGCTGATTGTGCAGAACAGGTTCAGGTGCGCGCTCAGGTGAGAATGTGGCTGAATGTTAAAAGTTCACTCACCTCTTTTCCCTCAGGCGCCGTTTGTTGAGAAGACCCAATGCCAAATCCCAATATTTTTTTTCTTAGGAAGAATGACACAGCTGAGACAAATGTATCCGAAAATCTCTGGGGTTTGTGATACTTTCCTGCTTGTTCATCGGCGTCCTGCTCTCTAGTTTCCTCTCACTTCTCTCAGCAAACTCCCTCTGACTCTTAAATCAGCTGTGTGGGCGTGGTTATAAAACGTTGACAAACCCCAATGTCCCGCCCATTTGATTTAGCGCTATGTGTCAATCAAGACATGTGCTTTCATTGATTGGACATTTATTTAGCACCTCCATTATTATGCCAAACAGTGACGTTTGGTTATGACCTTTTACAGTCTATGGTTAAGAGGTTAGGTTTATATATCAAGGAAATAAACATAAGTTTTAGAATTTTAAATTGTTACTTATAAAATATACAAGCAATATGTAGCCTACATACATACGCAAGAAATATGTATAAAGAAATGTAAAAATAATACAAAATAATTAATAGCCTATAATAGATAATACTGGAAATAAACAAAGGAATAAAAAAAAAACGTACACATTTCCATATATTTCCAGTAAATGTTTTTTAAAAATTGTTATGCTGAAAATATAGGCTAATTGGTAATGAAAACAAATGCAAAATAGAAGCATTTTCACCAAGTCTTCTCAAACTTCACTACGGCCTTTGTCAGTTATTCATAACTGTTCATAAAAACGTCATCAAAACTGACTTTACACGCATAATTACTTAAATTACTACACCAATTATACAAAAATCATTATATCTTTTGTAGTTCAGATAAAGTTTATAGAATATTAGCCTAAATGCAGGAAGCTGGAGTGCAGGAAGGCTGGTGAAGGAATGCAGAGATTTGTCTGTACCTGCAACCCCGCAGTGGTTTCCCCTATTTAAAGAGTCTTACTGTGGAGAGAGAGACAGAGAGAGAGAGAGAGAGAGAGAGAGAGAGAGAGAGAGAGAGAGAGAGAGAGAGAGAGAGAGAGAGAGAGAGAGAGAGAGAGAGAGAGAGAGAGAGAGAGAGAGAGAGAGAGAGAGAGAGAGAGAGAGAGAGAGAGAGAGAGAGAGACTAAAGTGAACCTATGCTTTTAACACGAGTCACCCATTGGATATCATAAAATAGAAAACACTGGTCAGGTGACAACTATATGATAAACTGGCCTGTAAACTACTCACATTATCTTCATGGGCGTTTATAGATATTGCATTTTTCTCTGTGTGTCAATCAGGCGTTGTCAGATATGTGCATTTATTACTGTAAATGATGTTGCTGTTATTGACAATTAAGTAAACAGTCCTCCTTTATGGAAAAATCAAAAAAGTCAAAGTTCATGTAGGGTCACAGAGAAGCTCAGACGCTCAGACAACAAATAGATGCATCCAAGTGATCTTATGCTAAATTGAAAGAGCGTTTTATTTTACGGAAAGCAACAAAACAAATGGCCGCAGCAAAACAGATTAAAACCTAGTTTAGGAGGCCCTGAGCACACCGACAAGCATAAGTATGAGTCTACAGGCCTCAGGTGCATGGGCTGATTCTTCCTTATATGGTATGAAAACGACGCAAACACAGTGAAAGAATGAGCTGTAGTTTAGGCAGCAGAGGTTTTGGATTACCCATAATCCCACCCCCTCCTCTACCTTCCTTCTTCCTCCTCTTCATCTGAAATAGTCAGTGGCATGAAAGATAGAGATCAATTTTCAAGAGAAGGCTTGTTGCTACATGACCTCACACCAGATAAGCAGACAGCACATGAGATTTCTAAACTTGAACATTGCTCGGCTGTGTTCTGCTTCATATAAAATGTGGCATCTGTAATCTTATCCATTAACACAACAAGCGTACGTAGGGTGTGTTACTTGAGATGATAATGCAGTGAAAAAGGTGGCTGGTCTAGCCATGCTATTGTCTCAGCTATTCCCAGCCTGATGTAGTGTACTGTCGTTTTTACTCCCAGAGGGAGAAAGAGAGCATAGTGAGCAGACGACACGACGCGACACAGCAGTGTCCTGCAATGTGACGTGCTACTATACTGCATACATACACTCACCGGCCACTTTATTAGGTACACCAGTTCAACTGCTTGTTAATGCAAATATCTAATCAGCCAATCATATGGCAGCAACTCAACGCACTTAGGCATGTAGGCACGTGGCATGGTTGTTGGTGCCAGGCGGGCTGGTCTGGATTTTCACACAGCCATCTCTAGGGTTTGTGGAGTCCGAAAAAGAGAAAATATCCAGAGTGTGGCAGTTCTGTGGGAAAAAAATGCCTTGTTGAAGCCAAAGGTCAGAGGGGAATGGACAGACTGGTTTGAGCTGATAGAAAGAGATGAATAAATCAATGGTTCAGGCTGCTGGTGGTTGTGTAATGGTGTGTAAATCTTTTCTCGGCCCACTTTGGGCTCCTAAGTAATTGAGCATTGTTTAAATGCCACAGCCTACCTGAGTATTGCTGACCATGTCCATCCCTTTCTGACCACAATCTTCTGATGGCTACTTCCAGCAGGATAACACACCATGTCACAAAGCTCAAATCATCTCAAACTGGTTTCTGGAGAGCAACATAGTGTCGGCCCAGATCCGGCCCACATCTGGTACACGTAGATTCCACACGTACCAGGTGTGGGCCGGATCTGGGCCGACACTAATGTTGCTGTCTGGGAATGGCCTCCACAGTCACCAGATCTCAATCCAATAGAACACCTTTGGGATGTGTTGGAACTGGAGAAATCTCTGAGGAATGTTTCCTGCACCTTGTTGAATCTATGCCATGAAGAATTAAGGCAGTTCTGAAGGCAAAAGGGGGTCCAAACTGATACTACCAAGGTGTACATAATAAAGTAGTTGGTGTGTGTGTGTGTGTGTGTGTGTGTGTGTGTGTGTGTGTATGTGTATACATATATATATATAAGTGTGTGTGTGTATAGCCTATATAGTATACACATATAAATGCTTTTATTTAGCAAGGAAGTGACTGTAAAAATGCATGTCTAATTTCTATTTCAAATCAATAATTTACTAACCCTCATGTTGTTCCAAACCTGTATGAACTTCTTTCTTCTGCTGAACACAAAAGAAGATATTTAAAAAAATAGTATGGAAGTCAATGGGGCCCAGCAACTGTCATGTGTGCTCTGCTCTGCTGTCCTCTTGGTTCTTCATGGATGAAGTAGCGGTGCGTGACCAAGTAATTAGTGTAGCTCGCAGCGCCCTCTGATGGTAAAAATAATCACTACACAATTGCTCTAATAAGCATGCTAAATGCTTTTTTTTTTTTTTTTTTTTTTTGCAGGGTACTCTAAGCCTTTCAAAGTCATAGTTCTATACGTGGTTAAATTACCCGGTGAGTGATAATTTAATTATTGAGTGATAATCAATAACGTGTTCGTCAGTAGTTGATGGTGCTATGTTGGGAAACAAACAAAACTAAACAAAACAACTTCTTAAAAGTGAAATGATTTCTGTAAATCCAGGGATCAAATGCTGCGTGGCTCTCAGTTTTCAGTGACCGGCTCATGACTAGTCGTTGGTGTGTGTGTGTGTGTGTGTGTGTGTGTGTGTGTGTGCATTTCCACAAACCTGGAAGACCTTCTGAACATATATAAGCATATAGGGCAGGCTTTTTTAGAAAGGAGCATTTACAAAGATGAAAAGGGAGAATCAATAAATTCTGAATAATTTATTGCCATTTGGTGAATAATATGTAATCAATCAAAAAGTAATTGTACGAGTATTTTAAAATGAAATATATTATAATAACATGTACTTCATTTTTGGAATCTGATTAAGTAATCCAGATTACATCCAGTAACTGCCAGGGGGCAATCTGCAATTAAAAGTTCAAGCCATTTCCTTTTGATTAAATGTTTAATTAACAGTCAGTTGATCTGTTTCGCAAGAATCATCTGTCTTCATATTGAACAATTTGCTTCTTCTTCTTCTTCTTCTTTTTTTTTTTTTTTACAAAATGAAAGGGTAGCTTTACCTGAACAGTCACATTCAAGCACCAGGTTTATCTCACTCTCTTCAGTGGACATACTATGTAGAAAAATGCTGGCTTACAAAATAACATCAATAGACAAAATGTCTGATAACAAGCTTAACAGATTATTTCCCTCTGTTCAGTTTCACAATGTCAGTTTTCACAATCTCTCTCTCTCTCTCTCTCTCTCTCTCTCTAAAAAAAAAAAAATCACAGATGTGTGTTTCACATAAGTCTTTTGAACATGTGATCAGTAAATACTAAAGTTGTTCAATGATAACGTAGCAATTTGTATGTAAAATGCCAAAAATGATGTGAAAAATACAGTTATTTACAAAAATGATATAATCTTACGGTGAGACACGGATAGTCGGCAGATGTAGCCCATTAACCTTAGGATGAAACCTGAGGTAATTCCTTAGTCTCTGGATTTTTGGTTCTGGATTATATCACTAAATTGACTTGACACGTCAATAATTCTAACAGGAAATTTCCAAGGGAAAAACATTCACATTTTATACAATATAAGATATAAAACATTTGCTACATCCTATACATATTTGTCTCCTTTACATCCCATCTTACTGGTGCTGAAATATACTTAAATATATTATAGTCTTGAAAACTGTCTCTGTACAACTATAGTTTTGACTCATATTACCCTATTTCTGAATAATATTTTTTTTCCATGGATACTTAACCGAAATACTTAGCCATAAAAATAATGCTAATAATCTATTTATTATTTTTCAAATAGATTTACTAGTAGATTGCTACATCCTACCAATCCATATTTCCAAAAATAGAATTGTTTGTTTCCACTTTTCACTCTTAAACATCAGTAAAAGTTGAATGTTTAAATCTTAAATTTCACAGTTGATATTCAGTTTCTGTATGGCTGTTAGATGAGAAAATCTTCTTAGAATGTACATAAAATGTTCATATGTCAACATTGGCCATTAATAATCTGCAAAATTACAGAGGTGGAAGATTATTAACACTTTCCTTTCAAAATAAACACCCAAAAGACAAGAGACTGAAATTAAAAGAATTCAGATAAACATGAAACGCTCTCGTTAAAAAACGATATTCCCGATTGAAATGTGTGGCTATTGCTGTGATATTGTCTCTGTCAGCAGAGGTGAGTTCGGGAGCCGCTAGACCTGAGTGGAGTATGAGCGTGTGAGAGAGGGTCTAGGGCGGGCGCAGGTGGAATATTCTGAAGGCATGTCTAGACTGCGCTGGAGATGGAGCGACGTGAGTGGATCAGGACATCGGGAGGGGCGGGGGCCAGGTATGGCTGATGGTCATGTGATGCCTGTGTATAAAACCCCTGGAACCTGCTGAGCATAGAAAAACAAAGCGTTTCTGAAGAGTGTGAGAGGGAGAGAACAGGGTTAAGGTTACATTTAACCACTGAAGGATGCAATGTGTGCTTAGAATCTGCACAACACACGGTGATCTTGTGGAGCATCTAAAGTATATGATGCCTTAAAATGCTGGAACAGAGCTAAACTTTGAAACCAGCAAACACAGTGCACCAAAGTCCCCGTCATAACCAAAAAAATCCTGGATATCACTCTAAATAAAAAAAATGGTCATTTGCATTATGGGTCAAAAAGTTCGATTCTTTTGACCCAGCTGGGTTAGAATAAATGTCTATTTATGAAATAAACATCACCATCAAATCAAACCGACATTGTCACGATCCACACACCAAGGAAAGGGAGAGAAACAGGTGGATCCAAATACAACACTTTCTTTATTAGGGCAATCCAATTCGTCGTCATCCATGCAGGGGTCCAAATCCATGTTAGCAGTCCAATATAACAAAATAAACAAACAAGGAACAAAACAAACTCAAACTAGGAAACCGACTTGAAGAAGTGTAGGTGACATACAACAAAGACTCCGTAACACATACTAAACAGACAGGGTATAAATACACAGGTAAATGACAATACTAATGGGGAATAGGCTGAGTGTAATAATGAGTGACTAGGGACAGCTGAGTGCAATGAAGAGACAAGGATCGTGGGGAATGTAATTCAAATGTGACAGACACCGTGGGGAAGGAGGACATCTAGTGGAGACCCAGGGAACAAACCCAGACACTGTGACAGACATATTTTTGTCAAAGACTCTGGATGGGATTCAGAATGATGATCAAAACACAGATGGAGTAGATGGAGTCCATCAACACCCTCAAAGATTCACAGTCGTTTCCTCTCATTTCATTCTGTAACGTCTGCAGTTTTGAACTTGTATGGCGTTTAATGTTTGATGATTTGTGTAAGCAATCTTCCATGACTTGTTTCTGCTGCTTCTTCACCTGTGTTTTGATCCAGAGATTCTGTACTAGATGCGTAATAATAGCGCCCGTTACCGTATAAAAATTTAAACATGGATAGCAGGAAATTTCAGTCAGTGGTGGGGAAAGAGTAAAGTAGGTTTGAAGTAAATATACCAGTGGACTAGCTTACACAAAAATTCAAATACTCAGAATTAACATCATTTCTGTTTTCTTTAAAATCAATATTTTCAAAAAATGTAAGTTTATAAGACAGTAAAACTCTGTGAAAAAAGTATTTAATGGCAACTCAATCAAAAGAGTAAACGCAACTATAAGACAAGTGTACTTCATTATACTTTTAAGTATATCTCGATCAAAGGATTGAGTACAAGTATAGGCCAAATATACTTAGACCTAAATATTATTATATTTATACTTCTGTCAGTGTAAGTCAAGTATAATTAAGTGCAATTTGAAGTATATTTCTGAGAAGTACATTATAAGAAGTACATAAAAGTAGACTGAAAGTAGACATATTTTAGTTTAAAAAAGGATACTATAGTACACTTGAATACACTTTTTTTTCATAAGGGAAGAAACACACAGACTGAAGCTTTGTAATAAACACTTAAAAGTGAGAATAATCTGTGTATTATAGCGTATTGTATATTTTAAAGTGCCCCTATTTATGCTATTAAACATTCCTCGTTTTGTTTTAGAGGTCTCCTACAACAGGTTTACATGCATCCAATGTAAAAAAACAACACATTTTTCTCATAATATACATTGATGCATCACCTCTTTTCTCACAGTGTCTGAAACGGTTCATTCAGTCTATCTAAACCCTTCCTTTCCGAGAGCCTACTCTGCTGTGATTGGTCAGATGGCCTAGTCTGTTGTGATTGGTCTGCTGCTTACAGCGCGTTAAAAATGAGACCCTCACTACCATATCTGAATTTCAGCTCTGGAGGCTTCTTCAGCACTTGACACACAGTGATACGAACAGTAATGATGCAGTTGGTGTGGCTGGGGGGAGTGATAAAGCGAGGTCTGCAACAGGAGAGAGAGTGCGGAGACTCAGTAAGAACTGGGTCAAGTGCATGATGACTAACACCTGTCTCTGATTCTAGTAATTGGTGGAGAGACAGGATATAAGACAACGGCCGACCTGGATGGACAGAGAGAGAGATGTACCTGAGTTCAGTCAAGCTGAATGAAAGTTATTGAGTTGATGTGAGTTGTTTAATAAATACATTTGAAAAGTATTCTCACTGCCCTGACTTCTTTTCCCTTCATCCTTGAACCTTACAGTCGGTTTCACCGTATCAATTCCAGTGCGAGTCCTCATCCTTTGGAAGTGCATGCAAAGTGGATTTGCAGCGCAGAAAACAGTGTGTTCTCAACATGACAACATATGTTGCTTCAACATGTTGCTTCTCAGCTAAAACTACAGTGTTTGAGGCTCAAAGTAGACGTTGTTCGCGGGCAGCCGATGAAGACATTAGGCTGGCATTATGCAAATAGATATGTTATGGAAGTGAGACCGGAATTGCTGACGACTTGTTTTGGCAGTTCAGAATCAATTCTGTTTTAGGAGACAATCGTCCACTTTGATCTTTGAAACTTGAAGCTATATTTCACACTGCATGAAAGGTAATATTTGAAAAAGCATAATTGGGGCACTCTCAAGTCCCTTTCCAGTTATCACCGGTCACTGTTTGAGTGAGAGAAAACACTCCTTGTTTTGTTCTACTTTCCACACATATTCCTCTCATGAGCGGCACGAACATGGATAGGCGAAGTTTAACTTGAACTGTTTAAACTTGCGTGATGTGCTCGTTCACGTTTGCATTCCAAAACCAGCACTGATTATTAACCCAAATAGGGTCAAATCAACCCAGCTTCTTTACACAACAGTCTCAAACCAGTGTTGGATCCAATTATTCATGGCTATTTTAAAACCACAAGTATGTGGATAGCAGACCTGATTGAGTAGAAGAATAGGCACATTATTATACAGTACAGTTAGCAGTTAGAGTTCCCACACTTCCCCTCCCAATCCTGGTGTCAAATGCACCCACCCATCACCCCTTACCTGAGGGCCACTTAACTTTTCGAGTGGACTCTCTACGCAGGGCATGGCCACCATGGGCATGTTGAGCGAGGGCTCCAGGCGCTGAGGGTGCACAGGGGGCAGTAAGGGGGGCAGATAAATCTGGGTCTGCTTGAAGTTATTGATCACGCATGAGACCTAGAGGTGAACCAAGAGGGGAGGTTAATAATGGCAACAAAAATGTACAAGGTATTTACTGTATGACAATGCAGGATTAAGGCTTTATGCCCAGAGCATGTTCAGCCTTGGCATGTTGTGATTGTACTAAGAGGATGAAGGATGCAGTCTAAAGCCAGTGGATTAGCTGCAGACTTACTAAACATCTGAGTACTAGTATTAGCTGTTTAACAGGCCTGTGCTCAGAGTAATGTCCTGTTTCACCCTCTGGCATGGCGTGAGACTTTAGATGTATTCCAATTCACACACTATTCATCCTAAATAGTTTGCAAGAATGTGTTTAATTTAGATCATAATTTCAGAGTGGATTTTCTGGCATTCTTTTTGAACTAATATTGTTCATAAGCCCTTGTACAACCAAAGTGGTAAGGTTTGTGATGAATTTACAAATTATGAATGTAACAACGGTGCCGTTTATGATGCAAATTCTAGCTATTCATTGATATTGTATAGATGCAATGTAGTACAATGACTTACTATCTTATTGCATACCCAAAATTATTAAGATTAAGGTAAGATTGTTTAATGTTTTTGACAGAAGTCTCTTACACTCACCTATTCAAGGCTGTATTTATTTGATCAAAACAGAGTAAAAACATTAATATTGTAGCCTGGTTAAAACCAGACCATTCTCAGTAGTAACTGAGTTATGGTCTGGCAAAGCTTCATTAATAACTCATTTCCAAAGGGGCGTCACCAACGGACGTCGCTCAAATGCCTCTGGGCGCAATTGGATAGACCTAAAACCAATCAGAGCGATCGGCATCGTGTAAAGCCATATGCTGCTTCCCAATTCGCCTAAGTTAACGTTACACTACGCCATAAAAGTATGTAGTCTTTTTGTGATGAAAATGTATTTACTTTTGAATGTGTAGCAAAAAAGTAGGCAAGCTTTGGGACATACTACTTCGTCATCTTTATTGGACGGATCTGTCGCGTGCATCCTGTCACGTAAACTGCCCTGTCAATCATCTTGTCACAGTTAAAATCCTCTATTAAATCTAATTTAATTTCCTACTGTTTCGGAGAGTAATGTAGTAGCACGTTCATCTGCCAGTGGGTCTTTCATGGAGACTGTCCTCATGTGTTTGCAATTTGAATATAACAATGCATTTAAAAGTTGATGCACTTCACCAACGGACGTCGCTCAAATGCCTCTGGGCGCAATTGGATAGACCTAAAACCAATCAGAGCGATCGTCATCGTGTAAAGCCCGCCTCAACGTTTCTGATTGGTGCCGCGATTTCGATGGATTAGAAATCGGCTTGAATGAGCTCTTTGCCAGACTACTTTCAGAGCAAATCTAAATTTGCCGGAAGTTGTCTGGGTTTTCCCAGGCTAGTAATATTGTGAAATATTATCACAATTTAAAATAACAGTTTTCTATTTTAATACATTTAAAAAATGTAATTCATTCCTGTGATGGCGAAGCTAAATTTTCAGCTTCAGTCTTCAGTGTCACATGACCCTTCAGAAATCATTCTAATATGCTGATTCGCTGCTCAAGAAACATTTCAATTATTATCAATGTTGAAAACGGTTGTGCTGCTTAATGTCAAGATCATATCAAGATTCTTTGATCAATAGAAAGTTCAAAAGAACAGTATTGATTAGAAATCTTTTGTAACATCTTACAGACCCCAATCTTTTGAATGATAGTGCATACAATTTTGAATGGGGATGAATTCTTTAACTTAAGAATACATTGAACAGTCTGGCTGCGCTGTGTGTATGTTCTGGTCTCCAAAGTTGTCAGATTCTCACCAGAAAAGCCGCGATAGCTCCTCCAGTGAGATATCCAGCGAGAACATCGGACCAGTGGTTGCGGTACTCAGCTACACGCACGATGCCCACCAGAACAGCCAATGACACGAGAGTCAGACAGAGAGTGGGTTTGGTCAGCCTTGTGCCTTTAGTCTTCCATACCAGAGTTACATACATCTGCAGAAAACACAAAAATAAACACACATATTTCACGACAATTCGCTCAGCTGTATACAATACAATGTAACATTATGCAATATTCAACATTTGTTGTAGGGTGCTTCTCACAGCACCTCAAACATAGATTTATCTATGCATAATACTCGTGTCTAATCATTTGCCAACTAAACTTTGCCCTTTCTATCCTTTTATTTGTGTTAGGTGTGTTTTTACTTGAAAACTCTGCCTGAAGGCCAACAGCAGCATCTCAGAGTCTTCTCTTCACTGTTGCTGGAGTTTATTGTGTGCTGCTCAATGAAGCTTCTAGCTGTTTCTCAAAAACTATGACTCTGATGTCCTCCTCATCTTGATGCCTGGGCTGTTCACTGTTCTCTGTGCTGGTCACATTGAGTAGTCTATGGAATAGACATCATCCCTTAAAAGATCTACACACTAATGGGGCTAATAGGTTTCTGGAGAAACTTGTTTGTTTTGGCTCTTTTTAAACTCAAAATTTGACTTGAAACTTGAAATCCACCGACTTACAAGAAATACAAGTGTACTCTATACTTCAGTAAAGTGCAAAAGACACTGCACCACTGCCGTCTCCACACTTCATTAAAGCTGCATAATCATTCTCAAGTGTGCTAATAATAGGAAAAAGATCTTGAGTACCAAATCAACACATTATGATCATTTCTTAAGGATTATATAACACACGCTTTCCTTAATACACTGGATTAATGCTTGCTGAAAATGGGGCTTTGCTATCACAGCATAGCATAATTCATTTTAAAATAACTAAAAATAGAAAACAGTTATTTCAAACAGTAATAATCATTTACAATATCACAACTTTGATACTGTACTTGATATTGTACTGTATATTGATTAATTAAATGCTAAATTTATTGAGCATTTTATAGGAATTTCTTTCAAAAACAAAAATTTTAAGAAATTATATTTTAATTTGGGGTTTGGCATCACAGCAAAACATTTAATTTAAAAATGATCTCAAAATATAAGACAGTTATTTTAAACATTACAGATTATATACTATATTAATATTTTTTATTATATTTTGACTAATTAAATGCTGCATTGGTGAATAGAATTATGAATTTCTTTCAAAATAAAAAAAAGTCTTAATAAATTGTATTGTAAACTGGGGTTTGCCATCACAGCACCAAAACGTCATTTTAAAAATATCTAAAAATATAAAACAGTTATTTTAAACTTTTGTAATTACTATGTTTTTTTTTATTTAAATGGCACATTTGGTTATTAGAAGTATGAATTTCTTTCAAAAACGTAAAATGTATAAAGGAATTAAATTTCAGTTTTGCTATCATGGCAAAAAAAAAAAAAAAAAATTATTTAAAAAAAATTGACATTAATAATTATTTACTATATTATGTTTTTCATTGTATTATAATTAATTTAATGCCACATTGGTGAATAGAATTATGAATTTCTTTAACAAACAAAAATGTATTAGGAAATGATATTGTAATATTGTAAACTGGGTTTACAATATTACATATATGATCTCAAAATATGATCTCAAAATATTAGACAGTTATTTGAAACATAACAGATTATATACTGTATTAATATTTTTTATTATATTTTGATTAATTAAATGCTAAATTGGTGAATAGAATTATGAATTTCTTTCAAAATGAAAAAAATTCTAAAGAAATTATATTGTAAACTGGGGGTTGCCATCACAGCACAAAAATGTCATTTTAAAAATATCAAAAAATATAAAACAGTTATTTTTAACATTTGTAATTATTATGCTTTTTTATTTGTAGTTTGATTAATTAAATGGCACATTTGGTTATTAGAAGTATGAACTTCTTTCAAAAACATAAAAAAAAAAAAATCAAAAATTATTTAAAAAAAATTGACATTAATAATTATTTACTATTATATATACTATTTACTAGTATTATAATTAATTAAATGCCACATTGGTGAATAGAATTATGAATTTCTTTAACAAACAAAAATGTCTTAGGAAATGATATTGTAATATTGTAAACTGGGTTTTGCCATCATGGGTAAAAATTAAAAATAAAATAAATTCTAATATATATATATATATATATATATATATATATATATCAGCACTGCTAAAGGAGAGTCAGGGATGCCAGTGATTTCTATATACGCTATGTCATGTCTGATGTATACTCACCACAGTATAGACAGCGGAGTACATACTCAGTGCCGCGTCCTTCGAGGGGAATGATTTGCGGGCAGAAGTGATGAGGTACGGGTTTCCGGTGCAGGCTCTCCGCTCTGTGATGTACTGCAGCGCTGAATGGCAGCCCAGGGCGGTGTAGTTTGGCCGGCATGTAGACAGGAAGTGAGGTGTCTGGTTTCCTGTCACTACCTGCCCTGCATTGGCAAAGATGGTGGTGGTAAAGAGACCAAAAGAATACACACCTGAGAACAAGAGGAAGATGCAAAAATTAACGTTTCATCAACCACTTGATAATTATAAGATGATTTTAATATGCTGGTCATTTAGAGTAGTTTGATATACACTATAGTATATATTATGCATTAAATTGATCACATTTAGACCTATAATGTTACAAAATATTTGTATTTCAAATAAATGCTGTTCTTTTGAACGTTCTATTCATCAAAGAATCCTGAACAAAACGTATCGCTGTTTCCACAACAGCAAAACTATTTTCCACATTGATAATAATCAAAAATGTTTCTTGAGCAGCAAATCAGCATATTAAAATGATTTCTGAAGGATCATGTGACACTGAAGACTGGAGTAATGATGCTGAAGATTCAGCTTTGCATCACAGGAATAAATTACATTTCAAATATATTAGAACAGAAAAATGCCCAAAATGCCAGAAAAGAAGTTGTAACGTGGCAGGAAAAGTTTGATTTTATATTTGAATAAGAACCCAAGAAGCAAAGAAAACCGGAGGCATTACCAAGGAAGCGTACGATGCGTCTCAGCAGCGGGTTGAAAAAGCAGCAGTCAGCCGCTATAATGGTCTTCTCCTGCGTGGCCTCAGGTTTAGTGAAGAAGGATGCGAGCTCCCCCATCAGTATCTGCAGGAGACAGACGTGGGAATGAGATTTCTCAGGTGCATAAAGCTTACAGAGAACAGCGCTTAGGGGGAACCACAATATTTATTTTCCTTAAACTGATTTCCAGATTGCCAAATGTACAGGCAACATTTGTCACTGTCAAGACTGCACGTGTTCCAGCTCCAGAATTTACACGAAATTCACGAGAACGATAGAATCTCATTTTCAATCCCATGAATGTATAAATGCTAAATGTAGGCTATATATATCATGTTCAATGTGCTGTAATGAGACTGCATTCATAAAACATGAATTCTCACAGATTGGAAAGCAACACTACATGCTGACAAAATAAAAGTGTCCGATAAAGAAAATATTTTTTTAAACTCTGAAAAGTGTTCTTAAAAATATGACTACCGTGTATATATGTCGTTGTTATGTGGTTTTTGACAATCTTGATTTTTTTTAAAACCATTTTCTAAACAGGTTTACTAGACCATACTTCTTTATACAGTTTTGAAATGTATTTAAAGTATATTTAAAAGCATTTCTACAAATATCACGAATTATTCATTCATACATAATATTGTGTTTTTTTTCTGCATGTTGGTTGCACCATCTGATTTGATACTTTCAGCCACCACCACCACCACCACCACAAATAGCTAAATTACTTTTAATTCAGAAATTAAAAACATGTTGATCATAAATGCAGTGTTTTTATAAGTCATTGTATGAATGAATTGCATTTTCAGTAACTACACTCAATGAAAAACTAATTATATCAATACCACGAAACATGGACAAGCAGAAAATACTTTTAAAAAGACACAATTTGCCATAGTGTTTAGTTAGTTGCACTTCTGCCTCAAACAGCAGACGTCAGGTGTCGCACTGAGACACCATTTTAAGTGTAACTTAACCTGAAGTCTTTTAACTATTTAACCTTCATTGACATGAAGATCCAGGTCAGCGTGTTGTAAATGTGGTGCTTGTTATTATGCACTGTTGCCTGTGCATAAATATCTCTTATCCGATGTCTAATGCTTCATTTTCACCAAAGCCACTCCAACCCTTTCACAGAGGGAAAATGGATATTATTCAGGGACATAAAAGCCTGAAATTTCAGAGTGACCTTCAAATGTTTAGTGATGTTCTATGAATGATGTTTTGTGGGGCATATTGTGGCATTTTGAGGGCTCTTGTGTTGCGGTTTAACAAAAAAAAAAAAAGGTGAAAATATACAGATAGAGGAAGAGAAAGCGAGAGGAAAAAAAAGAGAGAATGAATATTTCACTAGAACATCCTTGATATATCTGAGTGCACTGAAGCCGCAGTGTTGAAGCAGCAGTGATATGACAGACATTATGCTTTCAAATCCTTAACACACATCATGATTATAGCATCTACTCTGAAGAGTTTCAAAGCTCTGGGAAAACTGACACACACATAGATAGATAAAACATTTGGAGTTCAATGAATGCCTCAGTGTCAAACATTAAAGGAGCTCCAGGCACTCTTAGAGTAGAGTTCACGTTCGTGGAAACATTAGGGTTGTTTGTGGTCACTTCTGCGTTATCCTTCCGTAAAATAAAGCTGAGTAAAACATTTATTCAAAATGAATAAACGGTTCAGTCATTTAAAGGAAAAGTTAATTCTGTAAATAGAATAATAATTCTGTTATTATTTATTCATCTTCACACATCACTCCAAACTCAATATGACTTTGCTTTTTCAATGGAACACACGCTAATTTTCAATATTGAGAAACATAGTTGTAGCAACTAGGAAAATGTACATCTTCACCCTTTATTTAAATATTACAAAAAAATAAAAAATAAAGTCTTCGTAAGCATTTTGGTATTGTGCTTGGAGTCAATTGTTTGATTTGTGATAACGCAATGAAACGCTCCAAATTGTTCGGACATCATTTTTGGTCATGGCTGTCATACAAATAAATTATGAATAAATGAAAAAATTAGAGAACCAATTAATTATTAATAACTGATTATGGTGTAGTCAATGTATGCTTTTTTTCTGTGAGCTTTTAGTTATATGCATTTTTTGGCATAGTAAAATAAAACATGTAGCTTTAGAAGTTTGAAAAATTATATACATTTTTCTCTCATATTTTGATGGTTTAATCAAACTTAATAAAACTGAACAAATTTGGCCACTACTATATAAGATTTGAAAGTGGTGATATAGGGGAAAAACATTTCTGTGACTTAAATCTTGGTCTGATAATCACAAATTATGACTTCAGAAGACTTAATATAGCATCATATGGACAACCTTTATGGTACTTCAATGGAGATTTTCAGTACATTATGACTCTTTATGTTTAAAATGGCAAAGTTAGGTTTACTTAATTTTAACCTATATATGGTTAGCATGAAATTAATATTCACCCTTTCTATTTTCTAAATTTCAATTCATCCTTGCATACATCACAAAACCAGTCACAAGTAGCACACGTATATTTGTGGCAATAGCCAACAATACATTGTATCCTAAAATCATTAGGATATTAAGTAAAGATCATGTTCCATGAAGATATTTTGTAAATTTCCTATACTGTAAATATATAAAACATTTATTTTTGTGAGTGGATGCAGCACAATCGTGAACATAAATGGACAACTTTAAAGGCGATTTTTTTTGCACCCTCAGATTTCAGATATTCAAATAATAATATCTCGGCCTATCCTAACAAACCATACATCAATGGAAAGCTTATTTATTCAGCTTTCAGATGATGTATACATCTCAGTTTCAAAAAATGGACCCATGTGACTGGTTTTGTGGTCCACGGTCACATGTGTCATAATGACTCTCTGGTGAAAAAGACTTGTCTTTGGTGACGTATACAATCATTTAGTCCACTTTAACCCTGCAAGCTCACATTCATCGGCCTCCATTTTTTAGATCATCGCCCATATCTCGAAATCCAATCCTTTTCTTTTATGATAATCCATTTCAATCGGAGTACATCATTTAATACGGAAGAAATTATCTGTTGCTACTTCCTTTTCATCATGTCTCCTTCTGTGTCAAATGGGTTTGGCACGAATGAGGGCGAGTAAATAATGACAAAACTTTGATGTTTGTGTAAATTATCCTTTTAATTTATTGTTTGAACTGAAGCGGCAGAATTAGTTTACAGTGACATTGTCAGTAGAATTTTGCTGTAGTTGACATAGATAACATGAACGAAACTGATAAACCAGCAAGACGTTCTCAGTGCTCAGTACTAGCTGCAAACCCCAAAGGCAACATTCTCGATCCTCACTTAACAGACAAAGAGGGAGCTGTCAGTGTCATTTCGTATAAATTAAGACACAAGGTTTAACTTGTCTTCTAGAAGCTGTAGCTAGAGAGGACAAAAAACACGGTCTTTAGAGCGGATTAATGGAAGCTGTTGAAGTGAAGTGCTTACATGTTTAATTGATGAAACAGCTCTGCTGACTCTGAAGACTGTGAGGGAAATACGGAAAGAGGGGACAAGGAGTTCAAAGCAAAAGAACATGGTGAGAAACAGATCGATAAACCACTGAAAGAAACAGATCGATAAACCACCGAAAGAGGGAGAAATTAAAGAGGAAAGAGAGATGGAAGCTGAAGTGGTGGGCCTGTCTGTTTCCAAAGGAAATCATGTGAACATCGTCGACACAGACGTTTTGTGGCAGCTGGGAATGCAGTCAAATCCAAAGCTTCTAGCAGAAAAGTAGAGCACCAAAAAATACAAGCACTTAGTGATGTTGAAAACCCTCTACTGTCTACAGTGGGTGTCAGACTGTCAGTCAAAAAATAAACCATACAAGCACCACCGAATGCAGAATGATCCGAACATTCTGGCAAAGGTGTCATGAAAACAAATACAATCGGATGAAGTACTGCAAATCATGTAATCAAATAAGCAACAATATTACAATATAAAACGATTGATGTAAAGTCATTGGCAATATGTATAAATGTATATATCCACACTGATGAGCGAAAACTTCGTGCTGCCAAAACAGTGCCGACCCGCCGAGGCAAGGACTCCTGAAGGTGTCCTGCGTTTTTAGGCACAATGACATTAGCAGATCCTGGATTGAACCATGGATTGAACTTGTTGATCCAGCACATCCTAAAAATGCTCAATTGGATTGAGATCTGGGAAATTTGGAGGCCAGGGCAACACCGTGAAATGTTCCTTCCTGAACAACGTGTGCAGTGTGGCACGGTGCGTTATCCTGCTAAAAGAGGCCACTTCCACCAGGGAACACCATTGTCATGAAGGGGTGGACTTGGTCTGTAACAATGTTTAGGTAGGTGGCACATGTCAAATTGACGTTCACATGAATGGCCGGACCCAGGGTTTCCCAGCAGAACATTGCCCAGAGCGTCACACTCCCTCCACCGGCTTGTTGTCGTCCCACAGTGCATCCTGGTGCCATCACTTCCCACAGTGATGTAAAAGAAAACGGGACTCATCAGACCAGACGACCTTCTTCCACTGCTCCAAGGTCCAGTTCCAACACTTGTGTGTCCATTGGAGGCACTTACAACGGTGGACAGGGGTCATAGGCTCTCTGATTGGTCTGAGAGACCAATCAGATTGGTCGCAATCCCCATACACAGCAGAGTGTGACGCAAAGTGTGTTGTGACACATTCCTTCCATAACCATCATTACAATTTTGTGTACCTTGTGCCACAGTAGACCTTCTGTTTGACTCGCACCAGACGGGATAGCATTGTTGTCCTTGTGCATCTATGAGCCTTGGGCGTCCAACACCCTGTCGCCGGTTTGTGGTTTGTCCCTCCTCAGACCACTGTTGGTAAATTCTCACCACTGCTGACCAGGAGAAACTCACAATCCTCAGATCTGAACTCCCGCCCATTTCTCCTGCATCCAATACATTGATTATGAGAACTTTCTTACAATCTAATTTTCCCACACCTTACTTTGTGGCCTTGTTAGGAGATGATCAGTGATATTCACTTCACCTGTGACTGGTATAGGTCACACCAACTTAACAACATCATTCACTCATTCACAATGCTACATGGAAGAGGACGGCCACCTCTATCGCACTGATATGTTTACCACAGCTCTCTGATTACTGGATATTTCTTTTTAACATTATGGCTATGCAGTTCTTAAAATGGAATTTGCTTATGCTGATTACGATTAAGTTAAAATACCTGAAGTACCAGACTTCTGACTTCAGATGCATCTACACTGTAAAAAATTTGCTGTAATTTTGCAGCTGTTTGCCAGTAACTTACTGTAGATTTAAATTTATGTTATTTACTGGCAACAGTTTGTTCAAAGTTAAATGAACATTATACATTAACAAGTCTTTGTCTTTAAAGAATAAAATTATAAAATAACAATCTAATGCAAAGCATTCTGGGAACCAGAAATCTTCATCAACCTTTTTCTGTTTTTTTTTTCTTCAGATTTTGGTTCCCAGAATGCTTTGCATGAGGATGTTATTTTAGTTTTATTCTGTAAAGATAAAGACTTGTTAATGTTTAATGTTCATTTAATTTTAAACAAATTATTGCCAGTAAATAACATCAATTTAAATCTACAGTAAGTTACTGGCAAGTAGCTGCCAGTAATACTGTAATTTCTACAGATTTTTCTAACAGTGTACCATTGATAACATCATGGTAGTTTTGTACTGACATCAAAATCTCTATGTATAAAGGGATGGAATGACTAAAATATCTAGAACCCAACTGTTGCACAGTACTGTCTAAAGTGAGCAAGGTCAAAAAATGGGATGGCATTTTTACATCAGATGGGATGATCAGCAGTACTTGAACCACCAACTGTTATTTTACCCAGAAACTTGGCAAAAGTGTCTAAATACAAAATGAAGGTGCAGCAGGGAGCCAGAAGATTTGTGCACAAGGACAAAATTAACTTTAATTATGGTATTTGATAAAGGTCAAATTAAATGAAGAGAAGCATTGTGAAAATACATCTTGCAGAAATTAAATTTCTCAGAGGATGCCTGAGCCAAAAAAGCAGTCTGTAATTTGCTCTGTAATTTTTATTGAGGTTGTGTGAAGAAAAAGACAGACATGCTTGATTAAGTCATAAAGCATGCCTGCCAAATTTACATAACCCTGTCTTGTCTGACACTGTACCTTACTGGAAAGACCAGAGACCAAGTGCATAAACATAGCCATAATGTTAGCACTATCTAGCAGTTACCCAAGGAGCAATCGGTCTTAATTTTCAGATTCAAATAGCTAGCTTATGTCTTAAAAAGTTATGACCAGTCTTAAAGAGAAAAACATGTAAGAGTAGTCAAAGCTGTTTATGTAACCAGCTATAGCTTAATCAACATAAGTGTCCATGCTGGTCAAAGCTGGTTATTCTGGTGCTGGTCTAGCTGTTAGACTTGGCTGGTGAAGCTGGTTGACTAAACAAATCTAGCTTCTTGGTTAAGGAACCTGGTGGGTTCCCAATAACACCATATAGTTATGATTAATCTTATCTGCAGGATGGTGCCCCTGGAACAACCATGCTTTGCAGAGCAGGATTGTATCACCACCAACAGTACTGGACATTTCACCGGCAGTGCAAAGCCCCAGGCGTTGGCCCACTTCTCTTCTGCCAAACCAATTCTCTCGCTGGACTGGGTACTTATAATATACCGTACAGTCCATAATGACTTAGAACAATATTAATAATTCATTATACACTTCATGTGCCAAGGGCTTTTTGGAAAAGGAGCACGGTCATCGTTTCTAGAGAGAAATGGGAAAAGTAAAGAATTGCTATGGTAAGATACTACTGTAATATATGAAAAGTAATAGTTCGACCAAAAGAAATGAAAATACTGTCATTATTTATTCACCCTCACATCATTGCAAATCAGAATGTTTTTCTATCTTCTGTGGAACTCAAAAGCAGCTCATTACGAAAATCTTTCCAATACAACAAAATCATGTTGTTGTCAAACTGTCAAAACAAGCTGTCAAACACAATCAAGCAATCAATCAATTAATCAATCAATCAATCAATCAATCAATCAACTGTCAATTTGAAAGCGGCCCTATTATGCTATTTTAAAGGTTTTTAATTTTGTTTTGGAGGTCTCCTACAATAGGTCTACATGCATCCAAGGTCAAAGAACACTTTAATTTTCTCATATTATACACTAAAGCATCACCTGTTTTCTCATAGTGTCTAAAACAGTTGGATCAAGGATCCGGTCTCTCCAAACCCTTTCTTTCCGTGAGCCTGCTCAGCTGTGATTGGTCAGATGGCCCAGTCTGTTGTGATTGTTCTACCGCTAAAAGCCCATATCAGAAACGAACCATATCTGAATTTCAGCTCCGGAAGCTTCCTCAGCACTTGATATACAGTGATACGAACAGTAACGATGGCGTCGGTTTTACCATATCAATTCAAGCCCGTGCCCTCATTACTGACGACTTGATTCAAGCATCATTTCTTTCTTCTGGGAGGCAATAACTTCATTTATTGTGCATTTTTATCTTTGAAACACTGCAGTGCCTTTCCCTACACCACAGCTCATGTTTTAACCTTCTGCTAAATTTCTTATTTGCTGTTCCACAGAAAAAAAAGAAAACAAGTAGCCTACCGGTAATTCGGATTTGGAACAACATAAGAGTGATTAAATGACGACAGAAATGAAGAACAGTTTAAACATCAGCTTATCAAGAAATGATGCACTTCTTTTGCTTAGTTTGCTCAGTAGACTTTCCAGTTCCTCCTGAGACTGGCAGCCCGCTTAGGATCTTTTCCAGGTGACATGTTCGAGGATACAGGCGAGGCGAATACACCCTGCTCTGTTTTCATAGCGTTACCATGGCATCAGTATGACAGCTGATGCACTCACGCTCCTGCTAATCCAATGCAGATCACAAATAGACCGCACCACATCACAGATCACATTCATTTCCACATGCTGTTAGGCAAATTTTTAGCTGTCGTTTGAATGCATCAAACTGAGATTCCAGTACCAGTGTGTTTGCATTTATCTTTTCTGCGCATAATGTGTGTCCACTGTTATTCCTTTCATCTAGTTGCTCTTTTCTCTTGCCCTTTTTGTGGGTTTTATACTCTGTCATTTCTGATTTCTGGGATTTTGTCCTTCTGTCTTTCTGCGGGCATCTCTCCAAGTACCATATAGAGAAACTGGGTTAGCATCATCCCTCTATATCTCTCTCTACCACCACCAGCTCTTCTTTTCTCTTCATGCTTTATTCTCTTCTTTAAACTCAACATGAAATCTAATTTGACCCCATTTATTTTCCTAAAGAATCTTTTTAGTCCCCTTGTGGATTATTCATTAGTGCACATTACTGCGAGGAAAAACAAATGCTTGTCTTTGTAATCATTCATCAAAATGTAATAACGCTCTTCCTCTGAAATGCCTTTCCTTGGTGATGCAGGTCTAAAATACAGAGTGCTAGAGCTGGTAAATCCCGCTCATCCGTAAAACCCCAAGTGGACCTCTAGGTTGAAAAATCGTCAATGCAAGTGAATGGGAGAAAATAATTATTTTCTGGTCCCGTTTGAATTGTGCCATGAATGTGAACATATGTTGTCTGTGAATTTTTAAAATAATTTTTCATGTTACGAGTTTGACAGTATATGGTATGATTCTTCGGCTAGTAGTTGTGGAAAAGACATCACGAGAAAGACTACATGTCGCCTATGTGACGTCACCCCATAAAGTTGACTTACCCGTGGTTTTCGCCAACCTCAACGATTTTGTCCTCTCCCTGAAAGAAGGCGGTGAAGTGCACCAAAGACACAGCCATGTTTAGCGGGATCCGTGAGCTAGTGTCCGTGTGCGAGTGGTGGTGACGTTTCAAACGCGTCGAAAGCAGCGAAGAGTTGTAGTCCACAAAGTGCTCTCACACAAAGTCTAACCGTATCAAACTTCTACCCGCTAAATTGTAGCATTCTTTACACGAAAAATTATATTAAAAATTCACAGACAACATATGTTCACATTCATGGCACAATTCAAACGGGACCAGAAAATATTTATTTTCTCCCATTCACTTGCATTGACGATTTTTCAACCTAGAGGTCCAGTGGGGTTTTGCGGAAGGGGCGGGACTTACCAGCTCTATTCGTTAGCATTCCCATCTCAATGGAAGTTGCTCGGCTAGGGCAGGAAACGATTTGAAATCTGCCAAATTTTGGGCGCATATACAGCCATGTGTCTTGAGCCGTAAACGCCAAATTACTAATCCCTTTGCAGCTGCAGAAAAATGACAGCATGACAACACTTTTTGGCTGATGGCACCACAGGACTGCACAAAAACCCTTAGTGATTAACCTGACCTGTGAAATCAAAGTCCTTCAAAACAAACAGAGTACTGGTAAAATATATGCTTTAATAAAATAAAATTTTAAATATTAAAAAAAACAAAACAAAAAAAAACTCTTAGCTGATGTCACCTACCCTTTTATTTTTCAACCACTCACCTGCAACCACCTGACTCCTTTCTGGTAACGCCCACTTTTTACGACTTAATCATTTCCCATTCAAAATAAAAGTACCATTTTTTTCTCACTCAATTTCCCTTTTCACAACACTGATAGTGTCAGGCATGATAAATTTAGTAGATAGTAGTTTTTATTTTATTTTAAAATCATACATTTTTTATTAATATACATTACCTTTCAAAAGTTTAGGGTCAGTAAGATTATTTGAATGTTTTAAAATACTCAAATAGTCTCTTATGCTCATCAAGGATGAATTTATTTGACGAAAAATACAGCAACATTTTACAAAACCCAAACTTTCCTATGGTACTGTAATTATTAATTTCTTTATTTTTAATTAATTGAACTTTATTATCCATCAATGTGGAAATATTTCTTTGCCTTCTCATAAAACA
Source organism: Scardinius erythrophthalmus (assembly GCF_964197995.2). Classification (NCBI taxonomy): domain Eukaryota; kingdom Metazoa; phylum Chordata; class Actinopteri; order Cypriniformes; family Leuciscidae; genus Scardinius; species Scardinius erythrophthalmus. Next base: position 37,003,279 of record NC_138232.1, on the reverse strand, counting down.
TAATTTCATAATCTCATAATTTTTTGTGTGTGCAATTAATGCATTTTGCAATCTTATTTTAATACATGTAGTTTCAATTTTGCCTTTTCTCTTTACAAACATTTCCTTTTTTTGTTAATGAATATATTGTTTGCTGCTAGTTTTAGTTGTTATTCACTAATCATTTTGATTTGAGTGACTCTTTTCTATTGTAAACTCAAATACATATTTTCCTGCTTACTGTGCACACTTCCTGCTTACTCGCTACCTTTTTTTTGCTTTCTTGCTACCTAGCAACCTTGTAGAATCGCCCTTTCGTGATGCTATCTGCCACACTTTTATGTGAAGGTCACAGCAGTGCACGATGCTTGGGATGAGTCCTGACACAACAAGTCATGTGAAAAGGTCTTCATGTTCTCCATTTTTCACATTTCCATCCACAAACAGTCCCCGTTTCTTTCTTTCCTCTAGCACATCTTTCACTCCATGCCCACATGGCCAACTCCCAGTGTTCCCGAAGCTGAGTAGGAGTGTTAAACAAAAGCTGATGCCTTAATCTAAGGCTTACTAAGATTAGGCTGTGGATCGTCTCCACAGAGAGAGGTTAAACACATCCGCTGGGCATTGCTGTACACTTACAAGAGCGGATGACATAGATCTCAATAAGAATATCATCTTTATGTGTATGTGAGTCTCTTTCTCTTCTTCCGTTCCTCTTTTTACACCCTATTCTCTATCAATATGTTTTCCTATTCCATGCCTTGCTCAAACACTTATTAGAGAAGTAAAGTGGATCATTTCAGGATTGATGATGCACCTTAAAACTCATCTCATTTGTCTTTCAAAAAAATATTGTAATTTTAACTGTAAAACACTACGTTTTTAAGATTTTACACTATGGTAAAAACCTGTTAACTGGTTAGGTGAAATACTGTAATAAATCGAATGGGACATTTCATGTCATTTTACAATAAAATCCAGTTAAATGTACAGTATTTGGAAGTGAAAAAGAACAGCTTATAGTTTACAGTGAAAAAACATTTAAATTGGCATTCCCAGAATTCTGTGTGCCATCTCATATTTGACAGTTTTTCGTTGAATTAACTGTTTCTTCTAGATTTTTCTTCTCAGTAATGGGCATTAGGGTTTCATGTTACATCTTATGTTGTCAAATTAATGTTTATTTTATTATATTAGTCATGTGACCATGAAGGTGTTTTGAAGTCATCTTCATTTATATAGCGCTTTTAACAATGTAGATTGTTCCAAAGCGGCTTTACAGTGATAATAGCAAATAAAGTAACAGAGATTGTTTTGGCTTTATAGCATCTCTTGAATAAAGTTATTGTCCAGCTAAAGTTAGTTTTGATTGCTTCACTTCTGTCGCAACGATCATTAGTTATTAACTTAGGGCCGCTTACACGACACCGTTTTAACAGAAAACTCTTAAGTTCTCTCTACGCAAAAAAAAAAAAAACGCGAACCAGTGAGAACACTGATGGCGTGCACATGCGTATTACGAGTTCAGTCTAGGGATGCACGTTTGAATATATGTGCGCAGGCGTGTAGTCCTTCCCTACAAACCAACCCTCAACAAACTACTTGTCTGGCCTTAAAATGTATAATACAGAATTTGTATCGCTTCCGTGTACGTGAACCGGAATTATCCCGACAACGCTTTATCTGTAGAGATGTGAAGGGAGGGGTATTTGTGTGGTAAAGTGAGGTAAAGGGAGAGGTATTTGAGTCACTTTGTCACTGTGTGCACCTTCTATACATTAGTATTATCTCTGCTCATGACAAAGCTACTAAAAAAGCTATTCACATACATCAGTTAGTAAAATGTACATTTTTACTGTAAATTTAAGTTTCAAAAATCAAAATTTTTGCTACCATATTTTATTTATATTTTATAACCCCCCCCCCATACCCAAGTATATAGTGAGAACATTATCCCCTCTCACATGAATAATTATACAGCAATTAGTTCCGATCAGATCAGTACCGGGAAGTTTCTCTCTCTCTCTCTCTCTCTCTCTCTCTCTCTCTCTCTCTCTCTCTCTCTCTCTCTCTCTCTCTCTCTCTCTCATGTGAGCATCCTCAGACAAACAGAATGAGGTCACAGAAACACACTTATGGCAGACCCGCATTACTGGCATATAGGAGCACACAGTCCCCAAACATCCATCATGAAAACAGAGTAGTGGCATCAGCCAGCTGCAGCTTCTCACTGGATGAAGCTGTAAATCTCTGCTGGGCCAGAGCTCGCTTCAGATCAAAGACACAGACTGTACCGGAGCTGCCATATTTACCAGAAAAACAGACTGCCAAAAACTCAGATAGCAGCATGAATATTTGAAGGTGTATTTGTTAGCATTTGTAGACTTCATTAAACAGAATAGTGTCATTATTTACTCACCCTTATGTTGTTCCAAACCTTCATGCTGTTCCTGGAACCATGCAAAACACAGAAAAAGATTTTTTTCTCCATTCAACAACAAAGAGGTGGTCTGATTTTAAGTGGCTGTTGGCCGCACAATCTAAGGTTTTAATTAGTCTGTATTAGGGTCAAAAGTTTGTTCAAATCACTAACCCTGTATGAGAAACAATAACAATGATGCATTTATCAACAGACACCGCTGATACAAAGCTGAATGATTTTTTAATTGGACAGCTGCCAAAAGCATTTTTCAATAAATACACTGGCATTAAGAGTGCTTTGAAATAATTACAACCCAGGCTTGTTGGAAAAATGTATCTGTGACGCAAAGTTACTTTTAAAAGTAATGCATTACAATATTGCATTACTCTCTGAAAAAGTAACTAATTGCATTACTTTGGAAAGTTTCTCTCACCTGGGCTGGGCTTGCTTGTTCTATTTCTATGTTTTTTGAAAATGTAAACAACAAAAGAGAAATTAATAAGCCTCAGGCTGAAAGAAAATGCCAAGTCACACAAACCTTTCAGCTGTGCTGCCATTCTGGATTGATGAAGAATCGGATATCGAGAGTTCATACTGTACTTCAGCTATAAAGCCAATTTTGCTTATTAGTATGGTTGAATTGGATCATCAGCAGGGGCAGCAGAAAAAACATTGGACACATAAAGTGAGATTAAATACATAAAGTATATTTGTGTAATTTAACATATTTAATTATAGCAGGTTTGTGTAATATTCTTAGCTTGCATTTCACAGTTTTTATTTATTTTGAATACTGAATCTGTTTTTTGTGCGTGTGAGATGAGTAAATGCCTGCTCACATTTAGTCTAGAACTACAATAAGCATCATGTTCACACAGTGCACGCAACGCCTCTGCACTTACTCACGATTTCTCTCAGTAAGGGTACAGGAGAGCTGTCAGTCAATAAATGGGAAAACAAAGGAACTTGCGTAATTTATTTGAAAAAGTAACTCATATTTTGTTGTAAACTTAAAAGGAATGCGTGACTTGTCTTTACTACTTACGCTACTTGAAAAAAGGTAATCTGATTACGTAACTTTTAACGCGTTTCCACTAACACTAAACGCGAACATGGCAACGTTTCATTACTTTGGCTATTGTACATATCGCAGTAGTTCGGAATAATCTTGAGATAAACATACATTTGCTAAAGCAACCATGCTATTTTAGCTTGCTTCTGGAAGTATTTGAGCTCTTTTATTTCTTTGAGCTCTTTTTATTTCTCTGTTAATTGTCTACTACAAAGGTAGAATGGAATATATATAATGTTGTAAAGCTAATTTATTGTGATTTTATGGTTATTATCCAGAGCTTGACGGCCCTTTACTCTTATTGTATGGAAAAGATCCGCCTGGACATTCTGTTTTTGTGTTCGACAGAAGAATATCATATGGGTTTGGAATAACATAAATAAATGTTGAAATATTTTTCAATTTTGGTAGAATTTATATAATTTATAGAAATTATGGCATTGTGAACTGAACATTACGACAGTTTTCGTCCCTATTGACTTCCATTGTATTTATTGTAAATTCAATGGAAGTCAATGGAAATCAAAACACTTTGGTCACCAACATTCTTTAAAATATCTTATTTTGTGTTCAGCAGAAGAAAGAAATGCATTCAGGTTTGGAGTGATGATGACAGAATTTTCATTTTTTAGGTGGACTATACTAAACTAGCTGTACTGAAAAGGAACTGACCCCAATCCAGTACTCAGTGGCACTCCATTTTTTAGGTAACACAAACATCAATGACTGCTGAGAATTAGAGGGCCACTTGACATCTTCTGATGTGGAGCGTGTCTCAATAATTAAGCCCTTCAGCGGGGTTCAAACGCATGTTTACAGCACGAAAATCTGCGTTGTTTAAGGCGCTAGAATTGACGGGAGAGTTTTTCCCTTTTCACGATCACCGTTTCCAGATTCAACTCTCAGCAAAAGATAGAAAGCACACATCCGCCCACACACACTCCAAGAACCCACATATTCACACACGTGCACACTCATGCACGCACACACACAGGGCGCAGATGCAATCGCTCACTATCCTCAAGACAAAGAGATAAAGGCAGTTACACACAAAGAGAGCATGCTCACACATTCACACACATGTTGAGAAAAAGAAGCCTTTCTCTGTGAAACATTTTTTCGAATGCAAAAACAAATTTGAATGTCCCATTTATAAGTGAAATATGACCTGAACATTTCATGATTCACCCCTTTATATGCTCACATAGACACCTGTACATTACCTTTTTTCCACCTGTACATTACATTTTATTACATAAAAAGAATAATAAAATACAATAAAAGAATACACAGAATACCACAGAATACACACGGCAAAAGATGTAACCACTAAAATAATTTCTTAATGTTTTCAGACTTCACACTCACACACAGATTAGACACACATGGCAAGAAAACACACAGCTTTGCCCAAATGAAACCTCAGGTGACTCTCGGCCCGCAGAGGGAGCCTCAGGTGTCCCTGTGCACACTGCTGTCATCTTCCATGTGAAGGAAGAAAAGAGCTTTTTTTCACCTTCTGCTCTCATTTGCACAGATGAGGAACGTGTGTGCGTGTGCAGTGTGTGTGTATAAATACTCAAAAGTGAAGAAAGCCCCTCTGATGTCTGATACTGTGGTATCAGACCATCTGTTTCTGTGATGTTGGGTGAGAGACACATTAATTTACCCTTCCTCTGAAAATGAATCATTTGACACCGCTGGGAAATCTGTATTTTTTCCTGGCTAGTTGAATCGAGACTTGTGTTGACCTCATCTAGCTTACATTTATTACACCGCACCACACTGTAGATATCTGACCTTGTTAATGTCACTTTTGTTTGGTCTGACCTAAATAACAATGACATGACATCCCAACCCTGTCATCCAAACCGGAGACAGAGCAGGTCCAAAGCACGCTCTCTACGCAAGTACATGGACTACCATTCAAAGGTTTGAGGTCAAGATCTTTAAAAAAATGTTTTTTACTTTTATTCAGGAAGGATGCATTACATATATCAAAAGTGACAGAAAACATTAATACATAGTTACAAAAAATTATATTTCAAATTGGTGTTGTTCTTTTCCTGTTCACCAAAGAATCCTGAAAGAAAAGATTATCACATTTTTCACTAAAATATTAAGCAGCGCAACTGTTTTACTGTTTTAACATTGATAATAATAAAAAAATGTTTCTTGAGCAGAAATCATCATATTAGAATGATTTCTGAAGGATCATGTGACACTGAAGACTGGAGTAATGATGCTGAAAATTCAGCTTTGTCATCACAGGAATAAATTACATTTTAAAATATATTAAAATAGAAAATGATTTTAAATTGTAATAATACTTCACAACATTACTATTTTACTGTATTTTTGATCAAATAAATGCAGCCTTGGTAGGCAAAAGAGATGGTGTAGTCACATTAGCGAAATTTTATAGGAAAAATGGGGGGGGGGGGTGATCAACTGTCCATTATCAAGTGTAGCGATGCATCAAGAACCGCTCATACAGAATTCACTTTCAAACCAATAAGCCACTTTCTGTTGGTCAACACGCCAAATGTGTTCAACAACTTGAAACCAATGCGAAATCTTTCACCGAACTGGAAATTCCTGATCACATGGATTACAATTAAACACATGGATTACAATTAAAAATGTTGGATTTATCCCTTCCCTACCCTGCTGAAAAAAGCTAAATTCCAACAAAATTCCAAAATGCTCTCAAGTATAGTTTTAGATGAATAATTCTAGTCTGTAACTGACACAACTTGGTTACGCTGTTTTTGTTGCAGGTAAACCAGCCTGACCGGTGTGACCTTGCAAGGTGACCAACCACAACCAGCATGAATGTGCCCAAAACAAACCAATAACTAAACTAATATTAAATGCAAATTCTTCTAGTGTTACCAGTTGAACCAGTTAAAGGGACTGTTCACCCAAAAAAGAAAATTCTGTCATCATTTACTCACTCTCATGTCGTACCAAACCCATTAGACTTTCGTTCATCTTCGGAACACAAATGAGGATATTTTTGATGAAATCTGAGAGATTTCTGTCCCTCCATTGACAGCTACGCAACTACCACTTTGACACTTCAAATTGTTCATAAAGAGATCGTAAAACTAATCCATATGAATTGAGCGGTTTAGTCCAAATTTTCTGAAGACACTCGATCACTTTAGATTATGAAAATATTGAATTGAGGCTTTTATTCACATATAAACATTGATCAGCAAACAAACAGAAGCTCAACTGAACCTGCTTGACGCACGAAAACAAACCTCTCGCTGAAGCTCAAACGTGTTGCGTAACACGAGAATGAACCTCATGGGCTCTCGCTGAAGCTCAAACGTGCTGCGTAACACGAGAATGAACCTCATTGGCTCTCGCTGAAGCTCAAACGTGCTGCGTAACACAAGAACAAACCTCATTGGCTCTCGCTGAAGCTCAAACGTGCTGCGTAACACAAGAACAAACCTCATTGGCTCTCGCTGAAGCTCAAACGTGCTGCGTAACACAAGAACAAACCTCATTGGCTCTCGCTGAAGCTCAAACGTGCTGCGTAACACGAGAATGAACCTCATGGGCTCTCGCTGAAGCTCAAACGTGCTGCGTAACACGAGAATGAACCTAATTGGCTCTCGCTGAAGATCAAACGTGCTGCGTAACACAAGAATGAACCTCATTGGCTCTCGCTGAAGCTCCAACGTGCTGTATAACACAAGAATGAACCTCATTGGCTCTCGCTGAAGCTCAAACGTGCTGCGTAACACGAGAATGAACCTTATTGGTTCTCGCACGTCAAGCGAACACGCTTGAGCTTCCATTTACCACAACTGATGTGCGAGCTGATGAATGTTTGTGAATAAAAGCCTAAATTAAATCTGTTCATCATATAAAGCGATCGAGTCTTTTCTGAAAATTTGGACTAAACCGCTCAATTCATATGGATTAGTTTTACGATCTATTTATGAACTTTTTGAAGCGTCAAAGTGGTATTTGCGTAGCTGGGACAGAAATCACTTCGATTTAAAAAATATATTCCTTTCTGTTCCGAAGATGAACGAAAGTCTTACAGGTTTGGAGCGACATGAGGGTGAGTAAATGATGACAGAATTAAACATTTTGGGTGAACTATCCCTTTAGGATAATCTAGGCCAGGGATCAGCAACTCCGGTCCTGGAGGGCCACTGTCCTGCAGAGTTTAGCTCCAACCCTAATTAAACACACCTGAACAAGGCAATCAGTGTTTTCAGGATTACTAGATAGATACAGGCAGGTGAGTTTTTTATCAGGGCTGAAGCTAAACTCTGCAGGACAGTGGCCCTCCAGGACCGGAGTTGCTGATCCCTGATCTAGGCTGATAGTGATAATTCTTATTTATATCACAATTATTTCTCTTACATTGCAATGAGATTAAAAAGCAAGCATGGAGCCATTTGTCTACAGATTTCAATCAACTCAATAGCTTCTACACATACATTTTATAGCTACTGTATATACTTATAATGTATGTAAACATTGTTGTCTTGTTGTCTTGTATGTATGTATGTTGTCTTATTATGTATGTTTATGTTTCTGCTAAGACATTACTTTAGTAGCAAATTTTCTCATTTCATGATCCAGATTGTTAACAAATGGCAAATAAGTTAGTGACATATCCAATGTATAAGATCACAACACATTGACACACATTCCCACTCAAACACACTCATTAACGATCCCACACGCCGACACACTGACGTACACACACGTGTGGCACCTCAGAGAAGTGTGAGTTTATGAATGGCAGTAAAACTCTTACGGTGACAGTAGGGATGGCGGTGACCAGAGAATACACCAGCACCGGGGGAGCTTTGCTGTCGTCTTCAGGTCCTGGATACGGCTTGGAGAAGGCTTTATCGAAGCAGAAGAATCCTTGAACGTGCACTGGGAATGTGTCCGTATACTCAAAGTAGTATGCCAGGAGAACCGTTCCTGCCATGATCACCAGCTGGAAATAGAACATGATTCCAGTTTAGAATAGAAAATCCGTTCTAATTGGTGGATGGTGGGGTTCTGGAATAAAACACAAGCTGCAGTCGGGATCTGCGGCTGAGTGAAGGAATAAAAAGAAGAAAATAAAAAAGACAATTCTCCCCCGTGTGAG